>NC_056738.1:266150179-266175179 GCF_019279795.1 Protopterus annectens
GTCATAACTCAGTCCAGATAAATGGAATAAAAATAAGGACATCTTAAAAACTAATACAACCCAGCAAGAATAAATGAAGCAATATACATGTAAAACATATACTGGGAAGAAAGCAAATGGCGACCATGTCACTGCTCAATGGATATTATTTTGGATTCTAACTGCACAGGCACATTTCTTCATAGTTAACATTTGCTTGTATGTCATCTTATTGTAATGTACTCAATTTGGACTTTGGGTGAGTCAGCTATGCACTATATAGGAATTTTCTCATCTCCCCCTCCCTTTATCCACCCTGGATTTAGTATCAGTAAACAAGTGAATGTGAGGACAAAGTCTCCAATGTCAAGTGCAGCATGCCCTACAAAACTGATAACATTTTGACTGCTGTTGCAATAATTTAAGTATGTTACATTCTTGATCAACTGTCATCAAAAAGTTTCTTTACAATCTTTGGTTTGAGATCTATCAGAGGGTAAGCCATAGAAATACATTAGAGATGTTTTAAGTTCTAGATTCAAATAAATTCTGGAAACACGGTGAGGAGTCATTAAAAATACTTTGAGCAAAGCTATATCAAGAAGAAGGGAGATAACTCCACTCCTGTGAAACAGTGGGATAAAGCCACAACTGAGACTCAGATAACTTGTGTTTGATTAGCAGGCATGGGAGCTAGAAGAAGAGAGGTGGGAAGATGTCTGTGAGTGGTACACAACTCACCTATCCTGGGGCAGAGAGGTGACGTAGCTGCTTGGGGGACATCCATTGAGAATTCTGGGCGATGCAACCATTAGAGTCTGTACTAGAGGGATGTGCTGCTATGGTATGGCCACATAGATCATGGTGCAGTCACATGGAGAAGCTTACATGGTATTCTCTGGGAATGTCTGTCAGTCAGCTGTACTTTTATCAGGTGCCAAGCAGTGACGAGAATTTTGGCTAAACAATTTTCTCCAACGGTGGAGTTCTGTATTTGCTCTACTGCTTTGCAACCTAGGTATATTTAAGTTCAGAGGGTATGATAGGTATTCCCTCCACATGGGAGTGCAGAGGAGCTTGCTCCCTGCTGACAAAAGCTTACCTTTAAGGTTCACCAGAAGTTATTTCATCTGTTTTTTTTTTTTTTTTTTTTTTTGCACTATCATTGCTTGATGAAAGAGTTAGCAGTTGATTGACATGAATCCTCATCCCCAAGAACTACAGCACTAATGTCCCCAGGAAACTGCCAAATGGATGTTAGTCACTACTAGGCATTGGGGTGGGGACCCTGATGTCTGCCCAGACAACATCCCCATAATCAGCTGTTGCTTCATGGAGGAATGAATGTGCTGGTGTTTTCTCTTTTGTCCGTGAGGAATGAATGGGCTAGATAGGTCATGATCTGAGGTAGATGATAGTTGTCAGGCAGATGGGTTAAAAACACAAAATGGAGGGAGTCATGTTGCAGTATCTTTTTTTAATTTTCTAAATGTTATTACGTAAATGGGAAGAAGGAAGATGGTTCATTTCCGTTTTACATATTCTACCGTAGTTTTAGTTTTCAACCATGAAGTTCTCAGTGTATGAGGAAGAAAGGTTTAAGAATTGTATTCAAGGTAGTCCAAGTCTTTGGAGTAATTAATTAACATTGCTGAATTTATTAGTGGTGGTGTTGGAGGTAGGGGTGGGAGTGCAGTGGAGGAAAATTCAAAGCATACTGTCTGGTTTTGAAAGTTAGCAGAAGATGAACGAGTGCTGTTTGAAATGAAACTACACGCTAATATGCTAGTGACCTGCCATGCAGATGAAGTTATCTGACCTTTGTTTGCATTATGCAGTTGTAACATCTACTTTCAAAACATAATACGAAACAATGAGACAGACAAGAAAGTGCTGACAACTCTTCCCTTGTACTTACAGAGGGAGCAATAGTACGCAGGAAACTAAATCACATGATCTGCATACAGTACAGTGCTATAGGCAGCGTTGTTGTAAAGAAATGGTACCCAGATGTTATACACCCTTTCTCAGAAATGACTTTCATGAGGTAGATTTTTATACCAGCATTAATTACATATTATACATTTGTACCATTCTGTTGCTTTAAATTATAAGATACTTTTTTTATCCTAGAAAGCACATTAATCTTTCTGGTCTGAATTGTTTATATATGAACCTGCACTGATTTCAAATTGTTGTTTCCTTTCACAATATTAAAATTATCAAACTTAGGAACACAATAGAAGAAATTTTGCTAATTTTTCACAACAAAAATACAATGTTGCATTTCAGTAAACATACTGGCAAAATACTGAGCTGGATTCTGTAGTGCATATCACATGTGAAGGACTTTGCAGACTGGGGCAGAAACTTAGAATTGTGTTAGCTGATGCCCCAGATATTCCATCACTGAGAAACTCTGACTGCAGTTAAACCCGAAGCTGTCTCTGTTTTTTTACTTCAGAATATCTCTGGTTTCATCTCATTAGACCTGTCTGGACATCTGTCTAGATACTCCAGGAAGCTTTGTCATGGACAAAGTTTGCTAAGCCTGAGGTGATGCTATGACTGAACACACACACACACACACACACACACACACACACATATATATATATATATATATATATATATATATATATATATATATATATATACATAAATATATATATATATATATACATAAATATATATATATATATATATGTGTATTTTTTTAAGATTTCACATGGTTGATATGTTTTGTATTTTACCTTTTAAACTTAGAATGTAATTAACATTTTATGTAGCTTGATTTGTTTTATTTTACTATGGTTGGCTGTTTTTGTCATATGATTTACAAAAGGAGGGCTATTTAAACTGAAATGATTTTGTAACTTGGTGTTCTGAAGAAGTCTTTTTGCTACAACCTGATGAAAGTGCTTAACTATTCATTAAACTAAATCATTTCTCTACTGCTCTGAGTTTTGCTCCTTGTTCCAGCTTTGCATTTTATTATGTAAAACAACCACATATGAAATACCATGCTGGAAAATATTTCTTTCAGTGATACAATCACTGATTGGTAGTAACAGTTAACTTCAAGACCTGAATGCTTTTGATATGCACTCTTTTTACTGAAAAAATGTGTCACAGTGTTCCTCCATATGGAACTATGTCAACATTGCTTCTCTTTGATTACTGCTCTGATGCGCATTGCATATAGCATTATTTTGAATATTTCCTCTATTTGTGCATACATTCCTAACAATAAATAACACAGATCATGATCTTTCTTTACACATAACTGTACCTAAAAAAGCTTATGTTCTTTTCAACATCTCTTTTGTCAAGTTGTTTTCTTTATCAGTCTTGTGGCTTTAAACAAGCCTTGTATGCAGCTATTCTTATTTCTTAAATGACAATCTCTTTCATTATGGCTGTTCTTTTCCAGTCAGTATCTCATAGCAACTTCTTTGAATTTTAGTACATTTCTGAAACTCTATAAAATTATTTTATTTTGTGGACAATTGTGACATAATCCAGCTAACATGTAACTCATGTCCATGCAGATCTTTCTGGTCCTGCAAGTATGAACTACTTAGCATGTCTCGTATATGTATCTGAGTTTTTGACTTGTAACACTCTCAAGTTTTATTTCTTTAAAAATAATAACTTTCTATGCAACCTTAGTGGTATCTTGTAAAAGTAATTTCTAGAATATAAACTTCAGAGTATGACTTTTTAAAATGCTTTGCAATGCTTATACTCTGTTCTTGTAACCTTTCATCATAAATATATTGCTGAAGTATTTCATCGATAGATACTTTTGCCAGCAGCTCAGTTTCTATAAGAGTATATATTTTCTGACAGTTGACAAACTCTATTGAGTTTTGGATAACTGGTTTGTCTTCTTATAGATAACTGCATCAGTTCTATTTTATCTCACTTCACCTTGCAATTTGAGTGGCATCTTCACAGCTCATTACTCTAATATTAATTCTCACTCTTAAAATTTAATTCCTGGCTTACTTATTTCTGGCATATTGAGGATAAGCTTTGAAAGATACTATATTGTATCTTGAAATCTCATAAATAACACTTTTATCCCCTGATTGAGACAACAGTACTACTCATCTAATTTCCTTTTTATCTGTTTTGAAGCATTCTGAAGTTAATACACAACACGCATATCTCACTTCTATAACTGTGCAATTCCTGTTACTCAACTTGAAATTATGTTTCTGTTCAGTAACTGTCTCTTGTCATGCTCTTCTCTGGTCACACTCAAATCAGTACATAATATCACTAACCTTACAGTTCACCCAATCAGTAAGTTCAGTCTGTTTCTTAACCACAGCCATGCACTCCATTATGTATATTTGCCTTTCAGTATTAACTTGGAGAGCAAATGGTACTTTTCTTGGTGTAAGCATGACTGGTGAAATAACAGGGTTTACCCAGATATGGTGCCCTCCTGGTAAATATCCCAGGCCAATTAATATATAATCTTCACAGTCATGATTTATGACATTACCATTTATATGCATATCATGAATTATTTTCACTTTACCATGTTCTGATAAGTCAAATTACTTACTGTAGAAGGAGTCTGTGATAAATCTACCTGAACATTAATCTTGTACTACTTAGGTCTTATATTTGCAAGATAGCAATTCTGACCTACTTGTATCACATGATAGCCAGAATAAGTGAACAGCTTTGCATATGGAAAGTTGTAATTTATTTATTTATTTTTTATTTTACATTTGTTGACCGGGCTAGTCCAACTGGATATATTTCCATTTTCAGTAGAGGCCCGGGGAGAAAAGCTCCAGCATAGCTCAAAATGAAATATCAAATTATAAAACACATTAGAAAATAATAAAACACATAAAATAGTAAGTATTTAGAATAAAGATGAAAGGTTTTTAAAAAGTACAATAATAAAAAGGTGAGTATAAAGTCATGTCAGTCACATAAACATATGATATGAAAGGATACACTAGAGTTCATTGTAGTTAACTTAAATATTTGAGGTTCTAAAAGTTTACAATGTCCAGATTTAGAATACAGAGAGGTATATAGATTGTGATTAGATATCCATAGGCAGTAAGAAGATAAAGTAGGATAGGTAGTAGATTAATCAGGGTTCGTGCAGGGGCATAGCCAGAGATTTTAGGTGACGTTTGAGTTTTTGCTTAAAGAGTGACAGAGAAGGTAGTAGTGTTAAGTCGGTAGGTAGAAGGTTCCAGTGTTTCCCAACAGTATTGGAGAATAGGCTGTCACCTGACAAGTTATTGGACTTACTTATGCTAACACGTAGTTTGCTAGAGGAGCGTAGGGAATTTAGATTATTATAAGGAGTAATTAGGTTGGCAAGTATTGGAGTATGATTTGGTTTGTAAAATATTTTATGAGCAATGGTGAGTTGGGAATAAGTTATCATGTTAGGGAGTTCAAGCCAGTCTAGCTGGTTAAGGTTCAGACAGTGGTGTGTTGAAATGCATTTCCAGTGGCAAATCTGGCAATATTGTTGTAGGAGTTAGACAGTTTGAGAAGATTATTTTTCTTTAGGTTAGTATAAATGGGAGAAGCATAGAGAAGAGTAGAGACTAAGTGAGAGTGGGCAATAGTGGTTCTAGCTATGGGAGTTAAGAAGGGTTTAATTCGATATAAGGAGCCCATTTTTCTGTTCACTGTTTGAATGGTGTTATTTATATGGTTATCAAAGTTGAGGTTGTTGTCAATTGTAACTCCTAATAGTTTGGTAGTAGGATCAGGAACGATGAGGGTACCATTGTTAGACTTAATAGAGAAGTTTATGGGAGAGGACCTATTGGTAGGTGTGAAAAGTAGAAGCTTGGTTTTTTGGCGTTTAAAAGGAGACAGCGTTTCAGGAACCAGTCTTCTACTGAGTTGAATACTTTCTGAGTTAGAAAGTATAGATCAGACGTGGTGTTGGCAGAACATATAAGTGTGGAATCATCGGCATATTGAATACAGGTGGCTTCAGGGACTGCTATATGAAGGTCGTTGATGAATAGTGAGAAAAGAAGAGGTCCTAAAATGGAGCCCTGGGGAACTCCAAGGGTGACTGGTAGGTGGGATGAAAGTTTGTTTTCCCAGAGAACTGCCTGCTGTCTATTGTTAAGGTAAGACTTGAACCATTGTATGGCTCGTGTGTCTAGAGCAAGAAGTTCAAGAGTATTTATAAGCAGTGGATGGTTAACCATATCAAAAGCCTTTGAAAGGTCGATGAAGAGAGCAGAGGAGAGGGTGTTATTATTACGATTCCTATATATGGAGTCAGTAAAAGAGAGTAGAGCAGTGGTAGTGCTATGAAATGGCCTAAAGCCATGCTGGCATTTAGCCAGTATGTCATGTTTAGTAAGGTGTTCTAATAGCTGGTGGTGAATGCACTTTTCCATGATCTTTGCTAGAGGTGATAGCAGGGCTATTGGTCTATAATTAGAGTAATCATAGGATTTACCTCCTTTATGTAGGGGCATGATGTGGCAGATTTTCCAGATGTCTGGAATACTTCCTTCATAAATGGTTCTGTTAAGTAGGATGGATATGGGGAAGGCCATAACTTTGGCTGCTTTTGTAAGTATTCAGAAGGCAATTGGTCGGCTGAAGGAGTGCTAGGTTTAAGTTTTAATAAGATTCTATAGATGAAAGTGGTTGAGATAGGCTGAAATGTAAATGTAGGTAATGATCCAGCTGAGGAAAATGGGATCCTTCTGTTATCAGTTGAAAGCTGACTAGCTAGGGATTGTATAGTTTCTGTAAAATAGGTGTTGAAGTTGTTGGCTATTTGAATTGGGGTATTATGATCAGCATCATGAGGGGCTGGTGTACTAGAGTGGCCAGGGTTAAGGAGCCTATTAATGTTAGTCCAAAATTTTTGAGGATTGTTCTGGTGTGTTTGTTGTAGCTTACAGTAGTAGTTCTTTTGTCGGAGAGTATGGCTTTTTTAGTAATGTTTCTTAGCTGTCTAAAAGTTTGTTGTTCAGGGGAAGTTCTGTTAGTTCTCCATGTAGACCAAGCTTTATTTCTAAGTAGAATTTTTTGTCGCGTTTCTTTTGTAAGCCAGGGGGCTGGTTTGGATTTTATTCTAATAGATCGTTTAGGTGCATGCACATCTAGGATTGCAAGGAATTTGGAGTTAAAATATTTGACAGCCTCCTCTAGTGGGAGTATTTTAGAGGTTTCCAGTCACATGCTTTGAGTTCATTTTGGAATAGTACAGGGTCAAACTGTTTATTAGTTCGTGAAATCCTGTAGGTAGGGGTGTTGAAAATGTCATTTCTTTGTCTTATAATATAAGTTAGAGTATGATCGCTTAGATCATCTGGTAAAGTTCCTACATTATAAGTATGGGGTTGTTTATTTATAAGTATCCAGTCTAAGGTGGTCTCTTTTTTAGTTGGTTTGTTGATTCTGGTAGTTGAGTTGATAGTTTGAGTAAAGCCATTGAGATTAATATGTGCGAGAGGGTTATTAGTGTTGAAGGTTTTCCAGTCTGTGTTAAAATCACCTAGAATTATAGTTTCTTGTGGGTAAGTTGAGGATACCCAGCTAAGAATATCTTCTATTATAGTGTTGTTATTACCAGGGTAGGTAGATACAAATCACATAGAGGATTTGTTAGGATTGATTTGAAGTTTGGAGATGAGGACTTCAGCCTTGCTAACCATAGGTGGGCTATCATTTATAGAGGAGATCTGTAGGCCACTTTTATAGAGAAGTGCTACTCCCCACCCTTACGTTTTATTCGGTCTTGTCTCAATATATTGTAGCCAGGGGATAATTTCATTATCCTTAGTTCCAGGTTTTAACCATGTTTCTGTTAGGCAGAAAATGTCGAAAGAGTGAATATGAAGGAGAGCATGAAGGTGTGCAATTTTGTTATTGATACTGCGGATATTGAGATGTGCTATAAGTAGAGAGTTGGAGATTTTGGTTAAGGTTGGCAGGTTAGGGAAGTCATGCAGTGAATATTTCCTATAGATGCATTGGTTGGGCCAGGATTAGGATGTATGTCCCCATCCTTTAAGGTAGGGCTTTGTGTTTTAGATATTGGGTTATGTGAGTAGTTAATTAGAAGTTTCCATTTTTTTATTAATAGGTTGTTATACTTAATGTGTGCATATCGATGGTATTGAGGTGATGTATAGCAGGGAGTAAAGATTATGTTAATATGTGTAAGTGAGTGAGAAATATCAAGAGTGGTTGTTTGTTTTGGAGGGAGATTGTTGAGGGTGAGATTGGAGTTTTCAAAATAGGTTAGGAGATAGGCTGAGGTCAGGACAGGTAAATATATGGATAAGATTATTAAGTAGGTTAAGATAACTTTTCCAGTAGTATACATATTGTAATATCAAAGTATACTGATATAAATATTTATATATATATATATATATATATACACGATTACAAATGAAAAGGAAGAGGAGAGAGATAAGATAAAAAGGACTAGTGGGAAAAACTGAGACTTAGGTAGAGGAGGGTAGTAAAAATGGGAAGCAGTACTATAAGTAGAGATAGTAAAGAGGAGGGTGTGGTAGGTGAAGATAATTGTTTGGAGTGATTAATTGGTTAGAGGAGTGAGGGGGTGCGGTGTAGGTAGTATAAGAATAGGAGCACTGGGGTGGGTGGGAATTGGGGTAGGGTAGGGAGCGGAGTGAGCCGAAGGAGCGGTGCAGACACAGACAGGTTTAGAGGAGAACAATCAGTGAAGAGGGAGGTAAATCTAAGGTTAAGTAAGGTACCTAGGGGTTAAATCTAAGGTAAGGTTAAGTAAACTGTACTAGATTTGTGCTAGATTTAGGTAAGGTACCTAGGGGTTGAGAGATTAAGTTAGCAGAGTGGAAAAGAGCTGGCTAAGAGCTGATAGAGAGACAAAGAGATAGGTTCAGGAGTAGCAGAGGTAAGATGAGAGCAGAAAGGGTTTCAAGGCTATTATCTGGGAGCAAGGTAGTGAAAGAAAAAGGGTAAAATGCCTTTCAGGAAAGGTAGGTAGGATCTACCATAAGGGTATTAGAGAGACTAGATAGAATGGTTAAAGCAGGTAAGGTAAGGTAAGCAGGTAAGGAAAGTACAATTTACTTAAAGGGGTTTAGAGAGACTGGGGGAGGTAGGGGTAAGACAAAAGATAAGTAATTTACAAGCAGGGGGAGAGTAATAGGTGAGAGGTTAACAAAGGTAAATGGGAGCGAAGTATAGAGCCAAAGTAGGAGGAGAGATTATTACAGGCAGGGGGTATATAATAGAGACTGTGGCTGCTGATAGTCCTGCAGGGAACGCTTACTTAAATAACTACAGGATTATATTACAGTTTAAGTCACATAGGAATATATGTACATACTTTCAAAAGACAAGTTCCTGTATCTCAAGGCAGAGAACTATGGGGAAGACAAGTCTTTATGTCTAGTTCAGTCCTGTTTCAGGAGTAGGTAGTTCAGGTATCAGTGTTCAGGGTTGACTCTGGGCTTCCAGTATTAAGCAGGATATTGAAGCTGGGGGATGTATACAGGCAGAAGGGTTGCTTGTTTCAAAAGACAAGTTCCTGTATCTCAAGGCAGAGAACTATGGGGAAGACAAGTCTTTATGTCTAGTTCAGTCCTGTTTCAGGAGTAGGTAGTTCAGGTATCAGTGTTCAGGGTTGACTCTGGGCTTCCAGTATTAAGCAGGATATTGAAGCTGCGGATGTATACAGGCAGAAGGGTTGCTTGTTTCAAAAGACAAGTTCCTGTATCTCAAGGCAGAGAACTATGGGGAAGACAAGTCTTTATGTCTAGTTCAGTCCTGTTTCAGGAGTAGGTAGTTCAGGTATCAGTGTTCAGGGTTGACTCTGGGCTTCCAGTATTAAGCAGGATATTGAAGCTGGGGGATGTATACAGGCAGAAGGGTTGCTTGTTTCAAAAGACAAGTTCCTGTATCTCAAGGCAGAGAACTATGGGGAAGACAAGTCTTTATGTCTAGTTCAGTCCTGTTTCAGGAGTAGGTAGTTCAGGTATCAGTGTTCAGGGTTGACTCTGGGCTTCCAGTATTAAGCAGGATATTGAAGCTGGGGATGTATACAGGCAGAAGGGTTGCTTGTTTCAAAAGACAAGTTCCTGTATCTCAAGGCAGAGAACTATGGGGAAGACAAGTCTTTATGTCTAGTTCAGTCCTGTTTCAGGAGTAGGTAGTTCAGGTATCAGTGTTCAGGGTTGACTCTGGGCTTCCAGTATTAAGCAGGATATTGAAGCTGGGGGATGTATACAGGCAGAAGGGTTGCTTGTTTCAAAAGACAAGTTCCTGTATCTCAAGGCAGAGAACTATGGGGAAGGTGTTTTGAATTTTGTAGCAGACATTACATCACATTATATCACAGTGTCTGGTTTAAACATCACAGTTTACTTATTTTAAGTTTCTTTGCCTAGATGTCTTACTACTTATTGTATTTCAAAATGTCTGCAGTACATCTTGCACAGTGTTTGCTTTTTAAATACTTTGCAAATTTGTTTCTTCTACTTTGCATACCTATGCAATTATTTATTTTGCCACAGATTTTATATAACTTAATCCTCAAAGGCCTTTTTTTCTTTCTCATGCTTATAACCACATTTTATGCAAAACATATGAGTAACACACTTTTCATGCTTTCATGGCTCTCTTTTTCATTGCATTTGTACTGATTTTATTGCATGTGTTCTCACATGTAACTGTAGTTACATCATATTCTCTGGTTAGCTTTTTGACTAAGGTAATGTAATTTCATTCACTGTACAAACATCCAGTGCTTTATAAAATGTAATCTTATTCTTGTGGAAATCTACCTCACATCTGATTATTTTAAAGGTCATACACAATTCTTTCCTGTACCAGGAAATCATGCAATTCAACTAGCTTGAAGTCTTTGATTTTGCTGTTTATTTCAATAACATAAACATTGATGCTTTTCAGTAGACTTTGTTTCATTTTCCTGAGGAGATAGAAGTCACTAGCAGTTTTTTATAGCTTACCAGAATTCTGAAATGTTTGCCTCATCACTGCAGTACTCTCTCTCTCTCTCTCTCTCTCTCTCTCTCTTTCTCTCTTTCTGTCTTCATCATTATTTAAAATTCAGAGATATTCTAAACTTTAAATAATTATTCCACTTTAATATGCAGAAATGTGCTACAATGTATATTCTCAAGCCTTTCTGATATTCCTGTCATAAACAGGAACACATTGAGTTTCTAAATGCACATTTTCACATTCTTGAACAAATTGTCCACAAGAGAGAGGTACTGTGGAAGTTAAGTAGCTGCACTACATCTCAAATGAATGAAACAAAATACCATGATTCATTTTCATACTGTGTAACATTTGACTTCAGATTATTAAGAAATAATAATATGGACGTGAGGAAATGTACTGCCACCTCTTCCAACTTTACTTATAATCCACACAATGGTACACAGAAAATTAGACCATGTGGTTGACATACCGGTACTCCAAACAATGTTAAAGTCATCAATTTTTTAAAGATGCAATACACATAAATTTCAGCAGTCATGCTGCTCTTTAGATAGTGCTAATGTTTATAATACACACACACACACACACACACACACACACACACACACACACACACACATACACACACACACTTAGATACAAAAGAGATATTGTCCTTCCATTGCAACACATTATTTATTATGTTATTAAGTTATTTTATCTACTGCAACTCTTAATAATTACTAGTGCATAATATATAGTTTAAGTTTTAATCTGAGGTCATCTCCTAGTGACATACAACTTATAAATGGGATTTTTCCGGTGCACCTGTTCATGAATGGTTACACTTTGTGGACAGTCTGTAAGCATCCATACTTTTAAACCACTCAAACTTCAGAATGATGAGCATGTGTTAGAGATCTACTTTTCTTTTCTCATACCTGTTTAAAAGACTTCCATAAACCCTTGGATATGATTTCAAGTAGGCTAAGGGCTTTGCTGTGTAATCACAGTTATATCTCTGTATTTATTGCATTATGCGGAATTGTGTTTTCATTTAAAATTTTATGGATAAGATTCAGTGTATAGTCCAAACTGCACAGAGCTGGTGAAAGAAAAATGAAATAAAAGGTTACGTACCATTTCAGCAATAGCGGCACAGTATAACTTGCAACACAATGTGATATGACTGTGAAGAGCTCTAACTGCGTGAGTTGTAGAAGTAGAACACTAGCTTGAGGTCCACTTAACTGACTACATTGCCTGAGAGTAAATACCTCAACCTTATACTTCCATAACTTTAACAACATGAAAGAGTTTGCCTTGTGATGACAAAGCCAGGTAATGTTATATTTCTTTTTTAATAGTAGATTATTTTTATCCAAATTGGGATCTTCTGTGTTTTATGGATTTTTTTCATTTTAGTTATCTGTTAATTTTATTCTTGTTTTTCCCATAATGTTTAATCCCATTTCATATTATAAGGCTAATGCTGTGACACTGTGATGAGATTTATAAGTAAACATTGTGGAAAAAAGATTAGATTCCGCCTGCCAACTTCCTTATGTCTTTACTGTGTAGGAACTTCATATGCAAATACCAAGAGGTGTGTAGCCTTCAAGGAGTTTAATGATGCCACAAATACCTTTTTTTTTTGTAAGAGTCAAAATGGATCTCATGGGAGAATGCCTTGTAACGTTAGAATCAATGCCTTCTACCATCAGGCCTTTTCATTCATGTGAAAGGAGAAAGAACGGACACAAAAGGAATCCAAAGATTAAGTCATCATGTACAATACTTCTAAAACCAATTATTTATGAGCCAGCATCCTAAATGGACTTTGGCCATCCTTTCCTGCACTTGTGGTTGCTCTCCCAGTGTCTGGTTAGGCCCAGGAGTTTGCAACAGTTCTAGCTTATCGTAAGTTGTCTGTCCTGTTTTTGGCAATCCCTTGATACTGCCCTTGTCCTTTTATTTGCCTGCTCTTTTCAAAAGACTCTTATTTATACTCAAAGACCGAGTCTTATCACCTGATACTGGCAATTAAATCTTTATCCTTCCATGAGTCTCTGGTCTTTAAACCCTGGCTGAGAACTGGCTAGCATCTACTTCCCTCATACGACATATGTTTAAGCACCATAAACTAGCTTTTGGATGACTGTCCCACCAACACTGGCCTGACTGATGCCAGTGCCAACTGCACCTGTCCTCAAGCATTGGTTCCACCAGTGGCAGTCATCCTGCAATTAGTTTTCTGATGCTATATATATATATATATATATATATATATATATGATATATTATATTATATATAACATTATATTATACTATATCATATATTATATATTATATTATATATTATGTTATATATGATTTTATATATATGTTATAGTGATAGTCCGTTATCACTGGTAGGGTAGGCATCTACACCATCAGCATCTGCTCAAAAAAAGCCATTCATATGTCAAACCAGTGGTGGCTCCTTCACAGTGTACTCATGTTGTGCAGGAGAGTTCCTTGATGCTCTCTTCTCAACACCAATCAATCTACCAGTTGTAGCCAGTGTTCTTATTTCAAGCAATGGTTTTCCACCCCACTTTGGCTTCATTGTGGTAAGCTACACCTCTCTGCTAGCTGCCAACTTCCCATTCTCCATGCAGCAGGTAAACCATTCCTCTGCCTTTGCTCTAGTGGGATGACCCGGTAGCACCCAAAAAAGTAGACTCATCTTCCTCTAACTCACTTTCAAAAAAAAAAAGACCAAAAATGTGCCTTAGCTGGACCAAACATTTTGCATCTCCTATAGAATTTGATGAGTTTTAGAAGGACTTGAATGAGGTTAAAGGTGGTGCTTCTTCACCCACATTTTCCTTTGATGATTCCAAATCTGGGGCATACTAACATTTTATTTATTTATTTATTTATTTATTCGTTTACATAGTTACTAAGCCCTGTAAGTGGGTTGGGTAGAGTCTGTGAAAGGTTTAAGTAGGTGCACTACACCTTGTGAAAAAGGAGAGGAACTAGTGGCAGCTAATCATCAGCTGTGGGGAGTGGTGGGTAATCTAAACTTCAGCTCCCAATCTCCATGGTAACCTGAATCTATAGAATTGGCAGCCTGCTATGTATGTCCTGCTGTGAATGTGAGACAGCAAGCTACAGACAAAAATGCTACTTCGTAGGATATTCACAACCATGACCTGTAGTGCTGCCTGCTGTGTCTCTGAATCAGTGCTGGAGGTCACAGATACATGGAGCGTGGACCAGGCTGCATTAACTCCCCTAAGGAAACTGAAATGGTGTTACATATTCACATCAATCCTATCTGGTAACATCTTCAGTGCCTGAGTCACTACTAATAACAGGCTAGTCTGAAGCACAGTTAGGGCTTTGTTCCTCTGCAGTATGGAACATGGATGTTTTAATTTATTTATTTGTTAGCCATATAAACACACTAGAAATACTTCCTCTTTTTATGGGCAACTTGGAAGCAATGTCAGATTAAGTGACTTGCTTAGAGTTACACATTAGACAGAGTCTGAAAGAATTAAACCCAAGATCTAAGGATGTAGCTTATTAACAGCTCTTATCCTTAATCCTCTGCACTAAACTGTCAGAGTTTAATCGACAGACTGATTGACTGATCCAAAATAAAGGGAGTGGCCCTCAGATAATTTTCCCTGTCTTTAGAAAAGGTTACAATGAGCCTGCAGAGTCATGGAGGAATCCTCGTTTGAGTATTTGGACCTGTAGTGATAATTTTAATGTCATAGTCCTGCTGTGAGGCCCTTAAAGACTTAATCCTGGAGAACTGTGAGAAGCTGATCTCAGTCCCCAATGTAAATAGGGTCTTTGATCCATCCAAAGATTTCATATAGAGGCCTAGGCTGAGGCATCAGAAATAGCCCTTACTGATTCTGCTGTGCTAATAAAGAGAATCCTGTTTCTTATGTAACTATCCCCCATCTTTATTTGTGGGGGGGTCTTGGGATCTGGATCATTTCGAGTTGCACAGACATTGTACTTTTAGAAAGACTTATGAATTGATACAGTATGTGGAGCTGGAGGATATGTTTGATACTGAGTTCAAGGAAAGCTCAGTACTCAGGATGGCACTACCAATGCTGACAGTTCTACAATGGCCTGAGTAGTGCATGGTGCTGAAGATGATTCAGCAAGCCAGCAAAATCTGACACTGCAATGAAGTGTACCAGTATTCATGGCTATGTTTACTCCATTTCATTCAAGGGACCTGAAGCTGATGATCTGGTAAAGGATGTGAACAAGCAGGAACATATCATCTCAGCTGTAAGAGTACAGCTCCACAGTTCTCAGTGGAATGTCTCATCTCCCAGAAGAATCCAGTATTACTTAATTCTGCTGGAACCCACAGGGCCTAAAGCATGAGATCTAACAATGTAAAAAGTAAGCATCCTTGGCTGGTTTCAGTCAAGGGTATAAACCAGTGGCTAAGGTCCTTGTCATTTTTCAAATTAGCCACAGGTAAGACCAGAATGTCCAGCAGTATGACTCTGTGGGTGATCATCTTTGGCTTTGGATATAGGTTGTTGTGGGCTAGTGTCCCTTCCATGTGTCAGAATAATTTGTTACCACAGGCAATGTAGGAGTACAGGAAGTCATAGCAAAAGGCTAACAATTGCAGTTCTCATCCGCATTTGTGCCCATTTCCTGCCCTAGATGAACACACACACACACACACACACACACACACACACACACACACACACACACACACACACACACACACCAAAAGAAAAGTGGTAAGGAAGAAAGAGCTGACACTCAGATAGATCCAACAATTTTCTCAGTACCAGTGAAGACATCAGATTTTTTTCACTTTCTTTTTATTACAAAAATAAAGAGCCTTTTGCCAGTACTGCATCTAAGTGGCTTTAACACCTTCATCTCCAAACAGTCCTTCTGCATTGTTACTCTTCAGTCTGTTTTCCTTCTTCTGTCAAGTAAGAGACTGAATATACCTTCAGACCATCAGGACTCCACATCTACACATCAATGTAAGAAGCCAGCTTAGAAGGTTCTTTTACTTCCAAATAAGAGCTGATCAGTTTCATTTCAGAACCTTACATTTTAGACTCCCCATTATATCTCTGATTTTCATTTGGTGCATAGTAGTAACTGCAGCAACAATGTGGCTACAGGGAATAAAAATAGCTCATTCCAGGATAGCTTCTGCTTCAGACCTTCAGATCCATGGGAATCATTTTAAACTATCCAAAGAAGCACATTTTGACTTTATATCCTTAAATACCAAGATGTGTTAGGCAGTGTTATATAAAGAGAGGGTAATGGGCATTTATTTTGTGAATTGCAAAATAGCTCACCAGTTTGGTTCCAGTTTTATTCTATGTCTCAGTTATCTGGAGCTTCCTCATGAAAGGCTTAACATAGGAGTTCTTTGGTGAACATCAAGAGTCCACTAGCTTCAAACTGGGAGTTCTTAGATGCATAGAAAGAATGTCCACATCCGGCATTGTTCATCTGGATTGTGGATAAACTCATTCAACTTGTTTGTGGGGAGAGCTTTTGTTAGATACCATCACAGAGGTAACAGTGATCATGGATGCTTCTTGTCTGGGATGTGCTGGGCACATAAGTGGAGACACGGTCCAAGACTCTGACAAATTTTAAGCCAAAGCTCCACATCAACATGCAGGAGATGGAAGCAATATCCTTGATATTCAGGCAGTGGATTCCTGGGATTGCTGGGCACATAAGTGTTGATGAACGTGACTCTTAATAATTACTAGTGCATAATATATAGTTTAAGTTTTAATCTGAGGTCATCTCCTAGTGACATACAACTTATAAATGGGATTTTTCCGGTGCACCTGTTCATGAATGGTTACACTTTGTGGACAGTCTGTAAGCATCCATACTTTTAAACCACTCAAACTTCAGAATGATGAGCATGTGTTAGAGATCTACTTTTCTTTTCTCATACCTGTTTAAAAGACTTCCATAAACCCTTGGATATGATTTCAAGTAGGCTAAGGGCTTTGCTGTGTAATCACAGTTATATCTCTGTATTTATTGCATTATGCGGAATTGTGTTTTCATTTAAAAATTTTATGGATAAGATTCAGTGTATAGTCCAAACTGCACAGAGCTGGTGAAAGAAAAATGAAATAAGGTTACGTGCCATTTCAGCAATAGCGGCATTGTGTATAACTTGCAACACAATGTGATATGACTGTGAAGAGCTCTAACTCGTGAGTTGTAGAAGTAGAACACTAGCTTGAGGTCCACTTAACTGACTACATTGCCTGAGAGTAAATACCTCAACCTTATACTTCCATAACTTTAACAACATGAAAGAGTTTGCCTTGTGATGACAAAGCCAGGTAATGTTATATTTCTTTTTAATAGTAGATTATTTTTATCCAAATTGGGATCTTCTGTGTTTTATGGATTTTTTTCATTTTAGTTATCTGTTAATTTTATTCTTGTTTTTCCCATAATGTTTAATCATTTCATATTATAAGGCTAATGCTGTGACACTGTGATGAGATTTATAAGTAAACATTGTGGAAAAAAGATTAGATTCACCTGCCAACTTCCTTATGTCTTTACTGTGTAGGAACTTCATTATACAAATACCAAGAGGTGTGTAGCCTTCAAGGAGTTTAATGATGCCACAAATACCTTTTTTTGTAAGAGTCAAAATGGATCTCATGGGAGAATGCCTTGTAACGTTAGAATCAATGCCTTCTACCATCAGGCCTTTTCATTCATGTGAAAGGAGAAAGAACGGACACAAAAGGAATCCAAAGATTAAGTCATCATGTACAATACTTCTAAAACCAATTATTTATGAGCCAGCATCCTAAATGGACTTTTGGCCATCCTTTCCTGCACTTGTGGTTGCTCTCCCAGTGTCTGGTTAGGCCCAGGAGTTTGCAACAGTTCTAGCTTATCGAAAGTTGTCTGTCCTGTTTTGGCAATCCCTTGATACTGCCCTTGTCCTTTTATTTGCCTGCTCTTTCAAAAGACTCTTATTTATACTCAAAGACCGAGTCTTATCACCTGATACTGGCAATTAAATCTTTATCCTTCCATGAGTCTCTGGTCTTTAAACCCTGGCTGAGAACTGGCTGGCATCTACTCTCATCGACATATGTTTAAGCACCATAAACTAGCTTTTGGATGACTGTCCCACCAACACTGGCCTGACTGATGCCAGTGCCAACTGCACCTGTCCTCAAGCATTGGTTCCACCAGTGGCAGTCATCCTGCAATTAGTTTTCTCATGCTATATATATATATATATATATATATATATATATGATATATTATATTATATATAACCTTATATTATACTATATCATATATTATATATTATATTATATATTATGTTATATATGATTTTATATATATGTTATACAAGTGATAGTCCGTTATCACTGGTAGGGTGAGCATCTACACCATCAGCATCTGCTCAAAAAGCCATTCATATGTCAAACCAGTGGTGGCTCCTTCATTGTGTACTCATGTTGTGCAGGAGAGTTCCTTGTTGCTCTCTTCTCAACACCAATCAATCTACCAGTTGTAGCCAGTGTTCTTATTTCAAGCAATGGTTTTCCACCCCACTTTGGCTTCATTGTGGTAAGCTACACCTCTCTGCTAGCTGCCAACTTCCCATTCTCCATGCAGCAGGTAAACCATTCCTCTGCCTTTGCTCTAGTGGGATGACCCGGTAGCACCCAAAAAAGTAGACTCATCTTCCTCTAACTCACTTTCAAAAAAAAAAAGACCAAAAATGTGCCTTAGCTGGACCAAACATTTTGCATCTCCTATAGAATTTGATGAGTTTTAGAAGGACTTGAATGAGGTTAAAGGTGGTGCTTCTTCACCCACATTTTCCTTTGATGATTCCAAATCTGGGGCATACTAACATTTTATTTATTTATTTATTTATTTATTCGTTTACATAGTTACTAAGCCCTGTAAGTGGGTTGGGTAGAGTCTGTGAAGGGTTTAAGTAGGTGCACTACACCTTGTGAAAGGAGAGGAACTAGTGGCAGCTAATCATCAGCTGTGGGGAGTGGTGGGTAATCTAAACTTCAGCTCCCAATCTCCATGGTAACCTGAATCCTATAGAATTGGCAGCCTGCTATGTATGTCCTGCTGTGAATGTGAGACAGCAAGCTACAGACAAAAATGCTACTGCAGGATATTCACAACCATGACCTGTAGTGCTGCCTGCTGTGTCTCTGAATCAGTGCTGGAGGTCACAGATACATGGAGCGTGGACCAGGCTGCATGCTCCCTAAGGAAACTGAAATGGTGTTACATATTCACATCAATCCTATTCTGGTAACATCTTCAGTGCCTGAGTCACTACTAATAACAGGCTAGTCTGAAGCACAGTTAGGGCTTTGTTCCTCTGCAGTATGGAACATGGATGTTTTAATTTATTTATTTGTTAGCCATATAAACACACTAGAAATACTTCCTCTTTTTATGGGCAACTTGGAAGCAATGTCAGATTAAGTGACTTGCTTAGAGTTACACATTAGACAGAGTCTGAAAGAATTAAACCCAAGATCTAAGGATGTAGCATTAACAGCTCTTATCCTTAATCCTCTGCACTAAACTGTCAGAGTTTAATCGACAGACTGATTGACTGATCCAAAATAAAGGGTGGCCCTCAGATAATTTTCCTGTCTTTAGAAAAGGTTACAATGAGCCTGCAGAGTCATGGAGGAATCCTCGTTTGAGTATTTGGACCTGTAGTGATAATTTTAATGTCATAGTCCTGCTGTGAGGCCCTTAAAGACTTAATCCTGGAGAACTGTGAGAAGCTGATCTCAGTCCCCAATGTAAATAGGGTCTTTGATCCATCCAAAGATTTCATATAGAGGCCTAGGCTGAGGCATCAGAAATAGCCCTTACTGATTCTGCTGTGCTAATAAAGAGAATCCTGTTTCTTATGTAACTATCCCCCATCTTTATTTGTGGGGGGGTCTTGGGATCTGGATCATTTCGAGTTGCACAGACATTGTACTTTTAGAAAGACTTATGAATTGATACAGTATGTGGAGCTGGAGGATATGTTTGATACTGAGTTCAAGGAAAGCTCAGTACTCAGGATGGCACTACCAATGCTGACAGTTCTACAATGGCCTGAGTAGTGCATGGTGCTGAAGATGATTCAGCAAGCCAGCAAAAATCTGACACTGCAATGAAGGGTACCAGTATTCATGGCTATGTTTACTCCATTTCATTCAAGGGACCTGAAGCTGATGATCTGGTAAAGGATGTGAACAAGCAGGAACATATCATCTCAGCTGTAAGAGTACAGCTCCACAGTTCTCAGTGGAATGTCTCATCTCCCAGAAGAATCCAGTATTACTTAATTCTGCTGGAACCCACAGGGCCTAAAGCATGAGATCTAACAATGTAAAAAGTAAGCATCCTTGGCTGGTTTCAGTCAAGGGTATAAACCAGTGGCTAAGGTCCTTGTCATTTTCAAATTAGCCACAGGTAAGACCAGAATGTCCAGCAGTATGACTCTGTGGGTGATCATCTTTGGCTTTGGATATAGGTTGTTGTGGGCTAGTGTCCCTTCCATGTGTCAGAATAATTTGTTACCACAGGCAATGTGGGGTACAGGAAGTCATAGCAAAAGACTAACAATTGCAGATCTCATCCGCATTTGTGACCATTTCCTGCCCTAGATGAGCACACACACACACACACAGACACACAAACACACACACACACACACACACACACACACACACACACACACACCAAAGAAAGTGGTAAGGAAGAAAGAGCTGACACTCAAGATAGATCCAACAATTTTCTCAGTACCAGTGAAGACATCAGATTTTTTCACTTTCTTTTTATTACAAAAATAAAGAGCCTTTTTGCCAGTACTGCATCTAAGTGGCTTTAACACCTTCATCTCCAAACAGTCCTTCTGCATTGTTACTCTTCAGTCTGTTTTTCCTTCTTCTGTCAAGTAAGAGACTGAATATACCTTCAGACCATCAGGACTCCACATCTACACATCAATGTAAGAAGCCAGCTTAGAAGGTTCTTTACTTCCAAATAAGAGCTGATCAGTTTCATTTCAGAACCTTACATTTTAGACTCCCCATTATATCTCTGATTTTCATTTGGTGCATAGTAGTAACTGCAGCAACAATGTGGCTACTGAGGGAATAAAAATAGCTCATTCCAGGATAGCTTCTGCTTCAGACCTTCAGATCCATGGGAATCATTTTAAACTATCCAAAGAAGCACATTTTGACTTTATATCCTTAAATACCAAGATGTGTTAGGCAGTGTTATATAAAGAGAGGGTAATGGGCATTTATTTTGTGAATTGCAAAATAGCTCACCAGTTTGGTTCCAGTTTTATTCTATGTCTCAGTTATCTGGAGCTTCCTCATGAAAGGCTTAACATATGAGTTCTTTGGTGAACATCAAGAGTCCACTAGCTTCAAACTGGGAATTCTTAGATGCATAGAAAGAATGTCCACATCCTGCATTGTTCATCTGGATTGTGGATAAACTCATTCAACTTGTTTGTGGGGAGAGCTTTTGTTAGATACCATCACAGAGGTAACAGTGACCATGGATGCTTCTTGTCTGGGATGTGCTGGGCACATAAGTGGAGACACGGTCCAAGACTCTGACAAATTTTAAGCCAAAGCTCCACATCAACATGCAGGAGATGGAAGCAATATCCTTGATATTCAGGCAGTGGATTCCTGGATGCCTAGTGTTTTGGTGTCAATACAATTGGGCAACATACACTAACAAATAGTGATATCCGTTTGTATGCATTATGAAGTGAAGCAGTAAGACTTGATGTGGAGCATTCAGATATAAATAGATTTATGATGATGATGATGTAAATTTTACACTTGTGCAAATAGATTGAGCAGAAACTTGTATTGCCAGATGAATGTTCCCTCAGACTATGCACAGTCAAGAAACAGTCGAGGTGAGGTTGTGTGGTGTATGTCCTCATTTCTTCTCCATCCATTTCCAAATTGTAAAAATTCCTTCTTCCTAATTCCTTTCCTTAGCAGCAAACTCACAGATGTGGTAACTTTACTTGTCTGTAGGGCACACACTGTACTCTTTTCCACTTCTTCCTTAATATCCAAGTTACTCTTGAAATCCAAAAATGTTTCTTGGCTAGGTTAAATTTTATTTTCCCTATTCTGTGAGACTGACATGATTATCAGTAATGTTCCTTGGCTCCAACATTTTATTTAGCTGATTCTGCATATAAAATGTATCCCAATCTCCACATGCTAAAATTAAGAGTGCAGTTGATGCAGTCACAAGAGTCATTTAGTCTCTGAAGATTTAAGATGGTGAGGTATCTTGAAGACATTCTACAAGCCAGCCTCCAAAAATATAAGGAGTACATGGAAGTATTTGTATTGTTTGGGTTTTCTCCAGGGAGACAGACAGATACATTTTCACTCCCAGACTCATTAGATCTGCATCATTTCTGATCTTTGCAATTCAGACCATATTGCCTTTTTTACTGTACTGCCAACATAGCAAATCAAATCCAAGAACATTTAAAGGTGCTGCTGCTCAATGCTAGGAGTCTAAACAAAACCACTCCACTCCCTAGAAATTCTCCCCACCCTAAAGAATTCTGACATCTGTGCAGTCACTGAAACATGGTTTAAATCTGCAGAGAGCACACTGGCATTACAAGGTTATAATGTCTTCCACACATTTAGACCATCTACTACATAGGAACTAAAGGTGGAAGTGTTTCAATTTACATAAAAAAAATATATACTCAAGGCTCATCAAACAGGATGATGCACTTGAGCTTTTCCATATTCAAATTGCCACAAGCAATATTCCATACCACTTCCTTGCAAGCTGCAGGTTCTCCACTATGACCCAGGAAACACATAACATGTATTTAAACTTATTGGAAACACTCACTATCCAGCCCAATACCATATTCATGGGTGACTTTAATTACCCCACTGTTAACTAAGAATCATACATGACACCAAACATACAGGCACAGAGCTTCCTGGATTTTGTAAACACAAACATCCTGGACCAAATTGTCAATACCCCAACCAGGGGTACAACCATAGTGGATCTGGTCGTCACTAATATGGGAGAGTGCTACACACCTCCTAATGTAATGTTTTCCTGGTAAGGTCAGACCACAAAATGGCCTCCTTTGAAGTAAAAATAAAACCTGGAATTGCAGCTAACCCTGTAATATTCAGGAACTATTCTAAAGCTAACTTCCTACACTTAAGTGATAACCTGGGAAAATTTCAAGCCCCTGTACAGCCTGAGAACATGGCTGCCTACACAGAACTATTCACAGAAATCCTATGCAAGCTTGTTAATTGCTGTATAGAGGCAGCTGTACCCACTAGGAAGAAGTACAGAACTAACTCAAAAAGTAAATCCCACTGGTGGAATCACAACATCAATAAGCTGCATAACAGAAGGAAGAAAATCATGGTAAAAATTAAGCGGTGTAGCATCCAACAGGATAAAAGCACTCTCATCAAACTAAACAAAACAACTTGGAGGACAATAAAGTCTGCCAAAAACAAATTTGAGGTATATTTGGCCTCCGAGTCCAAGGACAACCACAGGGCATTCTTTAACTATGTCCACAACCTCAAAGGCAATACACAGTTGGGTGCAGAGCTCATTGTTAATGGAACTGGATGGAAATGGAATACTGAGTCAGAAAATATAGCAGACCTACTGGTTGACAAATTCAATTCCAACTTGACCCTTCTCTCCTTCTCAACCTTTTATTTAGGAAATACCATCAAATATAACTAACTCCCCTGCTATCACTAGGGAACAGATCCTTAATGCTGTCTCTATAAGGCCAAGAACACTGTATCAATGGGCCCAGGCAATATCCCAGTATGCCTTCTAAATAGCATGAAACATGACCTATCAGGCCCTCTGGAATTGCTATTTAACTGTAGCCACCAAACAGGCTTTGTGCGTCATTAATGGAGAACAGCAACAGTCACCCTTCTGCACAAAGGTGGGCCATCTACAGACCCTGGAAACTACAGATTCATAAGTCTTACTAGTCCATATGCAAAGACATGTAAAGACTTATTATGGAAGTGATCAGTAATGACATAGGAAAAGCCCAGACATTAGACACAACCCAGACTGGTTTCATCAAAAGAAGGCCTTGCCTACTCAACCTGGTGGACTTCTTTGAGAAGGCCACCAAGAAAATGGATGAGGGCAAAATGGCTCACACTGCCTACCTTGACCTGGCCAAGACATTTGACACAATACCCCACTCAGGCATTGTTGACAAACTCAGGTGGTTAGGTACAAATCCTTTTGCCACCTGGTGGATAGGCAGCTAACTCACAGTCAGGACCTAGGAATTTAGAATTGGTGAGTTCACCTCTACAAAGAGGCCAGTCACGAGCAGAGTGCCTCATTGATCGGTCCTGGGACTGCTTCTTTTTGGCATTTACATTGCCAAAGTCAAGGTCCTCTGGTTGACTAAATTTGCAAATGATTACAAATTAGGAGCTGTCATTGAATCTCCCCACTTACACAAATGTTTTCCAGGAAGGGCTGATAAAGACAAATAACTGTGTCAGAGTCATGGACTAAAACTAAATGCCAAGAAATGCATAATAATGTTGTGCAGCTTATAAACAAAGGTATTGAATCTAGGTCTGAGGAAGTCCTGGTTCCACTGTATTTTGCGTTTTTCATATCTATCAAGTACAGCGCCCCCTTTGGTATGTCCTCTGCTCCTCTCATTCCCTCCAGTACAGCTCTTTTAAGTGTATACCTTTAACTCCTAGTGGGTGTGGCTTGAGCCTTTAAAAAATGAAGTTTTCACCTTTCACCTTACAGTTCTAACAAATACTCATTGACAGAGGTGAAATATCAATACAATTGTGTTTGTCATCATGTATGCTTCAAGATAAAATATTCTGATACCTTGTATGTAGCATGGTTTTGGTATTATTAATGCAAGTATGAACAAGTAATATTG
>NC_056738.1:266180179-266213721 GCF_019279795.1 Protopterus annectens
GAGGCACTCCTCAGTAGGGAGAGCATCAACATCTATGCAGTAACAGAAACCTGGTTTAAGGCTCCTGAGAGCACCCCAGCACTACTAGGCTATAACTCATACCATACCTTTCGGCCACAGAACCTGGACCGAAACACAAAAGGTGGGGGTGTATCCATATTCATCAAGGATACCCACACCTTCAGGTTAGTGGTGCAGCACAATGCATCAGAGATCATCCATGTGCAACTAACAATGGGCAAAACTGCAATCCAAATTATAGCTTGCTACAGATCACCCACCATGGCTCAGGACCCCCATTCCGCATTTCTGGAGACACTGGGAAATATGAAGGTCCTACCAAACACCCTAATACTGGGTGATTTCATAGGTTCATAGGTTCAAACTAGGCTATCTGCCCTGGAGCAATTATAAGCCTAGCCCGATTCTGTATGACTTACGCCACCCCTTGATTTGAGTATACTGTGCCCTTTTTAAGGTTTAGTTTACTGTGCCTCTGTCTAATAGTGACACGGGAGTAATCCCTGGGACAAACCTATGATCCCCCATCCACCTATTGAGATAGGTGCTCTGCCTCACATGAACTGGAATTCTATTCCAGAGCAAAGGGAGCCTTTCAATTACCCAAACATAAACTGGGAGAACTACTCAAGTACTAACTCCCTTGCCCAACGCTTCCTAGAATTTATAAACTCGAATGCCCTGGCTCAACTGGTCAACACCCCCACCAGAGGGAACAACATATTGGACCTGGTCAGCATCAACATGGGCGACCGGTGTTCCACACCGGAGGTCAACCCCTCAATGGTTAGATCAGACCATAGACTAATCAGTCTGGATATCCACATTCCGCCCCCACCCCCAATCAAGGAAACCACCATGAAAAACTTTTCAAAAGCAAACTTCACGATACTTAAGACTGAGGTGGAAAGGTTCACAGCTGCCATGCTTAAGGACAATGCTGTCCAAGCTGCTGAAACCTTTACAAAGGCAGTCTATGAGCATCTGCAGGAATGCATGGATCGTGCTATCTCAAGTAAAACCAAGACTCACTCATCCAAGAAAAGGAAACCAGTCTGGTGGACCCCTGCCATAAACAAGCTATACAACAGAAGGAGGAAACTAGTATAAAAAAGGAGTAAAATCCCAAGAAGGAAAGACATCCCTGATCAGTATCAGCAAGAAACTATGATCCCTCATTAAATCATCCAAGGCTAGTTTCGAAAGAATAATTGCCAATGACTCCAAAGATAACCACAAAGTGTTCTTTAGCTATGTCAAGAACCTAAGTGGAAACTCTCAGATCTGCTCTGAGTTAGTGCAGAATGGCACAAAATACACTGAACAGACTGATATTGCCAACATTCTGGCAGACAGGTTTAGTGCAAACTTCACCTCCCCTCTCACCCCCTAAAGGGCCCATAACTATACCAGAAGAATGTAGGGCCCCGTTAATCACCAACACACAGGTTAAAACAGCCCTATCCAAAGCCAAAAACACAGCTTCAGTGGGACCAGACGGTGTCACAGGTTGTCTTACAAGAGCTCCAAAATGAACTAACCACTCACCTAAGCACACTGTTCACACTCAGCCTCTCTACAGGCTACATACCTACAAAGTGGCACACAGCAACAGTTATCCCACTCCACAAAGGTGGAGCTACAATGGACCCCGGGAACTATTGCCCTATAAGCCTGACTATCCTGGTCTGCAAGGCTATGGAACGCATCATCATGGAACTCATTAACAGAGACATTAGGAACCTCCAAACCTTGGACCCTACCCAGTTTGGCTTTGTTAAGGGCAGATCATGCCTCCTAAACCTGGTGGACTTCTTTGAGATGTTTACCAAGGCATTAGACGAGGGAAAGAAGGTCCACACAGCCTACCTAGACCTCGCAAAGGCTTTCGACACCATTCCCCATTCTAGTATTATAGACAAGCTCACCAGATTGAACATAAACCCCTACATCATGAGATGGGTTGCCAACTGGCTCATGGATAGAACCCACATGGTGAGAGTTGCAGGCCCTATGTCTGACTCTAAACCGGTTACAAGTGGCATCCCCAGGGCTCAGTCCTAGGACCCCCTCCTGTTCAGCATATACTTCTCAGAGGTACAGGCAAGCATAGGAGGTCTATGGCTGACCACGTTGGCAGACGACTGCAAACTAGGGGCCATAATTGATTCTCTGGCTGATAGAGACACCATCCAGATGGGTCTCACTGAGACGGATACCTGGTGTCAAAAGCATGGCCTCAAGCTAAATGCCAAAAAGTGCATAGTCATACCCTTTGGAAAAAACAAAGTACCCGTGAACTATCACATAGGTGGTAGTCCCCTAAATACAGAAAATGTAATAAGGGATCTAGGGACCCAAGTAGATAGTAATCTCTCCTTTGATAATCATATTGCCAAGGTGGTTAGAAAATCCTTCTATGTGGCCCACCTAATCATAAAAGGGTTCACATCTAGAACAAAAGAGGTTATTGTGCCTCTCTACTCATCACTCATTAGACCCATCATAGAATACAACGCCCCATTTGGGATGTACCTTACAATACACCTGCAATAGCTGGAAAGACCACAAAAGTACCTCACCAAGAGGATTACTGGCCTCAAACAGATGCCCTTTGCAGCCTTATTCAAGAAACTCCAGCTGTACTTGGTTGCATACCGCTTACTCAGAGGTGATCTATGCCTGACATACAAGGCCATGTCCAATCCAGAACTGATGGACATGCTCCACCTAAAAAAAAAAAACAAATCCCGGAGAGCCACACATTCTAGAGATATAAACCTCACAACAACGATAAATAGGACATGCTGGAGGGATGGATTCTTATCCCAGAGACTCCCCATGCTTTGGAACAGGATTCCAATATACATCAGGCAGAGCCCCTCACTAACACTCTTCAAGAGAAACCTTGACGGGTGGATGGGAAACAGAAAATTTACCCCGGGAATCACTGGAGTGGCTCTGCTGGACAGTGGCACAAGGAACTAATGGCTCTGCTGGACAGAGGCACAGGGAACTCATCTAAGGGGGTGGTGAAAGCCAACACATTCTGGCTAGGCTTATAAATGCCCTTGGGCAGATAGCCTAGTACTTACCTATTAACCTATGAACCTATGAACCTATGAGGCATATATTAACGTTATTACATTATGGGAAGAAATGGATGAAAATATCTCTTCCTGTGAGTATGGTAAAATACACCTGAGACACCTGGATAACAGATTTCTTTAAAACATAATAACGTCAGTTAACTCCTTTTTAGAATTGAAGGTGCCTTAGTGAGAGAAGAAGCTTATAGTAAGAGAAATGATTAAAATGCTTTATGTGTAATGCGAGAAGTCTGAATTATAAGTTTTTTTGGATACAAGAGTAGGGAATAAGGATGTCTTGTTTTGGTAAATGAGACATGCTTCTCTGACAAGAATCCCCTTTTGAGTGTCTCAGAGTGTTGTTTTGGTAAATGAGACATGGCTCTCTGACAAGAATCCCCTTTTAAGTGTATCAGGGTATAATGCATATCATTAGCTTAGGCTTCAAAGAAAGTGAGGAGGTATTTATGTACATGAGAAGTTAGCATTAATATTCTGTAAAATAGTGTGGTTTTTGAGATAATATCTGTAAATATTCCTTTAAGAAATAGGGGTCAAAGTATGTTTATTTTACAGACCTCCAAATCAAACCTTAGAGCAAATTTTGGTAAGATAATAAAATCATATTTTGAGAAGAGCTGTGACATAATTGCTGGTGATTTTAGTGTGCCTCACATTTTATATAAAAGTATAACTCAAGTGTTGTAGGGATAATTGTTGAATTTATAAAGCTGTGCAGAGCATATGGGTATACACAGGTTGTTAAAGAACCAACGAGGAGTTGTAATACTTTGGATTTTGTCTGGACTAATAATGAAAAAAAAAACTGTTCTTCAATGTATAGTTTGACATGAATTAATAGGTTCTGACCATGCTACTCTTACTTGGAAGTATGTAACTAATGATTGGGAACGTCTTATAAAGGAACAAAGAGTTAAAAGGGCATTTTATAGCACTGATTTCTCTTTAACAAGAGAGGTTTTGAAGTACTTTAACACTGAAAAGTTTTTTAGTGCTGGATGTGTAAAAACTGGTTGGGAATGATTTTAAGATTACTTATACCAACTTGTGGAAGTCTTTGTTCCAAGAATGACTGCTAAAAGAGCTGACTATAAGATCCAATGGTGGAATAAGAATTTAGATGGTGGAATTATGATTTGCATAAGGTTAATGAATGAGTAAAACCTGCTTGGAAAAGGTAAAGGAGGTATCATTAAAAAAAAAAAAAGATATTGATTGTTTAGAAATAGTTCTAGGAAATGCCTGAGGGGAATAAGGAGTGAATATGAGAAGACATTAGCATGTCTTACTGTAGATAATAAAAAAACACATTTTAAACATTTGAAGCAGTTTAATGTTAATAATAAGGGAACATTATGATGCATAGAAGATTAATCGCTGATATGAAATTATTGGCAGAAGTTTTTTGAAAACTATTGTAGTATTCTCTGAATAATGTAATGTAGATGATAATGGCTTATACTCCTTCACTCTTGATGAAGAATGTCCAATATTATTTAATAAGGATATTAAGAATGTGTTTAAAGTGATTAAACCATGATTTTTGCTGAACCTGATGAAAACAATATTTACTTTTTAAAATCAATTGTTTTGAACATTATCCCTGGTTTAATTTGCCTTTTGAACACATATCTAGAACTAAGGTATGTCCCTAAGTTATGGAAAGAGACATTGATTTCCAAATGGTGGAGATACTATGGTGGTTGATAATTACTGACCTATTGGCTTGACTTTTATTTTAAGTAAATATTTTGAAAGAGTAAGGATCTGATTACTGTACTTTAATAATGACTGATGAAAAGGATCTTTCACAACATGCCTTTGTTAAAGATCATTACTGTTTAACAAACTTATGTTTTTTATCAGAGTAAAGCCTTGGATGAAGGTTGTTTGTGGATATCATTTATTTAGATTTGGAAAGAACCTTTGATACTTTTCCTCATAACACTGTTATATGTTTAAAAAATAGGATAAATCACTGTGCAGTTAGATGGGTAAAAAATGGTTATTCCATGGGACATGTAGAATAAAACTTGGTGATAATTTGTCTATGGTAAAAACAATTAATGCCAGAGTTCCTCTGAGATCTGTGTTGAGACTATTTCTTTTGGGTCTTTTTATGGTGAGTTTGTCAGCAACAAGTAAAGTATGGATATGTACATATGCGGATGATTCCAAAATTGGTTCTTTGGTAAATGGGCTAACTGATCATAGTGACTTAGAGAGGTTGTTGTTTTTCTTTTGGCTTTTCCCAGTTAGGGGTCACCATAGCGGAACTCTGGTCCGCTAATGATTGGCAGTAGATTTTTATATGGTGCCGAGGTGCCAGCCCGATGCCCAACCTTCAAAGAAGGCACACCCATTCACGCATGTCTTTCAAACACCACCCGACCATGGGGGAGGACATGCAGACTCAACACAGAAGACGCTCCAGCCGAGAATCGAATGGGAGAACCTCTTGTTGTGAGGCAACAACGCTTCCGCTGCACCACCATGGCTTCACTTGGATGAAATACATTTGTGGAATTCTTCTAATAAAAAAAAATGTAATATTAAAAAGATGTGTTTTTCATTATGGAAAATAAAATTTTATATACCCTCATGCTTTGGACAGGTGTCTTATTAGTGAGGTCAAAGTTATAAAGGACCTAGGTATAAAAATTAATATAAATATAAGTTTTGAGTTTCACTTATTAGACATTATGAGGAGTTATTATGAACGTAGAAACTTATTTACATCAATTACAAGTAGGAATAATGCTGCTCTAGTTCCTATTTACAAGTCAGTAATAAGACTTAATATAGAATTTGGGGGATTTGTTTGTACTTTTGACAGAAACAGCTGAACAATCTGGAAATAAGTCATAATTACTTTACAAGGTAAATTAGAGGTTTTAGGGAAAATAACTATAGCAGAAGGTTAAAAGAATTGCCTCTTTTTCCTGTTAAATACAGATTGGTTAGGGGTGACCTAACTACTATACACAAATATCTATATAATGAGAATTATGGAACTTGTGTAAGGAATTATAAGAGATCTCATCAAGTGGCTATAATGAATAACAATCTTGTAATAGATGTACAGGGTGGGAAAACAAACATAGTACATTTTTTACTGTAGATCAGCTAGATGGTGGAACTCCTTTCCTATCAGACATAGAAGGATTAAAATGGTTGCTCAATTTAAAAAGGGACTGGATGCTTGGGTAAGTGAAATAGCATTTAATTCTATGTATTTTGGTGGAAAACCCTTTGAAGGCCTGTCTAGGATTTAAATTTGAATTCTGAACATTGAACATTGAATTCCATTTCCATATCTCCGTATCTTCCTCCTTCCATTTATAAAATCATCCAAACTTGTTTAAAACACTCTGTACTTAACTCTTATTTAGACATCTCTAGCAATATTATCACAACATCTACCCTCTCCCATTGTGTCTCTCCTTCCTTGAGCTTTATTTTCCCAGTCTGCATCATGCTGTTCATCTACAAGCCTTAACACACTTATTATCATTGGTGGCCATAAGCTGGTCTTTAAATCTGGTTCTCTCAGCCCTCCAAACACTTTCACTATAGTCATCCTGTCACAACTGACTCTAGGTTTTTCCACTGCAACAAATACTCTCTAAACATTTGCTTTACCCTTCTCAAGAAATTATTACCTAGCACAGACCAAAACACTTATCTTGCATGTTCAGATTGTGACATTGTACACATTTGCAGCACTTGCACCCTGTGATCTATATCCAGTACTAATACCTTCCATTTTTGTAAATGTAGTTTTGCTTTATTACATATCTTATCAAAAGTACTTTTCTTCATTGTTTTGATTTGATCATTTAACCATATCCTTAGACACCTCATTTGAGGCACCCAAAAATCCTCTCCTAGTTTCTTTCCTCTCCTTCATTCTCCATTTACCTTTATTGCTTTTGTTTTTGTCTTTATTAACTATGTAACCTGATTACTTTCCAAATTCCTCCAACTTCCATAACTTACTCTCATCTTCCATATACTTACTTATTGTTAATGGGATATCATATGCTTGTAAAGCAATCTTTCTCTCACTATCTTCCAATGTACACCCTCTTATATCAAACTTTTTTATTGCCTTTGCTAATTGTTCAATATAAATTGCAAACAGGAGAGGGAACAGTGAGCACCCCTGCTTAGTACCCCTTCTAATATCTAGCTTTCTTGACAATCTTGATCTGATGTTTAGTTTAACAGTTGCCCCCACATATATGGGTCTATGTCAGAAGCTTGGGTTTTTAGAAACTTGAAATTCATATTGTCAAGATGATATAATCAAGTTTCTGAAAACTTGAACTTCAAAAAAACGACAAAAATCTACCTTTTTTCTATGTTTTTGCAGGGGGCAAGGTGGCAAGCCTCCCTGCACCCCAACACCCCCTGCATATTATATATATATATATATATATATATATATATATATATATATATATATATATATATATATATACCAACTTCAAGATTGCACTATAGTGGGGGAAAAGGGTAAATTCCCCGATCCGCACTGTACCATGATCTACATTCAAAAGCTTTAAGTTTTCGGAAGTTCGATCATATCATCTTGACAATATGATTTTTAAGTTTCTGAAAACTCAATCTTCTGATAGAGACCCACATATATTTATACATTTCAACAATTCCAGTGTCGGTGGTGCAGCAGATAACACATTTATCTTTGTTGTAGAAGGGTGTGGGTTCTAGTCCCACAACAGCTAGACTGATTGCTGACACTGTAGTGCAGTATAATGGGGGTACTGAACTCTAGAGTGTGCTGTCCTTCAGATTGGATTTTAGCAGGGTTGATTTGACATAATGGTTAAGGTCTTCACCTCATAAACACAAGGTGTAAAGTTTGATTCTGACCTCAGGTTATTGACTTGGATTAAAATGGCCCTTTAGAGCAGTTAGCTTAGCATTCAGCTATGAACCTATGAACTATAATCTTACCCATCTTTTTGCAACCCCCCCATATTTTTCTAGTAATCTGTGCAAATAATGCCAATCTACTCTAGCAAATGCTTTCGCTGCATCCAGCAATATTAATGTCAGTTCCTTTTGCATGTGCTGTACATCCTGTAATATCAGCAATGTTTTGATAATGTTGTCAGCAGTTCAACATCCTCAAACAAATCTAGTTTGGTCATCTTTTATAATTTTCTTCTAATTTTTCACTATTCTTCCTGTCAGCATCTGCATCAAACATTTACAGTTATGATTCAATATAGCTAGGGACCTATAGGATGCTGCACTTAATGGATCATTCCCCTCTTTATGTATTACCAATATTATAACTTCTTTCCATGGTTCTGGTGACCCCTCTCCTTCTGATATTTTGTTAAATAGTTCTAGCCATGTAACAATAACCACCTCCTTGTTTATTTTCCAAAAGTCTGGGGGAATACCATCAGTGCAAGGGGTTTTCCACTTTGCTATATTTTTAAATGCTCTCTCTAGTTTCTCAGTTGTAATTATATTCGTTATGGTCTCCATCTGCAAATGTTGTGTCTCCCCTAACTCTGGAATCCAACATCTTCTTCTCTCCTGCTTGGTTTCCTCTTCCTCTATCTTATCAGCTACAATTTCTGATAGTATTCCCTAAGAACCTCTAATGTTCCTTGCAATCGTTTCATCTTCCCTAGCTTGTCCTCCTTTTTTTGATCTCTACCTCCTGCTGTTGTAATCTTACCACTAATGCTGTAATAGCTTTAGTTGTAGTCCTAGTAAAGAGGTTCTCCACTGCTGTCTTCCTTTCCTAATTTTTTTCATTTCCCCACCCTAATTTTTCTCTTTTCCATAGCACATCACTCCCTTTCTCTCTCCTCTGCTGTATCGATACTAATTCTGCCGTCATGCTTTTCTCATTATTCCTATTTTAACCATTTTCTGCTTCATTATTTCTTTTATTTATTTATTTAACATTTGTTTACCGGGAAAGTCTGACTTGGAATGAAGCCAATTTTCAGCAGCGGCCCGGGGGGAAATGCTCCAGACGCATATCTTTGTAGCAATTTTATCTTACTCTTTAATATTCTTTAATTCTATCCCAACTTTCTTTTTCATGATCTCTTCCATGTTTGTCTTTGTCAATAGCCTAACCTATTCTTGTTCTCCCGTTCTTCTGTCTTTGATATAACTAGGTACCCTCCAATGTCTTTCAAGATTATGTTAAGTTGGTCATTTTAATCTTACATGTAATAGTGTGTGGTCAGATAATATAAGTGGTTTCATAGTTATTCTGACCACTAGATATGCATACTTTGGACAAATAACCCCTATCAAACTTTGTCCAGCTATTCTGTCTATATGAATAATACTTATATGACCAGCAGACCATTTGATTGCCAGCTTTCCAAAGAAACTGGGTTATCTGGGCACTTATTTGGTTTAAATATATTCTACATGAAGCTTTCCAAAATCCACCTAATTGCAATTGCTTATAAATTCCATCTCCAAGTAATAATATAATATAATTAGGACTCTCTTCTTTGTTTTGGGTGTTAATACCCCAAACACCCAATCAAAACAATAGAACTTATTTCACATAATCATTTATCTTATTAAAATGTAATTAGGTACTGCAAGAGAAAAATTATATTGTTATTAGATTTGGTGTATATAATTATAGAGAGTAATAGAAAATTGTCTAATTACTTGTTCTTTCATTTGCAATATTTCCATACTTTTGAATGTGGATCAAAATGACACAGCTCCTAAATGAAGACGTAAGACCAGAAAAATAATGTCTCAAAAATAAAACAACTTCACACATTACTTAAAGAGGTAAAGGAAATCCCTTTCATGACAGTAATAAACACAAATACTTTCACTGTATCACAAAGTAAAGAAATGTCACTGTACTGCCACTGTCAAGGAACTGAACCACAAGCCAGTAGGTATAAAAAGGCCACCACACTTGACTATTCCTACAGCTAAGAAAGGCAATGACTTTCAGAAAAAAAGAATTGGATAAACAGATAAACCAATATTCATGGATACCTGTCGCAAGTTAGATACTTCTTTCTCATTAATAGTATGTGCTTTTTCACAAAGAGCCACTTGTCTTTTGAAGAGTGGAAAAGTCTTCACTTACTGCCATAATTAATTCTATTAACTGAACCATGCAGAAAACCTTTATGCCTAATATTCGGTGGTGCTTGTCTATTAATTAATTCTTATTATTATAGCTTTGGTACACAATGTTCACAATATTTGAGACACCATTCTGGGGAGAACGACCGCACTATGTTACAGTGACCCCCCCCCCCAGCCTGGAGTCCTCAGTGTCAGGTCCAGTAGGTTTTACTGTGATTCCAAAAGTATTGGCAGAGTTTGTGTTCCCATTCTGCTGTCTGTTTTATTATAACAGTGGGGCATGATCTGCAACCTGTATAAGTTATTGGACAGGCAGTGTCTTTCAGTAATGGAATACCTGGTTTCTGTTCTACCCCCCCAAAAAAATACTGGATGTCTTCCACATCAAATATCTATGGTAATGCTGCCCTTAAGCCTTTCTCTAATACATCAGTATAAACTATAAAAGTCCTTTTGAAGTTTGGAAAGGCCATAATCACAGCATTCTCTACAAATTATAGAAAGCATTACCTGCCTCAAGTGTCTACTTCACTTTAAGTCGCATCTTCTCCTTGGTCAGTCCTATAAGAAGGCAGGCTATTCAAGAAAAATGGGGACCAAGTTTATGATAGTACCCAGGTAGCCCCATGAATTCCTACACTTGTTTCTTGGTGCCATGATCAGCTCAGTTTCATACATCTTAGAGTTTTTCATTCTGTCTAACAATCCCACCCCCAATAGCATAACTCAAGTATTTTATTTCTGTCATTCATAGATTTTTCTTGGAAGCATTCTCAGTTGACCTAGCTTTGTCAGATAGCTTAGTATAGCCTATATCTTTGCTGGATGGGAGTCTCAATCCTTTAAATGTATTATCATATAATCTATTCAAGTAACATCAGATCTGACATGTAGTTTTAAGGAAAGCCCTGCTATTTTTCACTGACAATTTGATCAAACTTCAAAATGCATTCTCCAGCTTCTTTGAGTTATGCAGTTTATGTGTATGAGTGCATAGTGGTCTGTGTCATATGGTGGTGAAAAACTGTATTTTATTCAATGAGAGATTTTGCACTGTGCACATGTGTGTGTGTGTGTGTGTGTGTGTGTGTGTGTGTGTGTGTGTGTGTGTGTGTGTGTGTGTGTGTGTGTGTGTGTGTGTGTGTGTGTGTGTGTGTGTGTGTGTGTGTGTGTGTGTGTGTGTGTGTGTGTGTGTGTGTGTGTTCCTAAAGGACTTGTGTAGTGGTATTGTTGGGGAAGGGGATTTTCTTAAGTCAGTGTTCAAGTTTGGGGATAAGGTTAGGGTCAGGGTCAGTGTTAGGGTTAGTACAAATGAGTAAGGAGAGGCAGTGGGTTTGTCATCAACATTACCCTCACAAGGAAAAGGGGTTCAAGACAATTAGTGAATGAATTAATTTCAATTGTTTCTTTCAATTTATTATAATGAATTCTGAGTTCATTACACTTTGTGACAAGGACAATGCCCTGATCTTAGTGACCTCATTCAATGAGTCTGATTCAGCCAAATTATGTTATCACAAAATTAGACATCATAAAACAGTCCAGCTATCAATTTTTATATCTCTCACTCACTCTCTCTAGCACACACACAGTTTGTCATATATGTGACCCATGACAACAAGTTCATTTATAAAATGCTGGTTACATTATATTAAACCGACAGAACTTCCTTGTGACATAATTGCATTCTCTGTGAATCTGCTATGGGCATTGGTCTTATTCCTGTATGTTCACCAGCATTGGAAGACCTTTTCTTTCCCTAATGTACACTTATTTCATACGTGCTATAACTGATTGAGTTGAAGAGACTAATAGGAACTTAAATGGAGGTTGAGTCTCTTGAGGAAAAGAGGCTTTGAATTGCTTTCAGTGGGGGAAATTCTATTTTGTCTGTTTGTAGAATTAAAATATGTAGCTTTGACATATATATGAAAAAGTTAGTTTGCAAACATAAAGTTATGCCAATTTATCCTTTAATGTCAAAATTTTCTCAAACAAATTACCTCACAGACAGAAATGTGGGTAATCATTATTTTGACATCTAAAGATGACGTATGCCAGTTTTATTTATCAGGTTTCTCATTGCAGTGCACCACTAAATAATTTAGTCAGTGCTTAAGTAGCTCATATCATTTATACTCAAAATGCTGTGCCAAAACAAAGATACACAAGTACTTTCAGATCATAAATCCATATCTCATAATTATATCTTTACTTCTCATGTAGCATCTGTCCGGCAGAGAAACTTCCATTCAAGGATAGCTCAGTGGATCTGGTGTTTTCTTCTGTTGCAGCCCACTGGTTCAACATAGAAGGATTTATGTCAGAGGTGAAGAGAGTTCTTAAACCCAATGGCTGTCTGTCGTTACATGCTTACCAAATTCAGTTTGAGCTGCACTACAAAGACTTATCTGAAACACTGAGTCAAATTTATCAGGAGGTAATAATTTAATTCTGCAGTGTGACTAGTTCATTCATACTTTTATTTATGTTTACTCTAATAGTATTTTGTATTAAATTTATATATAGCTAAATATAGTAAAGCCTGTGAAACAAATTCTATTGTAGACTCATCTAGAGGGCTATTACAGGTTTGATGGGAAACAAATACTGCTTATTGATTCAGCCTTGTTGAGTGATGTAATCAATCCATTATCCTACTGATAAGTAGGCAATACTTTTGTAGAACTTAAAAGTGCAGCCCACTTTAAACATTGATTCTAACCTGCCAGGTGATTTTTTTACACCCTTGTGCATTGTTTTTGGTACTGTTCACATTTGTGTTCATTAGTTCAGACCATTAGTAGGGAGGGCAAATATGTGATGTACATTCTCCATTCATTTTTGTTGTCATAAGGCAACATTGGAATAATACTAAGCAAGTGATTGATGGGAGCCATATGTACCTTTAAGTAGACACACTTAAGACTTTTTGCCACCCTTTACAAATGCTTAATAATTAAGTTAGGAATTCATCTCATCATCAAGTCTTGTTTATTTGCTGGTGTAGATTTAAGTTCCTAGTACAGGTGTTTTTTAATGCCACTGTTTTTTCTTATTTTTTTGCAAAGAAATAGGTGGTCGAATAGGACCGGGTCTTTCATGGCTCAGAATGTGAGAACCTGCTCACCTTGAAGCAGCCAGTAAACTACTGAGTATAAAAAGAGTCATGCTAATCTGTCATAGGCTTATAGGTGTTTACTAGGCTAATCATCACAAGGGCCTTTTTTAAGCCTAGCCATGCATTCCAAATCTCTGACAAATTCTGATACCCTTGATAAGTGTAAGCAGGGGCCTGGGAGATAATCTATCAGGATAATTGAAAGATTTAAAGCATTCACTTTTCTTGGTTAGAAATCTATGGGGCCTTCCCTTTTTAGCACTGGATTTGTACATGCCAAAGAGGGCACTGCATTCTGATAAGGGTAGAGAATAGAGGAAGTATGACTTCTTTGAACCTTGAAGATATTCACTTGGAAATTAACTTGAACCAGAAAGAAGGATTTCCTGATATGGTGAACATATGATTAGTGAATGAGAGAGAGATTTTTCCATTCCTTAGAAGAAAGAGTACAATAGACTATAATACTAAATAAAAGATCATGAGATGTTTGCAGTTTATGAGATAACAACAAAAGGCAAACAGCATCCAAACCCAGCAGTAGAGATGGGAAATATATCAATCAGTAAGGATGACCAGGCTTTCAGAAGCTGAGGATAATGTGATGCTGATACAGAGATATCATCAGTCAGTACCTTTGTACAATTCAAATGTCTTTTCATAGAGTTGTACCATTTATTTCTCAAAATATAATTTACAAAATGCAATATAATTTACAAAAAGTAATTTCTATGTCAGAAATGGACCAAAATAGCATGCTTGGAACAAGTTAAATGTTCCCCATATCCAGTATACAATGGTAGACCTATTGCCCCATTTGCTACTCATAAACAGCTCCAAGGTTACCATTTTTCAGGGAAATGTGAAACTCCATGAGATGTGGTGATTTTGTTAAATTCTGTTCTTGCAAGCTAGTTTTTAAAATGACTTTTGGTGTATTATGTGCTGGCAAAGTACCTGGCTACCATTATAAAGTTTTTGATGAGCTCAAAATACCAACAAAAAGGGATACATGGGTTTTCTTTTTTTTTTTTTCAAAAACATTTTTATTTTGTTTTTATTATAAACATATGCAAATGTACCTATAACAAATACAATAAAACAATAACAAAACTTTTTACAATATTTACATTCATCCATGATAAACAATCATTTTATCCATGAGAAGTTATCAGTATTTGTTCAAATGTTTTTCCAATTTTTGCCATGCTATTTTTTATGAGTAATGTTATGAGTTCTATAACAAATGGTTTGCAGTTCTTTTTTATTGAACAACTTTTGCTAAATTAATAAAATCTTTAAACATCAAATCTTGTTTACTTTTCCAGTTCAAAGTAATAACTTTTCTGGCAATTGCAAGAATTGACCAGAGTAACTGAATCTGAGATTTAGGTATTGCATTAGGTATAGGAACATTGAATAGGATTAGTGAGTTCAAAATATGACAGTTACCAGACCATAAAGCTTTTACAAAATATCTGAAGTCATTCCAGTATTGAACAACATTTGTACATTCAATGAATATGTGAACCCATTTGGCCTCTAAGTAATTCATCACATTTCCAACATTTACTTTCACTGTTTTTGAGTATAAGATTTATTCTATGTGGATTATAGAAACTCCTATTCATAAATTTCCATGTATACAATCTCCAATATAATGAAGAAGAGGTACCATATGTAGAATTCAATAACAATTTTTTGGATTCATCAGATATTTGTTCTCCATTAATCTTTACATAGTAATTCCAAAAATCTGAGTCAAACTTTAGAGTGTCTTCTCTTAATATCTTATAGATAGGTGAGATACTTAATTTTTGATTATCTGTCTTTTCAAGACACCTAATAAAAAGCTGAATCAAACTAGCTATAGATTCAGTCTCTAGGTTGATTGATACTCTCATTTTGTTTTCTATAAACTGCTGTAATGAGTGTATAAACAACCAACTGTCTTGACTATTGTCAAAACTACATAAAAGAGAGTTTAGTGGTTTAATACTCTTATTTTCAATAAACTGATGCCAGAATATCAAGTTATTTTCTTTTAATTTTTACATTGCATTGATGTTGAAAGAATCTAGGCAATCAGGGGAGTATGCAATAGAGAATATAAGAAATATGAATTGTTTAATGTTGTAATTACAATCAGTTATATTTTATAGTTATTAAATATTTGATTAATGCCATAAGAAAAATTATCAAACTTTTTATTAAATAAACAGAATTCATGTAAAAGCCAATGAACTCTGCTTATTCTATATTGTTCCTTAAATTGATTTTCTATAGTTCTGACATCACTCATATGAATCTCATGTATTGTTTTCCAGCCAGATATATAGGTAGGTGTGATACAATATAATTATAACTGACTTGGAATAAAGATTTAAGCTAGGGAATGCTACCCCCAATTACTGTTCCAAGCTCTAATGTGCCATTTGTATGCAATCTTAGGTTTTAAGGGGAACCATAAAAAATGAATTTGCATGGAATCTAATTTTCTAAATAAGTTTTTGGGAGGGGGTAGTATCAATGACTGTATATAAAACAACATTTTAGGTGAAATTATCATTTTAATTAAAGAGAGCTTATTCTCCATTGTAAAGAACATTTTGTTCAATCTTTTGATTAGTTCACTAATGGTGGTTATTAAATTATTGTAATTTAAACAGACTCTTTCCATGCAGTCTTTATACTGACACCCAAATATTCTAATACATCATTCTCACCATTAAACAGGCTATTCTCTCTTAGGTTTTTGTTCATCTTTTTGTTAATTAGTAATGTTTTGGATTTATTATGATTAAATTTAAACCCTGAAATTCTTTCAAAGTCGCTTAAGGTATTTATAACATTATGCAAAGAACCATCAATATCACCCAACATTAATAACATATCATCAACAAATAATTGTATCTTAGGACAATAGTCCTTATTAATTTGAAATCCTTTTATATTTTGCTTGTTTCTGATATGTATAGTAAAAGGGTCCATTGATAGAGCAAACAATAATGGTGACAAAGGACAACCTTGTCTAGTTTCCTTATGGATTTTTAGTGGTGAGGATAGACATGATCCAATTTTCACATACGTTTGTGCCCCACTATAAATTTTCATTAATAAGTTCACAAAATCTGAGGAGAATTCAGAACCACTTAGAATTGTTTGTAGATAAGACCAGCTAATAGAATCAAAAGCCTTTTCTATGTCTAGGCTGATAATAGTTGTTTTTTTTTTTTTGTATTTGCAAGCTATGTCTATTAATGATAGTAATTTAATAATGCTATCTTGCACTTTTCTATGAAGAATGAACCCTGTCTGATCATTATGCATTAGATTAGGTAATATTTTCTTTATCCTATTAGCTAATATTGTCATGAAAATTTTATAATCAGTGTTTAGTAACAAAATTGGCCTGTATGAATCACAAGATTTGGGGTCCTTACCTTGTTTTAATATGGGGGAGATAATTGAGTATTTCCATGATGGAAGTGTTATCCATTTTTGCTTAACTATAGTAAAGGCACTCATTATTTTCTTTATTATATTTTCAGGAAAACTCTTATATAGTTTAGGAAGTATTCCATCCAGTCCTGGAGCTTTATTATCTTTTAAATTTTGTATTTGCTCTTTCACTTCTGTTAGTTTTATTTGTTTATTTAATATGTTATTTTGTTGCATTGACACCTTAGTAGTTATATTTTCTTGAATAAAAGTATTTATTATATTATTTGTCTCCAAAAGTAGTGTGTTATTATTTATATCTTTATAGTAGTTTTTGAACACTTTTAATATGCCCATTAAATTAGATGTACTCTTAACTGAACTATCACTTTTGTATTTATTCTCATTAATACGATTTTGATTGTTTATTTTTTTGGATCTTACTGCTATTTTATGTAGATATTTGGGTCTTACAGCATAAGATTGTAATTTAAATTTAAGTAATTCATCACATTTCCAACATTTACTTTCACTGTTTTTGAGTATAAGATTTATTCTATGTGGATTATAGAAACTCCTATTCATAAATTTCCATGTATACAATCTCCAATATAATGAAGAAGAGGTACCATATGTAGAATTCAATAACAATTTTTTGGATTCATCAGATATTTGTTCTCCATTAATCTTTACATAGTAATTCCAAAAATCTGAGTCAAACTTTAGAGTGTCTTCTCTTAATATCTTATAGATAGGTGAGATACTTAATTTTTGATTATCTGTCTTTTCAAGACACCTAATAAAAAGCTGAATCAAACTAGCTATAGATTCAGTCTCTAGGTTGATTGATACTCTCATTTTGTTTTCTATAAACTGCTGTAATGAGTGTATAAACAACCAACTGTCTTGACTATTGTCAAAACTACATAAAAGAGAGTTTAGTGGTTTAATACTCTTATTTTCAATAAACTGATGCCAGAATATCAAGTTATTTTCTTTTAATTTTTACATTGCATTGATGTTGAAAGAATCTAGGCAATCAGGGGAGTATGCAATAGAGAATATAAGAAATATGAATTGTTTAATGTTGTAATTACAATCAGTTATATTTTATAGTTATTAAATATTTGATTAATGCCATAAGAAAAATTATCAAACTTTTTATTAAATAAACAGAATTCATGTAAAAGCCAATGAACTCTGCTTATTCTATATTGTTCCTTAAATTGATTTTCTATAGTTCTGACATCACTCATATGAATCTCATGTATTGTTTTCCAGACAGATATATAGGTAGGTGTGATACAATGTAATTATAACTGACTTGGAATAAAGATTTAAGCTAGGGAATGCTACCCCCAATTACTATTCCAAGCTCTAATGTGCCATTTGTATGCAATCTTAGGTTTTAAGGGGAACCATAAAAAATGAATTTGCATGGAATCTAATTTTCTAAATAAGTTTTTGGGAGGGGGTAGTATCAATGACTCTATATAAAACAACATTTTAGGTGAAATTATCATTTTAATTAAAGAGAGCTTATTCTCCATTGTAAAGAACATTTTGTTCAATCTTTTGATTAGTTCACTAATGGTGGTTATTAAATTATTGTAATTTAAACAGACTCTTTCCATGCAGTCTTTATACTGACACCCAAATATTCTAATACATCATTCTCACCATTAAACAGGCTATTCTCTCTTAGGTTTTTGTTCATCTTTTTGTTAATTAGTAATGTTTTGGATTTATTATGATTAAATTTAAACCCTGAAATTCTTTCAAAGTCGCTTAAGGTATTTATAACATCACGCAAAGAACCATCAATATCACCAAACATTAATAACATATCATCAACAAATAATTGTATCTTAGGACAATAGTCCTTATTAATTTGAAATCCTTTTATATTTTGCTTGTTTCTGATATGTATAGTAAAAGGGTCCATTGATAGAGCAAACAATAATGGTGACAAAGGACAACCTTGTCTAGTTTCCTTATGGATTTTTAGTGGTGAGGATAGACATGATCCAATTTTCAAATACGTTTGTGCCCCACTATAAATTTTCATTAATAAGTTCACAAAATCTGAGGAGAATTCAGAACCACTTAGAATTGTTTGTAGATAAGACCAGCTAATAGAATCAAAAGCCTTTTCTATGTCTAGGCTGATAATAGTTTTTTTTTTTTTGTATTTGCAAGCTATGTCTATTAATGATAGTAATTTAATAATGCTATCTTGCACTTTTCTATGAAGAATGAACCCTGTCTGATCATTATGCATTAGATTAGGTAATATTTTCTTTATCCTATTAGCTAATATTGTCATGAAAATTTTATAATCAGTGTTTAGTAACAAAATTGGCCTATATGAATCACAAGATTTGGGGTCCTTACCTTGTTTTAATATGGGGGAGATAATTGAGTATTTCCATGATGGAAGTGTTATCCATTTTTGCTTAACTATAGTAAAGGCACTCATTATTTTCTTTATTATATTTTCAGGAAAACTCTTATATAGTTTAGGAAGTATTCCATCCAGTCCTGGAGCTTTATTATCTTTTAAATTTTGTATTTGCTCTTTCACTTCTGTTAGTTTTATTTGTTTATTTAATATGTTATTTTGTTGCATTGACACCTTAGTAGTTATATTTTCTTGAATAAAAGTATTTATTATATTATTTGTCTCCAAAAGTAGTGTGTTATTATTTATATCTTTATAGTAGTTTTTGAACACTTTTAATATGCCCATTAAATTAGATGTACTCTTAACTGAACTATCACTTTTGTATTTAATCTCATTAATACGATTTTGATTGTTTATTTTTTTGGATCTTACTGCTATTTTATGTAGATATTTGGGTCTTACAGCATAAGATTGTAATTTAAATTTTTCCAAGTTTATGGCTAACTTATGATTCAGAAGTTACAAGTATTTTTGATTTAACTTAATAATTCCATTATGTGCTACTTTGTTATTTGGTTTTACATCCATTTTTATCTTGTCTATGTTTTTGTAAGTCTAAAAGTTCTTTTTCCCACTCTCTCCTTTTTTTAAGGTACCAAGATTTTATTCTACCATATATATATAAACTTTAAATGTGTCCCATAGTATAGCATCAATCACTTCACCGTTATTATTTGTTTCCATAAACATGTCTATTTCTTTCATTATCCATTATCTAAAGTCATTTAACTTAGCTATGTAAGCAGGAATTCTCTGTAGAAATCTTTAAATTAGCTGTATGTGTAGTTAATGTAAAGTTTATAGCATTATGGTCCAAAAGTGGACAAGTCATTATAGATACGTCATTTATTTTACAGTATATATTATCTGATACAAAGACCTTATCAATGTTTGTTTGTGTACCAAACCGATATGAATAGTGAGTACAGAATAAGGAATAATGCTCTCTTAGACTATGTATATCTTTAAGGTTCATCTGGTTTGTAAAGTCATTTAACTTTTTGCTTGAGATGTTAGTTTTATTTTACCATTTTTAGAAGTATCATTGCCTGAAAATAGGCAGTTAAAATCACCTGTTGCTATAATTTCCCCTTTTGCATTTAAAGTAATCAGATCCCGATATTTGTCAACATATTTAGTACTCATCTTGGTATCCAGTATATATTAATCAAAGTATAATACTTCCTATTGATTTCCAAAATAACCATGCTTAACATCACATCTTTATCTGAAATTGTATCTATAATTCTTGGCATAGTATAAGTATTTTTCCATAGAATAAGAGTGCTCCTTCTCTTAGTCTTAAAACATGAATCAGCCAGAATGGTATAGTCATTGAATGAGTATTTTTTTTTTTTATCTTTTTTTTTAATAGATGGGTTTCCTGTAAAAAGATGATCTGGGCTTTATGCATTTTGATATATTTAAGCAAACCAGCTCTTTTGACATTATTGCTCAAGCCATTAATATTTAATGATAAACATTTATAAGCCATTGACTATAATGTGTATGTTATTACTAATTGAAAGACCTTTCTTCCCTGTTGATTTGAAATCTACTGAAAACTTACTTATCATGAATGCATAACGTGTATTAAGCACTACTTTCAAAAACCCAAAACTATTTAGAAACATATACATGAAACATAAAGTTTCTGCTTTAGTTAAAAACTTAACTAAACCATCCATCCACCACCTCTCCAATACAAAACAACACAAATTATCCATCTCTGCTTAGAATATAGTATAAAAACAAAAAAGAAAAGCATTATGAAAGCAACTAAAGAAATCTGAATCCATGAAATATACGTTAGAATGAGAGTTTCCAATATATCTGAAGCTATATGAATGTCACCTATGATAATAGCACCTCTAATACATAGATATGCCAGAAATGCACATCAGATCAAAGTATGTATAAACATTAGAAGCTGAAGGGTAAGAAGTTTGTCATTATTTGCAAGACTTTTCAAGCAACATCAGATAATTTAACCATTTTGTCAGTCATCTATCTAACATTTTTCATGTAAGGATCTGTTGAATATATATATATATATATATATATATATATATATATATATATATATATATATATATATATATATATATATATATATAAACACTTATTACAACATAACTGTTATATTTTGCAATTATACACATATTTCTCATATGTATTAACAATATCTATGTTGACGTCTTTCATCAGGAAGGGGGGGAAGGGGCCTCACAACCCTCTGTTTAGTTACTAAAGGTTTAGTTATATAACATAAGTCTAATATTAATGTGCATAATGAGTTTTCTAATGCAGCTCCAAGTTCACCTGATGTCATTTAGTTACTAATAGTGTCACTGAATCTGCAGAATGTATGCATCTATAAGAGAACATAGGCATTTTCAAAGGAGTTACACACTTTTATCAAAGCTAATTATTTACCATTTAACATATCTAGTGAAGGATAACAGAATTTCAAGAGAAAAGAATCCTAAGTAAATCATTAAATCATTTAACAAATTCAAAAGATTAAATGATGTCATCACTGTTGTTTCTTCAAGCTGCAGCTCCATAAACTTGTTAATTTTTTATTTTTTATTTTTATTTTTATTTTACATTTGTTAACCGGGATAGTCTGGCTGGATACATGTCCATTTTCAGCAGAGGCCCGAGGAGAAAAGCTCCACTATCAGACTAAGACACTACAGTTTACAAAGTCACTAATAAACTAACAATAAAAGTAATGTAATAAGGCAGAATACAAATGCATATACAGTTTTCCTGGACTAGTCTGACTAGATGACAATCAAAATTCAGTCAAGGGGCTGAGGAGACAAGCTCCCGTATCATAAAACATAATTTAAAGTTAAAAAATATCACTAGTCACTAGTCATGACAGCAAATCAGGTATTGGCAAAAAGCATGAGGACGGTTAATATACAGTGTTAAATATGCAGGTTAGTAGTGTAACATATATTATGTAGTTAGAGATGAGGAAAAGGCAGGAATGAAGTGAACAGAAAGTGGAAAAAGTACAGTTTTTGTTTGGTACAGGTATTATGGACTTAGTAAGGCTAAGGAGTAGCCAGTAGGAAAAGGAGAGGGGGAAACAAAGATAGTGAAGACTGCAAAAGGTAGCAGGAGGTCAGCTAAAAGAAACAAGAGACAGAAAAACAGATGGTCAGAGGGGGAGTCAAACAGAGATTTGAACAAAAGAGTGAAGGTACAAAAAAGGGGACTGTGGAAGTCAGTTTAAGTTAGAACAGAAGAACAAAAGTACACAGGAGCAGACTGGAGAGAGTAATAAATTTGCTGAGCTCAGTCAGGATTGGAGCAGGGGCATAGCCAGTGAATTAGTAGGTGATTTTTCATCTGTTTTTTGAAAAGGTGACAAGAGCCTAGGGAGGTCAGTTCTGTGGGAAGTTTATTCCAATATGAACCGATAGTGTTTGCAAATAGGGAATCACCTGATTTATTATGAGATTTCAAAGTAGTAACTAGTAGCTTGTTGGCTGATCTAAGTGTAGTGAGATTTTTATAAGGTGTGATGAGTTTATTTAGTATGGGTGTGTTGGAGGGGTAATGTAGAATTTTAAAAGTGATGATTAGTTGCTGTAGGAGTATTAGGTTTGGAAGTTCAAGCCAGTTTAGTTTCTTTAAGTTAAGACAGTGATGAGTTTGGAATAGAGAGCCAGTGGCAAATCTGGCTATACTGTGGTAGGCGGTATTCAGTTTCTGAAGATTAGCTTTAGATATGTTGATGAAGGAAGGAGAGGCATACAATAATGTAGAAATGAGGTGAGTTTGGGTGAGAGCCACTCGGGAAGTAGCAGTAAGAAAGGGCTTAAGTCTGTAAAGGGCACCAATCTTTTTATTGACTGTCTTGATAGTTAAATCAATGTGATAGTCAAAATTTAGCTGATTGTCTATGGTGACGCCATAAAAAGTATCTAAATAGGCTCATGCACAACAGAAGTTGTCTCTAGTGAAGAAAAAAGCATTTTCGGTGGGAAATTCAGATCTTGAAGCTTTTAGAGTTTACAGAAAGCAAAAATAAAAGCTGCCTTGTCAGTGCATGTCTTGACTGTCCACAATGAGAACAGTCACAGAGACCACCAGTTTCCTCACTAAACATCAACATCATGAAAAAATTAACCCTTTCATATAAAAACAGCTATTTAGTAGTAACAACAGCTGCCTCAAATCAGAAATCATATTATAACATTTCAATCATTTATCCACCAGTTAACCAGGCCAGAGAGAGAAAGAAAAGGAACCAAATATATATATATATATATATATATATATATATATATATATATATATATATATATATATATATATATATATATATATGTATATATGTATATATATATATATATATATATATATATATATGTATATGTGTATATATATATATATATATATATATATATATGTGTGTGTGTGTATATATATATATATATATATATATATATATATATGTATATGTATATATATATATATATATATATATATATATATATATATATATATAAATAATTTATATTTAACTATCTATAAAACACAATTAATGTACTGTATTAATGTTTAAATGTATCTAAACAAAGAATCTAAAACATCTAGTTAGAAACACTAATCAGAATCTGATCTGAAACTAATCAATTCTTACCCCACCACTGACCCACTAGAAAAAATACACTTTGGTATTAAGTCAAATTATACTATTACTGAAGAATTAGAAGACATGCATCATTTCTAGTTATTTAAAAGGGAAAAGTATGCAAAGTACTTATAATGGGGAAAAGAAAGAAAAGGAACATTGGTAACAAAAAAGAAAAGGAAGAAAGAAGAGAGAGAGAGAGAAAGAGTGGCAGAATGTTATTTAAATACTTAGTACTATATGTAAATAGAAGAAGTATATATAGAAGGAAAAATGAAAGTTAATAATAAAAAATATTCACATTACCTTACAGAACTTTTCGGAATCAAATATATTATCATTCATAAAACAAATCATTTAAAATTAGAAGAAATTTATTAATTTGTCCTTTAGTTTCTTATTTTGTTTGTTCCTTCTTTCACAGACCATCCGTTTTTTGTTGCCTGTCTCTTCAAACTCTGGGATGACCATTCCATTTCTTCTATGTCCGACAGTATTTTCTTCTTTTGGATAAATTCTACTGCTTCTTGTAGGGAATCAAATATCTTGATTCCTTTTGGCAAGGTGATTTTTATTCTTGCAGGAAAAATAACTTGAGCTTTAATATTGGCTTTTTTCAAGGACTTAATTAGAGGAACACACTCCTTTCTTTTGGATATGACTGTAGAGGTGCAGTCATTGTCAAAACAAATAACTTTTTCACCCATCTTGATAGGTGAATTAGTCCAAGCTGATTTCAGCACTAAGTCCTTGTCTTGCGAAGAAAGAAATCTAAGTATTATAGACCTGGGGTTCGATGAACTCAGAGATGAAGCTGGATTTGTGAGGGACAGATAACCCCTCTCAATTCCAAAATAGAGGGATTCAGGCATGTTTAGCGCTGATGAAAAACACTTATATAGGAATTGAATTGTGTTAGCACCTTCTTCTTTCTCAGGAATTCCAAAAATTCTTATGTTATTCCTCTTTCATCTACTTTCAAGGTCTTCCAGTTTCTCAACCAGCCTGGTGTTTTGCTTCAGAAGAAATTCATTGTGATGTTCATTTTCTGTCGCTCTATTATCTAGGTCAGTTACTGTTTCCTCTAAGGCAAGAATCTGTTCAGATTTTGTTTACTATTCCATTTAGAAGTTCCAGTTGTTTACTGCATTCTTGTTTGATAGTATCCATTTTGTTTTTGAATTTGTCCATTTTAGTGACAGTTCCTGGATGTTTGTTATTATAAGATGTAGTTCTTTCTTCACTGCACTCTCCTGGTGTGGGTTCTTCACGTTGCTCATGTTTTTAGTGACAGTTCTTGGATGTTTGCTATTATAAGATGTAGTTCTTTCTTCACTGCACTCTCCTGGTGCGGGTTCTTCACGTTGCTCATGTTTTTAGAGACAGTTCTTGGATGTTTGTTATTATAAGATGTAGTTCTTTCTTCACTGCACTCTCCTGGTGTGGGTTCTTCACGTTGCTCATGTTTTAGTGACAGTTCTTGGATGTTTGTTATTATAAGATGTAGTTCTTTCTTCACTGCACTCTCCTGGTGTGGGTTCTTCACGTTGCTCATGTTTTTAGTGACAGTTCTTGGATGTTTGTTATTATAAGATGTAGTTCTTTCTTCACTGCACTCTCCTGGTGTGGGTTCTTCACGCTGCTCATGTTTTAGTGACAGTTCTTGGATGTTTGTTATTATAAGATGTAGTTCTTTCTTCACTGCACTCTCCTGGTGTGGGTTCTTCACGTTGCTCATGTTTTAGTGACAGTTCTTGGATGTTTGTTATTATAAGATGTAGTTCTTTCTTCACTGCACTCTCCTGGTGTGGGTTCTTCACGTTGCTCATGTTTTTAGTGACAGTTCTTGGATGTTTGTTATTATAAGATGTAGTTCTTTCTTCACTGCACTCTCCTGGTGTGGGTTCTTCACGTTGCTCATGTTTTTAGTGACAGTTCTTGGTTGTTTGTTATTATAAGATGTAGTTCTTTCTTCACTGCACTCTCCTGGTGTGGGTTCTTCACGTTGCTCATGTTTTTAGTGACAGTTCTTGGATGTTTGTTATAAGATGTAGTTCTTTCTTCACTGCACTCTCCTGGTGTGGGTTCTTCACGTTGCTCATGTTTTTAGTGACAGTTCTTGAATGTTTGTTATTATAAGATGTAGTTCTTTCTTCACTGCCCTCTCCTGGTGTGGGTTCTTCACGTTGCTCATGTTTTTAGTGACAGTTCTTGGATGTTTGTTACTATAAGATGTAGTTCTTTCTTCACTGCACTCTCCTGGTGTGGGTTCTTCACGTTGCTCATGTTTTTAGTGACAGTTCTTGGATGTTTGTTACTATAAGATGTAGTTCTTTCTTCACTGCACTCTCCTGGTGTGGGTTCTTCACGTTGCTCATGTTTTTAGAGACAGTTCTTGGATGTTTGTTATTATAAGATGTAGTTCTTTCTTCACTGCACTCTCCTGGTGTGGGTTCTTCACGTTGCTCATGTTTTTAGTGACAGTTCTTGGATGTTTGTTATTATAAGATGTAGTTCTTTCTTCACTGCACTCTCCTGGTGTGGGTTCTTCACGTTGCTCATGTTTTTATTGACAGTTCTTGGATGTTTGTTATTATAAGATGTAGTTCTTTCTTCACTGCACTCTCCTGGGGTGGGTTCTTCACGTTGCTCATGTTTTTAGAGACAGTTCTTGGATGTTTGTTATTATAAGATGTAGTTCTTTCTTCACTGCACTCTCCTGGTGTGGGTTCTTCACGTTGCTCATGTTTTTAGTGACAGTTCTTGGATGTTTGTTATTATACGATGTAGTTCTTTCTTCACTGCACTCTCCTGGTGTGGGTTCTTCACGTTGCTCATGTTTTTAGTGACAGTTCTTGGATGTTTGTTATTATACGATGTAGTTCTTTCTTCACTGCACTCTCCTGGGGTGGGTTCTTCACGTTGCTCATGTTTTTAGAGACAGTTCTTGGATGTTTGTTATTATAAGATGTAGTTCTTTCTTCACTGCACTCTCCTGGTGTGGGTTCTTCATGTTGCTCATGTTTTTAGTGACAGTTCTTGGATGTTTGTTATAAGACGTAGTTCTTTCTTCACTGCACTCTCCTGGTGTGGGTTCTTCACGTTGCTCATGTTTTTAGTGACAGTTCTTGGATGTTTGTTATTATAAGATGTAGTTCTTTCTTCACTGCACTCTCCTGGTGTGGGTTCTTCACGTTGCTCATGTTTTTAGTGACAGTTCTTGGATGTTTGTTATTATAAGATGTAGTTCTTCTTCACTGCACTCTCCTGGTGTGGGTTCTTCACGTTGCTCATGTTTTAGTGACAGTTCTTGGATGTTTGTTATTATAAGATGTAGTTCTTTCTTCACTGCACTCTCCTGGTGTGGGTTCTTCACGTTGCTCATGTTTTTATTGACAGTTCTTGGATGTTTGTTATTATAAGATGTAGTTCTTTCTTCACTGCACTCTCCTGGTGTGGGTTCTTCACGTTGCTCATGTTTTTAGTGACAGTTCCTGGATGTTTGTTATTATAAGATGTAGTTCTTTCTTCACTGCACTCTCCTGGTGTGGGTTCTTCACGTTGCTCATGTTTTTAGAGACAGTTCTTGGATGTTTGTTATTATAAGATGTAGTTCTTTCTTCACTGCACTCTCCTGGTGTGGGTTCTTCACGTTGCTCATGTTTTTAGTGACAGTTCTTGGATGTTTGTTATTATAAGATGAAGTTCTTTCTTCACTGCACTCTCCTGGTGTGGGTTCTTCACGTTGCTCATGTTTTTAGTGACAGTTCTTGGATGTTTGTTATTATAAGATGTAGTTCCTTCTTCACTGCGCTCTCCTGGTGTGGGTTCTTCACGTTGCTCATGTTTTTAGTGACAGTTCTTGGATGTTTGTTATTATAAGATGTAGTTCTTTCTTCACTGCACTCTCCTGGTGTGGGTTCTTCACGTTGCTCATGTTTTTAGTGACAGTTCTTGGATGTTTGTTATTATAAGATGTAGTTCTTTCTTCACTGCACTCTCCTGGGGTGGGTTCTTCACGTTGCTCATGTTTTTAGTGACAGTTCCTGGATGTTTGTTATTATAAGATGTAGTTCTTTCTTCACTGCACTCTCCTGGTGTGGGTTCTTCGAGTTGCTCATGTTTTTAGTGACAGTTCTTGGATGTTTGTTATTATAAGATGTAGTTCTTTCTTCACTGCACTCTCCTGGTGCGGGTTCTTCACGTTGCTCATGTTTTTAGAGACAGTTCTTGGATGTTTGTTATTATAAGATGTAGTTCTTTCTTCACTGTACTCTCCTGGTGTGGGTTCTTCACGTTGCTCATGTTTTTAGTGACAGTTCTTGGATGTTTGTTATTATAAGATGTAGTTCTTTCTTCACTGCACTCTCCTGGTGTGGGTTCTTCACGTTGCTCATGTTTTTAGTGACAGTTCTTGGATGTTTGTTATTATAAGATGTAGTTCTTTCTTCACTGCACTCTCCTGGTGTGGGTTCTTCACGTTGCTCATGTTTTTAGAGACAGTTCTTGGATGTTTGTTATTATAAGATGTAGTTCTTTCTTCACTGCACTCTCCTGGTGTGGGTTCTTCACGTTGCTCATGTTTTTAGTGACAGTTCTTGGATGTTTGTTATTATAAGATGTAGTTCTTTCTTCACTGCACTCTCCTGGTGTGGGTTCTTCACGTTGCTCATGCTTTAGTGACAGTTCTTGGATGTTTGTTATTATAAGATGTAGTTCTTTCTTCACTGCACTCTCCTGGTGTGGGTTCTTCGAGTTGCTCATGTTTTTAGTGACAGTTCCTGGATGTTTGTTATTATAAGATGTAGTTCTTTCTTCACTGCACTCTCCTAGTGTGGGTTCTTCGAATTGCTCATGTTTTTAGAGACAGTTCTTGGATGTTTGTTATTATAAGATGTAGTTCTTTCTTCACTGCACTCTCCTGGTGCGGGTTCTTCACGTTGCTCATGTTTTTAGAGACAGTTCTTGGATGTTTGTTATTATAAGATGTAGTTCTTTCTTCACTGCACTCTCCTGGTGTGGGTTCTTCACGTTGCTCATGTTTTTAGAGACAGTTCTTGGATGTTTGTTATTATAAGATGTAGTTCTTTCTTCACTGCACTCTCCTGGTGTGGGTTCTTCACGTTGCTCATGTTTTTAGAGACAGTTCTTGGATGTTTGTTATTATAAGATGTAGTTCTTTCTTCACTGCACTCTCCTGGTGTGGGTTCTTCACGTTGCTCATGTTTTTAGAGACAGTTCTTGGATGTTTGTTATTATAAGATGTAGTTCTTTCTTCACTGCACTCTCCTGGTGTGGGTTCTTCACGCTGCTCATGTTTTTAGTGACAGTTCTTGGATGTTTGTTATTATAAGATGTAGTTCTTTCTTCACTGCACTCTCCTAATGTGGGTTCTTCACGCTGCTCATGTTTTAGTGACAGTTCTTGGATGTTTGTTACTATAAGATGTAGTTCTTTCTTCACTGCACTCTCCTGGTGTGGGTTCTTCACGTTGCTCATGTTTTTAGTGACAGTTCTTGGATGTTTGTTACTATAAGATGTAGTTCTTTCTTCACTGCACTCTCCTGGTGTGGGTTCTTCACGTTGCTCATGTTTTTAGTGACAGTTCTTGGATGTTTGTTATTATAAGATGTAGTTCTTTCTTCACTGCACTCTCCTGGTGTGGGTTCTTCACGTTGCTCATGTTTTTAGTGACAGTTCTTGACTGTTTGTTATTATAAGATGTAGTTCTTTCTTCACTGCACTCTCCTGGTGTGGGTTCTTCACGTTGCTCATGTTTTTAGTGACAGTTCTTGGATGTTTGTTATTATAAGATGTAGTTCTTTCTTCACTGCACTCTCCTGGTGTGGGTTCTTCACGTTGCTCATGTTTTTAGTGACAGTTCTTGGATGTTTGTTATTATAAGATGTAGTTCTTTCTTCACTGCACTCTCCTGGTGTGGGTTCTTCGAGTTGCTCATGTTTTTAGTGACAGTTCCTGGATGTTTGTTATTATAAGATGTAGTTCTTTCTTCACTGCACTCTCCTAGTGTGGGTTCTTCGAATTGCTCATGTTTTTAGAGACAGTTCTTGGATGTTTGTTATTATAAGATGTAGTTCTTTCTTCACTGCACTCTCCTGGTGCGGGTTCTTCACGTTGCTCATGTTTTTAGAGACAGTTCTTGGATGTTTGTTATTATAAGATGTAGTTCTTTCTTCACTGCACTCTCCTGGTGTGGGTTCTTCACGTTGCTCATGTTTTTAGAGACAGTTCTTGGATGTTTGTTATTATAAGATGTAGTTCTTTCTTCACTGCACTCTCCTGGTGTGGGTTCTTCACGTTGCTCATGTTTTTAGTGACAGTTCTTGGTTGTTTGTTATTATAAGATGTAGTTCTTTCTTCACTGCACTCTCCTAGTGTGGGTTCTTCGAATTGCTCATGTTTTTAGAGACAGTTCTTGGATGTTTGTTATTATAAGATGTAGTTCTTTCTTCACTGCACTCTCCTGGTGTGGGTTCTTCACGTTGCTCATGTTTTTAGAGACAGTTCTTGGATGTTTGTTATTATAAGATGTAGTTCTTTCTTCACTGCACTCTCCTGGTGTGGGTTCTTCACGCTGCTCATGTTTTAGTGACAGTTCTTGGATGTTTGTTACTATAAGATGTACTTCTTTCTTCACTGCACTCTCCTGGTGTGGGTTCTTCACGTTGCTCATGTTTTTAGTGACAGTTCTTGACTGTTTGTTATTATAAGATGTAGTTCTTTCTTCACTGCACTCTCCTGGTGTGGGTTCTTCACGTTGCTCATGTTTTTAGTGACAGTTCTTGGATGTTTGTTATTATAAGATGTAGTTCTTTCTTCACTGCACTCTCCTGGTGTGGGTTCTTCACGTTGCTCATGTTTTTAGTGACAGTTCTTGGATGTTTGTTATTATAAGATGTAGTTCTTTCTTCACTGCACTCTCCTGGTGTGGGTTCTTCACGCTGCTCATGTTTTTAGTGACAGTTCTTGGATGTTTGTTATTAGATGTAGTTCTTTCTTCACTGCACTCTCCTGGTGTGGGTTCTTCACGCTGCTCATGTCTTAGTGACAGTTCCTGGATGTGTGTTATTATAAGCTGTAGTTGTTTCTGCACTGCAGGGTCCTGGTGTGGGTTCTTCACGCTGCTCATGTTTTAGTGACAGTTCTTGGATGTTTGTTATTGTAAGATGTAGTTCTTTCTTCACTGCACTCTCCTGGTGTGGGTTCTTCACGTTGCTCATGTTTTAGTGACAGTTCTTGGATGTTTGTTATTATAAGATGTAGTTCTTTCTTCACTGCACTCTCCTGGTGTGGGTTCTTCACGCTGCTCATGTTTTTAGAGACAGTTCTTGGATGTTTGTTATTATAAGATGTAGTTCTTTCTTCACTGCACTCTCCTGGTGTGGGTTCTTCACGTTGCTCATGTTTTTAGAGACAGTTCTTGGATGTTTGTTATTATAAGATGTAGTTCTTTCTTCACTGCACTCTCCTGGTGCGGGTTCTTCACGTTGCTCATGTTTTTAGTGACAGTTCTTGGATGTTTGTTATTATAAGATGTAGTTCTTTCTTCACTGCACTCTCCTGGTGTGGGTTCTTCACGTTGCTCATGTTTTAGAGACAGTTCTTGGATGTTTGTTATTATAAGATGTAGTTCTTTCTTCACTGCACTCTCCTGGTGTGGGTTCTTCACGTTGCTCATGTTTTTAGTGACAGTTCTTGGATGTTTGTTATTGTAAGATGTAGTTCTTTCTTCACTGCACTCTCCTGGTGTGGGTTCTTCACGTTGCTCATGTTTTTAGTGACAGTTCCTGGATGTTTGTTAGTATAAGATGTAGTTCTTTCTTCACTGCACTCTCCTGGTGTGGGTTCTTCGAGTTGCTCATGTTTTTAGTGACAGTTCCTGGATGTTTGTTATTATAAGATGTAGTTCCTTCTTCACTGCACTCTCCTGCTGTGGGTTCTCCACGTTGCTCATGTTTTTAGTGACAGTTCTTGGATGTTTGTTATTATAAGATGTAGTTCTTTCTTCACTGCACTCTCCTGGTGTGGGTTCTTCACGTTGCTCATGTTTTTAGAGACAGTTCTTGGATGTTTGTTATTATAAGATGTAGTTCTTTCTTCACTGCACTCTCCTGGGGTGGGTTCTTCACGTTGCTCATGTTTTTAGTGACAGTTCTTGGATGTTTGTTATTGTAAGATGTAGTTCTTTCTTCACTGCACTCTCCTGGTGTGGGTTCTTCACGTTGCTCATGTTTTTAGTGACAGTTCTTGGATGTTTGTTATTATAAGATGTAGTTCTTTCTTCACTGCACTCTCCTGGTGTGGGTTCTTCACGTTGCTCATGTTTTTAGTGACAGTTCTTGGATGTTTGTTATTATAAGATGTAGTTCTTTCTTCACTGCACTCTCCTGGTGTGGGTTCTTCGAATTGCTCATCTTGAGATTGAAAACTTCTTGACAGAAATAATTAAAACATTCTCTTGACTATATTTTAATTTTTAGAAAATAATAAAGAGTCTATGTTAATCTAACTTTTAGTATACGTTTAGTTAGATTTTTCTAAAAATTAAAGTATATTTCCTGTCAGGATATTAAAATCTAAGCAGAGCTCTGGATATCTGCTGCTATCAGACTGGGTTTTTCATCTATAAAGGAATACACAGGAGAAAGACATGAACACTACTTAAATAGTTTACAGTTTTATTTATGTTTGTTTCCTGTTTGATGACCAAGCAAATAGACATGCTGGACCATTTTCAACAATTTCATAGCCTTAACCACTGATAAACATCTATGAAAATACATACACATTTAAATATTGAATTAGTGTACTACAGCAGAAAATAAATAGCACAATACAAAAGAGCATCAAAATACAGCCTAATTGTTAGAATACATTTAATATACAATTACAGACATTAGATTCCATAATGTGTAGATGGCTTATTTTTTTCCACCAAAATTAGATAGATAATTCTAAAAGTGTTAAGCAGGCTGTATGTAGACATCCAGAGACATTAAAGCACACGAGAAGTAATTGGAGTATAATAGACAGTGTCCTTTTAACATAAGGAAGCTACTATACACATCATCCTTCTATCCACCCTGTCCATCCATCCAGTACTGTCAAGTAGCATGTGACTGCTGTAGTTACCCCTTCAACAGTTGCTACCATCCATTGCATCTACTTGGCAAGTAGGGAATGGACCTAGATTTGCAGGGAAATGGGAATTGCACTGGGGGAGGTGATAGGGATCCAGTGGACAGGAGGGGGAAATACCATGCAGCCATTTGCCTGGGACTCTGTTCACCTAAGGTCAGCCCTGCCATCAAGTCACTCCACCTATGTCTAACAATATAGAAAAGGTGTGTAACAAATTACATTTGAGAATAGGTTCCTTCGACTCTAAGAAACAGAAACAGTAATAATATTTCTCACACATATCTGCCTAACATAAGTCTCAAGAGTCCAGATTTTTTGCAGAATGTCCAGATTTTTACCTCATATTTTTGGGATGTACCTCATAAAATTTGTGGTTGTCTAGCAAATCACTGAGAATTGAAGCCACTAAATAATGACACATTTATGCTTCGTTTAAAAAAA
>NC_056738.1:266514221-266769221 GCF_019279795.1 Protopterus annectens
AAAGGCAGTTATCAAAAATGGTGGGAGCTGATTGAAGAAAAATCTGGGCGATGGAAAAACAAGGAGCCAATCCCAATGCTTACAGGTTAGTCCCTTATTTGAATATTCCTGTAAGACCCATGAGGGTTTACAAGCTCAACAGTCTGTGGAACCTCATTCTTAGTTAAAAGGTTTTATTCTTAACTTCTAAAAATAAAACCTTTTAACTAAGAATGAGGTTCAACAGACTGCTAGTAAGCCACAGTGGTGCAGTGGTAGCGTTGTCGCCTCACAGCAAGAGGTTCTCTCGTTCGATTCTCGGCTGGAGCACCTTCTGTGTGGAGTCTGCATGTCCTCCCTGCAGTTGAGTAGCATTCGAAAGACATGTGTGAATGGGCATGCCCTTGTTGAAGGTTGGGCATCAAGCTGGCACCTCAGCACTGTAAAAATCTACTGCCAATCATTAGCAGACCGGAGTTCCGCTATGGCGACCCCTAACTGTGAAAAGCCAAAAGAAAAACAACAATATTTTTAACTTCTAACAAACAAAACATGACAATACATTATATGCTACAACTATAGAACTATATTAAAGAAAACACTTTAGTCTGAGCTTCAACAGGTCCGTCTAATAGAATGGTTTACACTTTGAACATTGAAAATGACTGCTTTTATGAGGTTATAACCAGACTTTATTAGCCTGTTTTGTAACACATGTAAAGTGAGAGGATGTGTCTGCATCAATGGTGCTCATATTCCTTGGAGCCAGGTATGAAAGCTTTATTACATAACTGTTTACAGTCTATCACATGTAACATGAGAGGCTGTGCCCAGTTTTACAGACTTATTATCTCCTGACATATAATACGAAAGGCTAATATTCTCTTGTATAACAAAAAATGTTTACAGTGCCTGCTTTTAAGAGGCTCATATACATGATTAATGTGACCAGTCCCCATTCTTCTTCCTCTTGGTGAAGACAGACCTTTTTATATGCAGAGTAAGTAGTCACTTATAATTACACTAGGTGATTCCCATGTGTGAACAACACATTCATCCAGAGAAACAGCAAATAGTGGAAAACAAGTCACAGTGCTCAGTTTTACAGAGCACATGGATGTGCAAAAGTAGGAGGAAAAAAGTAAAAGGTAAGTAAAGTCTGAGACATCAGAACCTATTGTATAGGCTTTCTGTGCCCATGGAATAAAAATCCACCAAGTGGTGAACTACAGAGTATACAAAAACTTTTAATAAACGTAAGAATCTCAGCTCTTCTTTGAGCATAGGCAAATTGTGCCTGTGGTGTAAAGAATATAGCAGTGTGGAGTGGTGCTCTGGAACAACAATTTTCATTGTACTGCAGGTTATAGAAGCTTTGATAAATGCAGACCCAGTGGCTACAGTATCTACATCTGGTTGTTGTGAGGTAGCTGCACTGACAGGTGGAATGCTTCTGATGCCAGAGCATGATTTTATGTCCAGTCTGGGGTCTTCACTGTCAAGCTTCTTCCTGAGCCTAGGAGTTACTGAGGGCACTTCTGTTCAGATTCTTCCTCTCTTCAGGTTCCAGGTGGTAAACGTAGTGCAAAAGAGGGCTAGATAGTTCTGTTCCTGGCTAGATAAAAGGCTGGAGACTGTGAGGGATCAGGTGAAAGGGCAGTTCATCAATCTCCTGAGAGAAGGGGTGATGCCATAGGGCCCAGGTTGGGGTTAGATGATGTAAGAGTCTGATGTAATCAATATTAGAGTGGGCTGTCAATCAAACTGGGTGACTAGAGTTTGGCCACCTTTTCTTACTCTTAGCTCCAAAAGGAAAGTTTAAGTCCCAAATCAGTAGTAGAAAAAAACAAACAAAAGCACATGTCAAATAACTGAAAGTTGCTGTTTAAATCTGTGCACCTTGTGAGCTAAAAAAACGCTTTCAAACCCATGCCAGCTACTGTTTAGATGTGTATACATCTAGAGATCATACAAAAAAGTTAATAATAATGTGGCTTGTTTTCCATGTCACTAATTCACCAGATAAACAATGCTAATGTAGATACAGTGGTTTACACTTGTAATTACTTGACTGGCTTTTTCATATTACCAGCAATTGGGGTTAATTAATAGTTTATGTCCAAATCCTGGGTTAGGTGCTTTAACTGTATGATTTATGGTTTAGTTTTCTGACTGCAAGCACACTTTTAATGGAAATGCTTGAATTTGGACCAGGGTGGTGGTGGGCATCTAGCCTGATCTGACAGCTTAGCTCCATTTTTTCAAGGATCGGATTTTTATTTCCTTCAAGTAGACCCATAGTGAGATTCCTCACAGCAAGAGGTTCACCAGTTCGATCTTCGGCTGGGGTGCCTTCTGTGCGGAGCCTACATGTCCTCCCTGTGGTTGCGTGGATTTCCTCCGGGTGCTCCGGTTTCCTCCCACATGCCAAAGACATGCTGCAGGTGAATTGGACACTCTAAATTGGCCCTAGGCATGAGTGCGTGCATGTGTGTGCCTTCTGTGGAAGGTTGGGCACCGGGCTGGCAACTTGGCATCATAAAACTCCACTGCCAATCATGAGTGGACAGGTGATCCGCTGTGGCAACCCCTAACTGGGAAAAGCCGAAAGAAGAAGAAGACCCATAGTGAGATTGTCCAGGATGTGGAAGTGGAAACCTCCATGCTCTGGTAAATCAAAGAAGTGCTTCATTAGTTGCTTTTTGAAGATCTGGAGTCTGATGCCAGATAGGGGGTATGCTACTCTGATTTTGAATTTGTTCACAGTTTTCCCTATGTAAAAACAACTGCAGCCACTACACTTTGCATGTTGTATCACAAAAGCAGTATTGCAATTACCAGAACAAGTGCTGTTGATTTTTCTCCTGCATACTGGACAAAAGCAGTAGTCCTTGTTAGTAATGTACTTGCAATAAGTGCAAAGGGGGGCATAGGGCTAAGTTCCTCTGTTGTTCTCCTCTGGTCTGAATTTGCACTCTACACAGTCCCTAATGTTTCTGGCTCTCTTATATACAAAACAAGGATAATGTCCTAGAAGTTTTTCCAGTTGTTTATTGTCTGTAATCATTACCTACTTGTCAGTTATGATTTTCTGATTGTTTTATAATCTACTGTAAAAGTGAGTGCCATGCTTCTTTTTATTTTGTCCTCCTGTGGATCCCAGAGTTGGTTTCTTTTGAGCCCTAGGAGTCTCCCAGGGTGTCCCTCAAAATTGGGTCATCTGTCTCTTTTAAAGTTCTGATGGGGGTTGAGGATGGAATTTAGTAATTTATTTCTGTACCCCCTAGCCCAGAAGTCTTGTTGTAGGCTGATCAGATTTGTGATGAATTCTCTAAGCTCTTTGGAGACGTGCAATTCTCATCCCCTGAGATTTTTTAACATTTCTCTTTGTGATCTAGGACTGCATGCTTTTACTGTGCAGTAGTATATTAACCCTGGTTGGTTTTCTGAACAGATTGTTGGAGAGGCATTTATTTTCAGTGTCCTTGGATATGATTATGTCTAAGAAGCTGACCAAGGCCTTGCTGTGACATGTCATGAATCTCAGGTAGCTAGTGAAATTACTGATATGGTTGTAAAAGTCATTCAGTGTGGCTTCATCCCCCTCCCTGATAATAAATATGTCATTAATAAAACAGAGATAGCATTTCATCAATGCAATATAGGGGCTTTAGTACACTGCCTCCTCTTCCCATTTTCCCAGAGCCACATTGCCCAGGCTTGGTGCCATGGCGGCCCCCATAGCTATTCCAGTACTCTGCTTATAAAACGTGTTATTGAACATGAAGTAGTTGTTCCTGAGGGTTAGGTCCAATAGCCTTCCTAGAACATCTGTCCCTCCTGGTAATACATTCCTGTCCTTTTCATATACCTCTGTTGTAGACTGAATACAGTAACTATGTGGAAGCACTTACTGTGAAAGCACTGTATAAAGTGTTTCCTTATTTATTGTGACTAGGATAGTGGAATTGCTGACTGTAATATCTCTAATTTTACCAAGCAACTCCAGAGAGTCTACACTAAAAGATTTGTTAGTCTCTGCCATTGGTTTTATCAGGGCATCAAGGTAGATGGATATTGTCTAAGTTATAGAACCATCACTTGCCACTACTGGTCTGCAGAGAAGATTAGGGATACTCTTATAGGGTTTTGGGATCCCAAAGAAGCTTGGTATTTTTGGGCGGGGCAAAAAGCTTGACATCTAGTAAATCATTCTCATGTAGCATTCTTAGATGCTCTCCTAAATTATTATAAGCAACATTCGTAGTGTTAAAATCATACTTACTGTAAAACCCGTTATTGTCAAGCATGGTCTCAATCTTGCAGATATAAGCAGCTGTATCTGTGACTAAGATGCCTCCCTCTTAACTGCCTTCATGGTCCTGTGAGTCTTATCTCTACTCAGATATTTTAGAACAGTATAACTTCTTCCTAATTGGTTTGTCAAGGGCTTTGCAGATAGCCTCACATTTGCTCTCATACGCACTGAGGGTGGGGTTCACAGAGGGGCAAAAGTCACTGGACTTTTTCCATTTTATACCATTGTTATTTTTATCAGTGTTGCTTCCATCCTTATCCGTGTCATTGAAAAATGCTTTGAAATTCAATTTTTTCACATACAGTTTAACATCTATTATTATTTCCACCAAGTTACTTCTGTTAAAAGGTATAAAAGTCAGACCCTTTCCTAAGATTTCTTGCTCCAACTGGGTCAGTGGTTTTGTCGAACGGTTCCAGATCTTAGTCCTTTTTTGTTGTTGGCTCTGGTGAGTCCCTTCTGTTGTATAGATATCTCCAAATCCTTCAACTCCTTGGCTCCTTTCCAGGATCTGTTCCTCTGTTGCTGGTGCCCCTGTGGAGACCTCTGAGCCGGGGTGAAGGGCTACTCCATTGTGTGCCTCCATGTTGGGGTCTGGTGGTTCTGGTTGGTGGGTGTTTCCCTCTGTGGTGTTTTCCTCATGTCCTGTTGCCTCGTGTTGGTGCTGGGTGCACTTAAGTCGGGTCCAGGTTGCTGGTAGCCATGGTGAAAATCTTGTCTGTTGTCTCCTTCCACATCTCTCTGGTCAGCAATATTTGTGGCCAGGCTCCCTTGCTTTCCAACATCATGCTTGGAGAGGTGATCAGGTTTGTCATGCTTCCAGAGCCTACCAAAATGATTCACACTATTGTGTCTAGGTTGGTCTCTCCTTCTCCTGGTCGAAGAATGATGGTTTTGTGGTTCCTCCTTGTCCCATATGTCCCTGTTGATGCTTTGCATTTATTGCAGTTTCTACTCATTACATTTGTTTTTTCATCTCCTAGATTTTCCTGCAATTAGCTCCCATGGATACTCCCACCTTTGTCTGTAGCTACATTTAAATAATTGATCTGTTGAATGTAATGTATTAGAATAAGAACACTCATCCAACTATTTGCTTAACTGAATAAACTACTAGAAACTTCTACAAGGTGTCTTTATTCCTCCCACAGGGAGGGTATCAGAGGGAGAGTCTTCTAGATTTGCTAGCCAAAGTGATTTTATCTGGACTTATCCTTTATACTCTGCTTCTGATTAAAAGGAAGGTTTCAGAGTGGACCAATAATTGTGTCTAATAAAGAAAATGTTGATAATGAGTCACTGTGTGTGTGTGTGTGTGTGTGTGTGTGTGTGTGTGTGTGTGTGTGTGTGTAATGCCTCAGTTGCTATATACTGGTGGCTAGAGAACTCAAGATACATGGTGGTGGGTAGAGAATACCACAGGCTTGAACCCTGTACCTTTGGCCCAGGTGGCAAGAGCCAGAATTCCCTACCCACCACCATTTGCGAAATAATTTCAGATTTTTGCCTCATATTTGTTCTGTACTGTTCCTCTTAAAATCTGTGGTTTCTTTATGTTTCTTTCTTTACACAGTCTGTAGTGCAGTGATGCAGTGGTAGCATTGTTGCCTGACAGCTACAGGTTATCTGGTTTGATTCTTGGCTGGGGTGCCTTCTGTGTGGAGTCTGCATGTCCTCCCTGTGTTTCTGTGGGTTTCCTCTGGGTGCTCAGGTGTCCTCCCATCTTACAAAGACATGTTTCTTGAGTGTTTCTCCCTGGTCCTCTGCTGAAAACTGGCTTTTGTTCCAAGTCAGACTTTCCTGGTTATCAAATGTTAAATAAATAAAAATGACAAGCATTTGAATTTCAGACTTCATATTCTTCAGAAAGTACATGGTAACACAAAACCTTTTATTCTAGCAATTTTCTAACTTTATAAAAGGGATATTTGAAATTTGTCCCTATTTTTGGGACTCTATTCCCCCTTTATTGGCTTCGTCCAGGTTTTTTGTGCTAAGGTTGAGAGCTATGGTAACAACTGAATTCAGTGAATATGTTTGGGGGCTGTATTCCCCCATTACTGGCTTTGTCCAGGTGTTTGTTGCTAAGAGGTTGACAGCTATGGTGAGAACTGAATTCACTAAATATTAGCCATTTAAGTTTCAGTCTTCCTGTCTTTCACAAAACAGCTGATTTGGCATATTGGTATGTTGTTCTGACTGTTTTGCACAGGGTCCTGGGTTCAAAATTTGGCAATGAAATGTATGGTGGTAATATATCATTTTATTTTAGCAACTTTCCAACATTATACAAGCAATGTTTAAAATAAGTCCCTGGTTTTTGGGTTTTTGTCCCCCCCACCAATAAATTTTGGCTTTTTCCAGATTTCTTGTGCTGCAAAGTTCAGAGATACAGCTGAGTGTTGAGTAGAGTTTACAAGGAGCTGAGAGCTGCAGGGGAGCAAAAGTTTAGTGCTGATTATGCTGAATCTGCTTGCATTGTTAATAGCACAACAGGTAGTGTAATTGCTTTTGATGCAGAAGGCTGTGGGTTCTAATCCCACAGTAGATAGATGCATTGCTAATGCTGTACTATATTGCAAAGGGGGTAGATGTTGCAGTCCTTTTTGGCAAAGATACCTAGTAACTATGAACCTGTTATCAGTTTGCCATCCATTCCTTATTGCAATATTACTAGCTTATCATTTGTTTAGTGTGACATAGACAATTTATTCCTCAAGGGCAACAAGCACTTTATTTGTAGATGAAACAATGAAATATAAAGTTGTTTGCTAGCAGCAGCCTCTTCATTAGTTATGGATCTCTTTAATGTGGAATTATTTAGATGACTTTTACTTCTTCAGAGATTGTGCATATTTACTGATACTGGTGGACTGTAGAAGTTTGAGTAGACTTTTATGATGGAAATGTTCTGAATTGGGCAGTTTTGTCATTACTGGTGCATGCATTTTGTTTCATTGTTTACAGGAAAAATCTTCAAAACAACACAATTTAAATGCCCTCTAAAACTGTACTGTATTGTACAAGGAATATAATTTAATACAATCAGGAAGGTGCATCAAAGAGCATGTGTATCTTTTATGTGCAAGGGGTCTGTGATTTAAAAGCAGTCCAAATTTAATCTTTATCTGCCACTGGCAAAATGTATTTTCTTTGAATGTGGGTTTCAATGCTGTTTCAATGAATGTGAGTTTCAAGTGCAGAGAAGATTTAATGCTAAGTCTATTTTCATTGTGAGACTGCATTGCTTTGTTTAGCAGATATCTTTTAGTGTTTGTTCTGTAAAATGCAAAATAATACTTTCAAATGAAATCCAAATCATTGCAGAATTAAAGCAGTATGCACATTAGGGCGTTTATGGTAAACTGGACGAAATAATCAAGGAATGGGGCATTGGAATGGCTGCAGGGGGGAGGCTCCATTCGACCATGATTTTCTGAGGGGGGAAGGGCAGCAAACTCAAAGACAGCCCCGGTTGAACTATACCTCTCAACTGTCCAGATTTTTGCAGAATTAATAGATTTTTGCTTCTTTTTTTTTTTGTTTGTTCCTCATAAAATTTGTGGTTTTCTGGCAAATCATTTAGGAATGAAGTCATTAAATAATGACAGACATTGGGTTTCAAACGTCATAACCTTCAGAAAAATGCATGCTAAAGCAAGACCTGTTATTCTATCAACTGTCTAATTTCATAGAGAAATTTTTAGTACTGTTTGTATGTACCCCCCAATATATTTGGCCTTGTCCAGTTTTCCTGCATTAAGAGGTTGAGAGTGCAAATAAATTGCTTTATAGAATTAGGAACATCCAAACCTCTCAACTGTCCCCAATTTTGGCTCAAAATGTTCCTCTTCCCCTAATAATCCCTCCACAAAATGGCAATTTTGGAAGAAAACGAGGAGGGTTTACAATTATAAATAACTGTAATGATCAGAGTTATAGATTATTTTTATTTCAGAAATGTATGTAGATTCTCTTATTTTGTGAGCTGCTAAAGTTAACAAAACTAATATTAAAAAGGTGTCCCTTCTTTGATAGGTTCCCAGCTATATTGTGTGGCAATTTTATATTTTTGCGTCACATTTTTGGTCTGTGTTTCATAAAATTGTGGTTTTCTGGCAAATTAGTGGGAAATCATTAAAGATTGAAGTTAGAAAATAATGGCAGACATTTGAGTTTCAGATTTCATACACTTCAAAAAATTCATAGTAATGCAAAACCTACTATTATTTTATTATCTTTCTAAATTTATAAGAGCAATATTTAAAAAGTGTCCTTATTTTTGGGCCTTTGTCCCACTTCTCTGTATGGCTTTGTCCAAATTTCTTGCTCTGAGGTTGAGAGGTATGAGTGTCACAGCCATCACCGTCAACCAGAGACATATCAAATTGTGACATACTTGTTGCACCCCACTTCCCCATGTAGTGACTCTGGATGTGTCCAAGCAAGGCAAGAAGCCATTATGCAGTGTAAGTGTGCAGAGTATTCCCCCATTCAAGGCAGAAATAAGTACGACAGTGGCTTTTCATCTGTCCTTGATTTTGCAGAATGTTCTGTTTTTCTGCCATATTTTTATACTTTTGATTTATGCTTCTTATTATTCAGAAAATGCATGCTGTCATAGTGCCCTGTTGCTCTGTGTTTAAGTAGCAATGCTTTAATGACCATCAGGTAAGCTTGTCGGAGAGTGTAAGATGCAAGTAAGCTTTAATAAGCATACTGTTAAAGAATTACCAACACAGAAAGCCTTTTTGTTGTTGCCATGCAGAGAACATTTACATAATTAGATAACGTATAAGCCTTAGGTATTGAAATTCATATGACAGTATTTGTAATAAAGGACATGATTACAGTATTTTCAGAAGCTCATTACATGTGTTGGAGACTTGCAGTCATCGTTGCAGGCTTTACCTGTAAACTAAACAGAATGCCAATCTATCATGTGTGGTCCATAACCTGTGCAGTAATCCTTTTAGCAATTTATCTTGAGCCTGTTTCTTGTTTGTTGTTCTTTTTTACTTTGATCATGTCTTCCCCATGAAACAAGTAGATAGTTGTTGTCAGGCAGCAGGTCTTTTTTGGATAAGAAACATTTTTACAAGTGGGGGTATCAGCTACTTTCAGCATGTTACTTGGTACTTTATAAAGCTGAATATAAATTATAATTAAAAGTATAGTGCAAGGAGAAGTGGTTTGAGTTGAGTGCTGCTTGTTTTTTTTATACTTGATTTTGACTGGCATTCTAGTAATGTATTTAAAAAGTAATTTATTTTTTCATGCCTCACAACCTTTGTGTTTCCATCCAGATATTAAGTAAGCTTTTATGTAGCCAATGCATTGACATTTTTTTTCTTCTACACTTCATTTTGTCATGATTGGACTCTTGTAGTGACGGTTTGGCACCCAGGGCAGCATATTTAATTAAAGTTCCAGTTGTTGTGGTTCTGAGCAAAGCTCCACCCCTTTCTAGTTGTCCACACCCCTTCCCATTGGCCCCACCCATTCAACTCTCTTCTGCAGCCCCCCTTTAATTTGAAGTCACCAGCTGCCACTACATTTAAGAACAGGGAAGAAGCATCTCTAGCAACCTAAAATCAGTGATATTTTTATTTTAATGCTTACTGACAGGAATATGCTGAGGAGATCCTCCACACCCATTTCACACCTTACTTCAGCATCAGAATGCACACAAATAGCAGACAGGGTTGGATTTAATTCCTAACAGACAGGACATTGGATATTGTGCCCCCAAGACAGAGTATGGAAATGGACTGAAAGACATGAAGAGCATTAACAGTGCCAGAACTGGAAAATCTGGACTTATTTTTATGCCATTACCTCCTAGATTCCATTCTTAATTTTGAATACAAAGTATTGAAGCAGTAGGCTAATGGGAGTAGGGAAGAGGAAGACAGAGAAAAAGGGCACCATGACAAGTTGGATTATCCACTAAGTTGTGTAAAATCTTTGAGCCTTTGCACTTGCTCATTGATATATTTATGACCAGCTGTTGACACATTGGGAGAAACGAGAGATATAAAATGTTTTCATTGACAATTTATGTTGAAAAGGGCCACAATGTTAGATTAGGATTTTAGAAAACTAGGTCAGTTATAACATATTAGTAGAAAGGTGAAAGAATTAAAAGAAGATGAAGTGAGAAATATCATTACTAAAAAGCAGACAATAATATGAAGGGGAGTTTTTACATCCTGTGTGTTTTACATCCTGTGTGTTATCTGACCATCTCAAGGATTACTTGCATAAAATTAGACCCTCTTAGTAAAAACGTCTGCATATCATTGTTGGAGCCTTCCTGTGTCCTGAAAGAGTGCTCTTCAAACTATCTGGAGATATACAGAGCTGAGTATATTTTTCTGGCACTTCAGAGTTGTGTACTGGTAATTGTTTGACTAATTTTATATCATTGCTGGCTGACTTCAGAGTTGTGCACTGTTATTTTTGCTTCACTGTATAGTTTTTCAGATCTCTGCTGAAGGTGTTGGTTTTCCCATACCCACCCTTCCTATCCCTGTGTTGTTGTTTAAATTTGGAGGTTTTTGCAGTTGCCCGCCCCCACTGTAGATTTGATCTGGGACACTCCCCCCAGCCCCATCTCTTTACCTCATTCTACCTAATAGACTCCTTCTGCATTGTTTTTAGTAATTTTTTATTTAATTGCATTTTTTAAAGTGTTGCTACATACTCAAGTGTGCTAGCTTGCACTGTATTTGAATTGTTTTGACTGCTGTTTTAGCTACTTTTCTGTATGTATATATATATATATATATATATATATATATATATATATATATATATACCTTTCCTGTAACTAGTGTAGTCCAGATTCAGATTTGCTGTATCCAGGACTGTACGTAAGCTTCTGAGCCTCCCCAAGCTTTCTGTGTTGGAGGGAAGCCTTCTAGCTTATCAGTGGGAGTGGTAAGCACTAGGTAACCTATCTACCACATAAGGAGTGGTTCTGGCCCAGAAGTTGTAGTTGTTGGCCGTTTGGGCAGTTTTTCCATCTCTCTCAACTTTCTGATTTAAAAGCCCACATTTGCACTTGTTTCCCCCCTTTCCTGTAACTAGTTTAGTCCAGATACAGATTCTTACTTTTAGCACTTGAATTTGCTTATTCATGATCAGCACTTGTTCAGAACTTGTAAGCACTAAATAACCTACTAATTACTACAGCACTCAACCTTCCTCATTACCTAGAGGAAAACAGTTTTGGTACTTACTTTCCTCACTTGCTTAGAGAAAAACAGCTCTTGTACTCACTTTCCTCACTTATCTAGAGGAAAATAGTTTTTTTTATTCAGGCATGTCCAAGGGTCAGCTCCCAGTGTTCTCTCCTGTCTATCTGATGAATTCTGGGCATCTTGGGGCAATGTAGAAATTGCCTCATGTACACAGGCAAACCCCTCCTCCTACCACCCAACACTACAACCTATGAGAAATGCACTTATCTAGCCAAACTGGAGGTAAAGCTCTCTCCAATCAAGACTGAACTTGACAGTCAAGAGGAGAAGGTAAACACTTGCACCACACCATACTCATCACATAGTCTCACTAAATCTACACCACCAAAATCCACACATAGAAACACAAAAACATTCACAGAGGCTCTCAATAATAATCTGCTCAAGCAACAAAGACCTCCAAAGCAGAAATGCAAGCAACCTCCACCCCCCCAACACAACCCAAATGACACATAGCCCGCAGACTCAGTGTGCCACTCAACCACAGCCAATAAGGCAAAACAACGTATCCAATGCACTAGTTATAGGCGACTCTATAGTCAGGCACACTGATGTCCCACTCACCAGGCTAAACAAGGAGAAGGTTACTGTCAGCTGCCTGTTGGGTGCCAGGATCCACCACATAACCCACGCACTCAGGTCACTCCACAACAAGTACAAATATGACTCTGTCATTGTCCATGTTGGTGTGAACGACCTGAGATGTACCTCCCTGGACTACATGAAAAGAGACATGGAAGAGCTCTCCAATCTTGTAGCCCAGGCAGGTATGACCCTAGCCCTGAGTAGCATTTTGCTATCACCCAGAATTATGCTGCAGTACAAGGACAAAATTATTGACTTCAACAATTGGCTAAGCTTCTGGTGCCATTCTAAAGGGATCCAGTATCTGTCTGCCTGGGATGACATGGTCGACAGACCATGATGCTTTGCCAGAGATGGCCTGCACCTGTCACCCCTAGGATTCTGGATACTGGCTAAGGTTCTTGCCGCCCCTATAGTGCCATTTTAGGCAAGGTTCAAATGACAAATTCACCACCGTAACAGGAACAGGCAAGCAAAAACTGTGGGTGATGCTGCTCAATGCCAGAAGTCTAAATCTCAAAATGCACTCACTCGAGGCACTCCTTAAAATGGAGAACATCGATATCTGTGCAGTGACTAAGACCTGGTTCAAGGCTCCAGAGAGCACCCCTGCACTACCAGGCTATAACTTATACCACACTTTTTGGCCATGTAACCTGGACCGGAACACCAAAAGCAGAGGTGTATCCATATTCATTAAGGACGTCCACACCTTCAGGCTAGTTGCTCAGCATAATGCAGCCGAGGTTATCCAAGTGCAACTAACTCTGGGCAAAACTGCAATCCAAATTGTAGCTTGCTACAGATCACCCACCATGCTCCAGGATTCCCACTCCTCTTTTCTTGATGTACTGGAAAATATTAGGGTTCAACCAAACACCCTAATAATGGGCGATTTCAACTACCCCACCATTAACTGGGAAAACTACTCATGTACCAACTCCTTCGCTCAACGCTTTCTGGAATTCATAAACTCCAATGCCCTGGATCAACTTATCCACACCCCCACCAGGGGCAACAATATCCTAGATCTAGTCATTACCAATATGAGTGACCGGTGTTCCACACCTGAAGTCAATGCCTCATTGGTCCGATCCGACCATAAGCTAATTACCCTAGATATCCACACCCTGCCTCCACCCACCATTAAGGAAACCATGGTAAAAAATTTCTCCAAAGCCAACTTCATGCTTCTTAAGACAGAAGTGGTGAACTTCATGACACCCATGCAGATGGACAATACAGTTATGACTACTGAATCCTACACAACTGCACTTTATAAGCACTTACATGAGTGGATGGATCGTGCTATCCCAAACAGAACCAAGACGCTATCCTCCAAAAAAAGGAAGCCAATCTGGTGGTCCCCTGCCATAAACAAACTGTACAAAAGAAGGAAGAAACTCTTGCAAAAGATAGTAAAATCCCACGAGTGGAGGAGCTCCCTGGTCAGCCTCAGTAAGAAGCTGCAATCCCTGATAAAATCCTCCAAAGCTAGTTATGAAAACAAAATTACCACTGATTCTAAAGACAACCAAAAGCATTCTATAGCTATGTCAAGAAACTGAATGGCAACACTCAGATCTGCTCTGAGTTACAGCACAATGGCACTAAATATACAGAACCAACTGATATTGCCAACATCCTGGCAGATAGGTTCAGTGCTAACTTTACCCCCATGTCACCCCCTAAAGAGCCCATCTCTATACCAGTAGAATGCAAAGTTCTGTAATCACGGCTGCACAGGTAAAAACCACACTCTCCAAAGCCAAGAACACAGCATCCATGGGATCAGACAACATCCCAGGCTGCGTTCTACATGAACTACAGAATGAACTGGCACCCCACCTAAGTACCATGCTCAATCATAGCCTCACCTCAGGCTTTGTGCCTGCTAAATGGCGCACAGCAATGGTTATCCCACTCCCCAAGGGGGGAGCCACCACGAACCCCAGGAACTACCACCCCATTAGCCTGACGAGCTTGGTCTGCAAGGCCATGGAACGTATCATCATGGAACTTATAAACAAAGACATTGGTAATATCCAAACTCTGGATCCCACCCAGTTCGGGTTTGTAAAAGGCAGATCATGTCTCCTAAACCTGACAGACTTCTTTGAAGCAGTCACCAAAGCCATAGATAAGGGTAAGGTGGTTCACACAGCCTATCTAGGTCTTGGCAAGGCTTTTGACACCATCCCCCACTCTGAAATTATAGATAAACGCACTAAACTAGGTATAAATCCCTATGTCACAAGATGGGTTGCCAACCGGCTCACTGACAGAACCCACACTTTGAAAGTAGCAGTCTCCAAATCCGACTTCAGACCAGTGACAAGTGGACTACTACAGGGTTCAGTCCTGGGTCCTCTCCTGTTTGGTATCTCCTTCTCTGAAGTACAGGCTAACACAGAAGGTCTTTGGCTAATGAAGTTCGCAGATGACTGCAAACTAGGAGCCATAATCAAAACTCCTAATGATGTGGACATACTACAAAAGGGCCTCACTGAGACAGATGCCTGGTGTCAAAGCCATGGCCTCAAGCCCAATGCCAAAAAGTGCATTGTCATCCACTTTGGTAAAAACTCTGAACTTCAACATAGGTGGTAGTATACTTAACACCGAAAGTGTGATAAGAGACCTTGGGACACAGGTGGACAGTAGTCTCTCCGTTGATAATCACATCGCCACAGTAGTCAGGAAATCCTTCTACATGGCACACCTCATCACAAAAGGTTTCTCATCCAGAAAAAAAGAGGTCATTGTTCCCCTCTACTCATCACTCATTAGACCCATTATAGAGTACAACGCCCCTTTTGGTATGTACCTCACAAGACATCTACAACAACTGGAAAGGCTGCAGAAATACCTCACAAAGAGGATTACCGGCCTCAAACAGATGCCCTACTCAGATCGTCTCAAAAAACTCCCGCTTTACTCCGTCGCATATCGCCTACTCAGAGGTGATCTCTGCCTAACATACAAAGCTATGTCGAACCCAGAGCTGTTGGACATGCTCCACTTAAAGAAATCCAAATCCCTCCAAGCTATATGCTCTAGGGACCTAAACCTTGTCACCACAATAAACAGAACATGCCAGAGGGATAGATTCTTGTCCCAGAGACTTCCCATACTCTGGAATAAACTACCTATCTATATCGAACAAAGCTCCTCGTTAGCACTCTTCAAGAAAAATCTTGATGATTGGATGGGAAATAGGAAATTCATCCCGGGTATCACCTCTATGGCTCTGCTCGACAGTGGCACAGGAAAATAATTTTCTTGGGTGGCAAAAGCCAGGGTACCTTTTTGGCTGGGCTTGTATAGGCCCCAGGGCTGATAGCCTAGTACCGACCTATGAACCTATGAGTAACAGAACACACTTTGGAGGCAATTAAGGATAGGACTCATACCTTGTAACAGTGGAAAAGAACAGAGCAAAAGAATGAAGATAATACAAGACAGTATATAAGTAAATAACTGTACCCCAAAATTATCACAACTCGTGAGTAAGTTCAGTCAAGAAGAGGACATTTGTTTTGAGAGAAAAGGAAAAGTGAAGATATAAAGACCATAGCTATGACAACTGAAACAGAAATAGAGAAGTTAGAAGAGGTGCATTTGGCCAGTGGTGATTATACGGCAGAAGCCAGATCTTTTGCTGTATAAATTGTTAGAGAAAGAACAATGGAATGATATAGTCTTCTATTCTGTGGAAGGGAGCAAGGTAGTTTTTTCTGGTGGCCAGTGCTAACACCAACAGTGAAACACATGGGCATTCAATACCTGACATGTGTCAGTTAATACAATAACAGAGGGATACAAGTTCAGGTTTGGAATCACCATCTGTTTTGTACAAGAGGATACAACGGTGAACTCAGTGGCTCTGATATAAAGAAGTAGACTGATGCAGACATGGCACCAGGGGACCTAATGGTTGTTGTTAGAAAGGTGATAGATGCTCAGGATGTTGAAACAAAAAGATCTCCAGCAACCTGTCAAAGTTTAGATGATGTGGGTGCTTGCCCCCATATCAGGGTGTCTGGGATACAGGGGGCTTACCCATTGCAAAGAAGTGTTTGTACTTTGTGATCTTTTTAACTAGTGTCTTCCTATGGTTTTAGAGGTTTCGTGGTCAAATATTCACAAGTTGATAAAATAAGATGAAATTATTCATAATGGACCCCTTCATTTCTTACACTGAAACTCTGCAAATCTTTATTTCTTACCCTGGAACTGAAATGATTATTTTTATGAAGTAACATCTTTGATTGTGAACTGTAAAAGATGAATTTACTGCTGTATAGCATTGATGACAAATGGATATATTTTATTTATTTATTTATTTATATTTGTTGACCGGGAGTGTCCGACTGGATGTTCGTCCATTTTCAGTGGAGGCCCGGGGAGAAAAGCTCCACAGTTAAAACAAACAGACAGTAGTTACATTGGATTACATAGCGATTAACAATTTACATAGCAATTACTTACAACATATTTACAGATGAAGAACATAGTACATCAGTAGACAACTAGGATCTTTATCTGTGAAGTACATAACAGACATTAACAAATGTTACAATAAGAAGTTCCTGCTGTATAATAAGTACTAGGCTTATGTATTAGGCTTATGTACATACTGATGTTATAGATCTGCATACAATGCTAGACACTGATGGGGACATATTGTCCTCAATAGGCTGATGCTTCTTCTGAGCATATTCCCCCAAATGCTATGCTATCTATCCATGCTGCACAGTGTCAGTCTTTCCTTCCATGGTTTTCTTTGTTTCTGGCTTGTGTGTATGCAGACCTACCTGTCAACAGCGTTTTGTTAACTGTGTTTTCAGATACCTGGGAGAAAATGGGGCAGGAAGAGTAGTAGGAAGTATGACAGGAAGTGGTTGGTACACTTTGGTGAGGCAGATACAGTCCAGATACTGACTGATAAGGTAGGGGTGCTGCATTGTCAGGTACAGGTCATCAAGAAGTGGCCAAGACATTGAAGTTACGAGGAATGTGGAAGAGTTGTCTGTGCATGACATTTTCCTGGATACACTAGAGAGGTTTCAGAGAACAGTGGTGTCTGGGTTAAGGAAATTTCTAAGAACCAGTAACCCATTGCACAGAAATTTTTGAGCAGGCCTGCATAAGTATTAACTGCATGGCTCAACTTCTATATGTCAGTACTGCAGTTGTAGGTCTGTTTGTCCAACACAACATAAAGTACAACATTCTACTCTCCATATTTCTCTAATGTCTAGGTGTGGGGGTAGCATAGTCAAGGCTTTGAGCATTTAGAGGCCCTTCCAATATCTTCTAACCTATTCATGTCTCCTTAAATTGCTGGTGGAGGGGTAATCCCTACCTTCGTTAGAGGAGATATGTCTAGACTGTTTTCTTCTGTAGCTGCCCCCCTACTTTCTGTGTCCCTGCAACACTTCCTTTCCTACTTCTTCCCTAGCTACTAATGAGGGAGGCATGGAGCTGATGTTTGTAATTAATAATAATAATAATAATAATAATAATAATAATAACAATAATAATGAGAACTATCTTCATTTTTCATGGAACTGGTTCATATATGTTGCACATTTAGATGTTTTTCATGAATTTATCAGGACGAAATGTTCCAACTTTTGTCATTTCTCCATAGATCTGAAGGATAGTTCTCCATAACATTCTAATAACCTAGGATATATCTAGAACCAGCCTACTCTTTAAGATATCACTTCAAGGCTTCTGTGAATAAGGTACTCTAACAATTGAAGTTAAGCAAGCCCGTGGCATTTGTCTCTCAATACCAAAAATACAGTCTGCCTGAGCTCCTCCCACAATATTAAACTATTTCAAATCATATTCAGTGAAATATGCGCTTCCTCTTTCTGCCAGTAACTAAGAACATCACTGTCTTTTGTTACAAAAGGGAAGCAGCTCACAGTTCCAGCAAGTTCAGTTGTACTATTTTATATATGACTTTCAAACTTTTGCATCTAAATTATTGATCACTAACTGATAATAACCATTAGAATTGCACCCACCCTTAACCAGGAAATTTTAATCCTAATGAGACCTTCATATAATGTATTGATTTGGAAAAAGCCTTCTGTGAAATCTCTCCTGTCATTTGCAGCATGCTCCCTCAAGTTGCTATAAATTAAGAGAATTATAATAGTTTTACAATGAAAATGAAAGAACACTTAATAGGCAATAAAATCAGTCATTGTTTACAACTGCAATATTGCCTGTTATAGCTTCCATTGACTTTTAATGCCATAAACTAAGTAATGGTTATTTGGTGTAGTGACAAATTACTGCAAAACACTATTGTGCCCCACCATACCTCTCAACTGTTCAGATTTTTGCAGCATGTCCAGACTTTTGTCTCATATTTTTGGTCTGGCAATCATAAAATTTGAGGTTTTCAGTCAATAAACTAAATAATGATATGTATTTGAATTTCAGACTTCATATCCTTCATAATATGTATGCTAATGCAAACCTGTTATCTAGCAATTTTCGAGGTCTATAAGAGCAATATTTAAAAATTGCCCCCGATTTTGAACCTCTGCTCCCCCACCAAGTTTGGCTTTTTCCAGATTTCTTGTTCTAAGATGTTGGGAGACATGGCACCCTCCTACTAATGTGTTCAGACTATTCCACTGTTCCTATGGACAAGACTGCGATAATGCACATCCTGTGAACATAGCAAAACAACAGCACTCTATACTGCACTGGGTGTTGACAATAAGTGATGGGTCTGCTATAATGTGTAGTCTGCCAGCACAGGCATGTCATCACCTAGCAATATGATTTAACTGTGGCATTCCCAAAGCCATCAGTCATGCAACCTCAGCTCCCTCCAACTCTCTGCTATTGCATGTGTATTTGTAAGACAAGGGTACCTTTTAAGTTAATGTGCCATTGAACCCCTGCTTTATGAAGTTTAAAATTACCTGCAAGTATTACATGAAAAATGGTCCTGCTGTCTCTTCATTGTTTCTGTTTTGTATATTTTAGAAGAGGCTGCAGCTTTTCTGAGGCCTCGTATCTCATGTCAGCATATTTTTATGCAGTGTGTAGAATGGGCTTGTCTGTGAAAAAATTCTAGTCAACAATAGATCAAGCTAAGGAGAACCATCCTCCCTTTCCAAACAGCCATTTATTTTATGGTCACACATGGAACAAGAATATGTCAGTTTTATAATTGCCTTACACTGGGGTGAGAGCTCTATATGTGCTCATGCCTCAGCTTGCCTGATCAGCCATTTGGAGCATCATTCTTAATGATTTTAGTGTACATCACAGCAAAACTGCACAGAAAATAGGTGGGTATGGACACTAAGTTGTATGCAAGGTTTTACTTGTTATGGTGCATGCTATATAAACAACCTATTTACACAGATGTGCCTTTCCTTGGTTCATAATTATCTATACAGATTGCATCCTGCAGTATCTGAAACCTCTGTGCAACTTATATCAATAATATCATACCACCACAATGGAAAACAAATCCACAAAATGTCTAACCCCACAACAGCTAATGACTTTACTGCTGACTCTATACTCTCTACCTCGGGTAAAATGCTCAAAAATCTGTCTACAACCAATTTGTCCAGCACATCCAAAAGTACAGAATTTTCCCACAATGCCAATACTGAAGCACAATAACTGTACTTTATAACCTAATGGATGACGTTCTCCAAAACAGAAATAGATGACGTCTAACAGGGGGCCATCTTTATTGACCTAATGAAAGTATTCAACATAGCTGATCATACTGTCTTACTAAGCTCACTACTTGCAGCCAGCATAAGCTGATAGCAAGTGTGCATGTGATTCAAAGGCTTCCTCTCAAAATGATTCCTTAACCTGCGAATTGGAGCCACTTCCTCACAAGAAGCATCTATTAGCAAAGTGCATTGGCTTGTCCCCTGTTTTATTGTCCCTGTTAATTAATAAACTCCCATCTGAGCTCCCTTACTACCCATTACTCTCTATGTTGATGATATGGTCATCTACAGACCTCACCCATCCCCTATACTTTTTAAAGACCAATTGGAGCAAGAACTACCAGACCACAGTAATTGGCTTAACCAATAAAAACTCGTCTTCAGTGTAAAAAAAAGTAAAAGCAATGCCATTTGGCACCCCCTCAAAATCCTAATAAAACTTCCTCTAATTGGCCATTTTCCCACAGGAAATTAAAACACATAGAAACAGTTCAGTCCTTCAGATACATATCATTTTTTTAGATCCATCCAACGCTGACTTTTCAAAACCAGACATAAATAACTAAAGCAAAAATGAACAAACTTCTCTTCTGGACATTGAAAATCTCCCATATCCTATTCCTCACTGGCAGAGCCACTATATAAAAAGATGCCCTGATACTACAGTTGTAATATGACCTCCCACTTATTCTGTCAGCCTTAAAAAGTATTTTTTCCTCAAGCATACTACATCAAATAACTTCTGCCAGTTTACAAACCTCTCACCATGACATTGTACCAAATCACTGAGTGCCGAGTGTACGCCCATTCCTCAGGAAGCCTAATTTTTAGACTTATTAACATGGAGATGTTTCTATAAAATGCAAAAATCATTTAAACAACTTAATCTTAGTATAAAAGAAAAAGATTTATTACACAAGTTACAGGCAGATAAAATCTTACAAATTTGGAAGCCGGACAGGGGAGGTGGAATTGTGATGTTTGATTCAATTGACTATTAAGTAAGATTTTTCAGATTTTACATGACGAGACAACATATCAGGAGTTGTCACTCACTGAAATCAGTCTTAGTTTAAGAAAAACTGATCTATTGTTAGGAGACTGTTTGACTCAATGCATTGTCTTAATGTTGCAAAACCACTTCCTGATTGTTGGGTTGGGCATTTATGTTAAAATTAAGTCATTATCCACAATGACTCCCAAATTATCAAATGGTGCAAGTGGAGTTTCTGCAAAGGGCTAGAGCCCCCTTACTTACATATCCCATCTACACAGTCACACAATTGCAGAAAAAAGAAAAATTCCTAGTAAAGGTGAAAACATGTCTAGGAGAGCTGCAGTCTCACAGTAGATCTAATATATGTACAACCATTCTGAGAGCTGTAATTTCAGGGAATCGGGATCAGGAACTCCCCATTCCTGGATATACACTTTGCATAGTGTCTAAGTCATGTGAACTGCAAGGCCATGGAGCACATTATATCTGACCTCATCAAGAGCGATATCAAAAATATCATATACCTTAACCCTTGCAGTTTGGTTTTATGTGAAGGAAGCACGTCTGCTTAACTTATTAAACTTCTTTGAAATGTCACAGCAGCTGTGGATAGTGATTAGTCAGTCTGCTCAGTGTATCTGGATCTGGAAAATACATTTGACACCCTCCTTTCTGATATTTTAGATAACCTAAGAGACCAAAATGTAGACCTATCATGGTACGGGTGATAACAAACTGTCCAAATGATAGAACCTACACAGTTAAAGCAGTAAGTGCCATATAAGAAAAGAAGAAAGTAAATGGTTGTGTACCTCAGGAATCGGTGCTATGACCCCTCCTATTTGGTATAAACCTGTCCAACCTCCAAACAGTAAATCAAGATTATTTGTTGATGACTACAAGTTAGATGTTACTGTCTGATCACCCTTTGACATGGTGTTGCTATGGCAGAAACTAATTTTCACTAACCAGTAGTGTACTGAAAAAGGACTAAAATGAAATGCAAAGAAGTGCAAGTATTGTTGAATTTGGCAAAAAGCACTCTAATTTCCTGTTTACACCACAAGTGACATCCCACTCTAGACTGCACAGTAATCAGTGTTCTTGACACCTGGATAGATAACTCCATCACTTTTAACCTTCATGTAGCATTAATACTAAGAAACATCTTCTATTTAGCACAACTAATATCTAAAGGTATTTCTTCTAAGTCAAATGAATTTATTGTTTCATTATACTGAGCTCAAATTGAGCCTTTGTTGTCCGTCTGCTGTGTGGATGCAGTAGTTAAAAGGCTGAAATAGAAGTGACAGGTGTATATTGTATGAGATAATATTAACATACATGGATCATATGGTATTATTATATAAAAGGAAGTAGGAAATGTAAAGAAACATTTGGGGATTAGGTAAGAATGTAGAAAAGTAGGACTGAAACTTAATATACATAAATGTAAAGGGTGCAGAAGTAGACAGAGTCTATAACACATTTTGGTGTGGACATTGGAGAGTGGTACAATTAGAAAACTATGGAAAAAGGTTACAGAAAAGATGAAGAGTGGTAGATTAAGCTATTACAGAATGTCTTACAGAAGAGAATATTTTTGATTAAAACTCTTTTGATATGACTGAAATTTGTAGAACAAGGATATACATACTTCCGATGGCCTAAATAAAGAGATGTAGAGGTTTGTTTTAGAGCAGTGTGGGGGTTGAGATTAAATCCATTTAGCAGACAATACTGTATAGGAGGAAGCTAGGTTGGATATGATGCCATTTTTTCATTTCTTAAGGGTTAGTTTTTTTTAGGTAAATATTTAGCTAAATGTAGAAATCAAGTGAGAATATTAAAGCAAAGGGGTGGAAATGAAGTTCCTCACAAGAGAGGTGCAGGGAGTTTGACATCCTCAAAATAAATGCTTGTTAGCTTTTTACTTGGTGTACTTACACAAAACACATTAAGCTGTGCATACACGCATTTCAGAATTTTGTGAACTTAAGCTGTAGCTTTCATGCAATAATGTATATGCACAAAACATATTAAGTTGTAAGCATTTTGATCATTTCGTATTTAAGCTGTATGCTTCATGCAATTGCAAATGACCAACTGTAGCTAGAGTTCTATAGTTTCATTAAGGCATAGTGCACAAGAAATGGAATACTCATCTACCTTCCCCAACTGTTTCCAAATTATCCCCTTTGCATACTGGACTGTATTTTAATCTTGCAACCAGATAACATCTGTTTGTTTCTCGCTGTATTGGTCTGCAACTCTTCCCCTACTCATTTTATCATTTTTACTATTAGCCCTATGAGAGGAAATGTTCATTTGCATAACTTTTCATTATTTCTTTTGTCTTTTCCTTTTTCTTCCTGAACCTCTGATCAGCTGTAGTTCTTTGTTCCTTTTTCTCCAGATCAGTGTTCTACTCCTTGAAATGGGCAGTTCAGAAATTTGAAGATCAGAATAATATCTTGTAACCCATGTCCCACTTCACCATTACCCACAGTTATATTATCTACATTTTGATATCATACAAAGTATTTTGTTTAACATTTTATAATTAATATCCATACTTTCTGTCACTAATTTGCAATATTTTCTTATAGTTCAAATTTCTTACCCACTTTGTTCATTGTAAACTATCGTAAGTGTCCCTTCTTTCAACAGAATGTACAGTCTTTCAACACAGTTTTTTATTGTGTCATTCAATCATTTTGGCTGTGTTCTGTGTTGTTTAATGCCAATACACACTTAATTATCACTATGTTCTCTATATGAACTATGAACTATTTGCTCATTCTTCATTTTTAAATCTACATACAATTACCCCTTATCTAAATGCTATGTTTATCTTTAATTTTATTCACAGTACAAACAGTTTCACATAATTATTCAAATGCATGTCGTATTATCACTTTCCTCCATTGCCCACATTTTGAAAAACATTTTAAAACACATTGACATATAGATGTATTCATAAAAGTTGGGTACTATAACCTTCTTTACCCAATGCAAAATAAATAAAGTGACTTTGCTGCACCCCCTTCCATCTTGTCTCCTGGATACATAGGATGTCCAACATACCATCATATCATCTACTTTCAAGCTGCATCCTGTCAATGAACCTACATTGAATGCAGCAATTCTTAGTTCACATTTAGCAGGTTGATTAGTTTTATGTTCAGCTTTCGCTCAACAGAGCTATCCCAGGTAACCTAAGATGGGCAACTGCTAGTCAGTAATTTACTGACCCAGGGCTGTTGGGCTCTATGACAGGCACACATCGGCCAATAGGGGCACATACACCCCTCCCACCATTAGCGTGGATCCCTGGTGTAGGTCAGAGTAGGCTGGGTTCTCAACCCACTTATCTCTGGCAAATATCCATTTGGTGACATTAGTCAACAAGACTGAATCACCTACAGCCAATCTTTTACACCACTGAGTAGGTATCCCTGGCACAGCATGCAGTCTGTGATTCATGTTCTCCTATCATAAGGATGTTGCACATCACATTTAATACCCAAAGTGATTGTTCTATATAATTCTTCCTCCTATAGGGCACCATCTAGAGTCTGGGTTGCTAATTCCCACAGCTCCATTCTTGGATGAGTTTGAGGTGGAAACACTCAGCATGTTTTTGGGAGGTGGCAGGAACCCCACAGAGATCCAGCCAGTTAGAACATGTAAACTCTACACAAGTATTGGTTAGAGATCAGTACTGAACCTAGTATCTTGTGCATGGGAGACAAAGACCTTAACCATTATCCCAATTGGATAACGAAATACATTATTAACACAAAAATATACATGTAAAAGTAATGTTAGAAACAGCAAAATTACGAAATATGAATGATAAGAAAGTAAGTTATACAAAAAGTGCTGTACAATAAGGGGTTGCGAAATGCATATGTATCACAGGCAAAATGTAGGATCTAGTCTGTATAAAGAATAACTTTCTATGCAATGTATGGAATTACACAGCATTCAGAACAAATTTCTGTTTAGGAATTGCTTTTACAAGATGGAAGAGAATAATTTAAGTGGGAGGTATATATCTGTCGTAGAAATAGTGTGATACTAAAAAGGCCTTTTGAGTACAGGGACTGAACTATATAAAAAAATTATAAAGACAGAGAAAAAATGTTAAAATAGACAGAAGTAAAGTGAGCTATAGGAATGTGTTGTGAGGTAACAAGTGGGTTGGGTACAGCAGTGAGGAATATGATATTCATAGATGTACTGCAGAGGAAGGCTTGAGATTGTTGTTAAGCAGAGAGATGTGAAGGAGGAAAAGCAAGTGGAGTTATGTAGCAGAATAAGACTGAAAGTCAACAGTTATGAGATAAAATGAAGAAATAGGTAAGAGAAGATTGTAGATTTACAGATTATTGTGGGTGCCATTCTGGGGCTAAGGATCAGATTCACATCCATGTGTCTTTGAGATGTATATTCAGCTATATTTTAAAGCAATGCAGGTTTTCCATCAGTACAGCACTATAACAAAAAGCCAGTCTGTTTGATGTGGCCAAGAGTTAATATACTGTAACTAAAAAGCCTGTTCCGGTCATCTGTGTACCATAGTAGTACTGTAGGATGTTGATGCATTTGCTGAGGGGTGCAATACAGCTTCTCTGGGAACAGTTTCTAAATTTCTGGCTACACCCCTGGACATACTGCATCTATTCGGTAAACTATTTCAGTTTTGAACATTCATGAAACATGTGCATCCAGTCACCAACAGTTATTTCCTAAAAATGCCAGCATAACCAGGGATTATGAGGATGGAAACATTTTTCTTAGTCACTTGAGGTAAGAAGTGTACATTGAGGATAAAAGGTCTAACCTGCACTACATCACTATCTGTGCTATGGAGAACATATGCATGGTAATTTATTTCCTTGCACATTTCTTACCCTGTGTGACTAAGAAAAATGTCTTCATCTTCAGCTTCTGTGGTTATGCATTGTTAGGAAATTACTTCCAGACTGATATTTTATTCATTATTTATGAAATAAAAAGTATTCCAGCAAGTGTAAAATAATAAAATACCCTAATTATTTAGATTTAAACACTTATGTTCAACCATATCACAATTTTTCATGATATGCCTCCAGTCTGGTACAGAAACTAGCAGTCATCAAAAAAGTGACACATTCAATAACAAAAGCACTTTCTGTAACATAGTACTTAAACGAACGTGTCCTCAATTTCCCCTAACAACTGAGATAGCAATCTGCCTTCAGGCTTTTCAGACGTTATTACTTAGATTAACATGTTTTTTCACTCCATAGTACATTATATTCTTCTGCAAAGTGCACAACCATTTAAAAAAATGAAGTGAATTTTAACAGAGATATTTATTACTGTATATCTGCGAATGTTCATTTGAAAGAGCAAATAGGTCCTTTGTAGGTTGGATAACAAAAAATGTCTCGGTAATTTTACAAATAATCAGTCTTAATTATATAATTCAAACTTAAATTAAATGGATGCAAGGTAAATAGTACTCTTCATGCAAAATTTTCATGCAATTAGTTCAAACTCTATGCATTTCACTTCACAGACATTTTTAATATATTAACACAAGGAACTAGAAAACCAATGACACTACTAACAGTCTAATAATAAATTCATAGGGATGAAGTAATTAATAACCGACTACTCTGTAATGTTCCATTTTTGTATTCTGATTGCATACTATAGTATGGAGGCTACAGATACATCCAGATAGTAATTATATTACAAAATTGAGACTATTATCTTGAAATGTTGTCAGTGAGATAGCAAAAATTATCCTAGCTGTATGTGTTTGCAGCCATCACCTTTTGCATGCTCATTTTCAATAAAGCTGTTCTAGAATAAATATGAATGTCAAGTATAGTTTCTGCCCCCCCCCTTACTTTTACCTGAGTTCCAAAGAAACTTAAACAATTGTTTCTGCCATACTTTAATATTAGATACCAATGGTCTTATAGTTGTTGTATAAAGTCCATAACTAATCTTTGGAAATAAAATCATTTTAATTTAGCCCTTCTTTTCTCAAGTGATATAAATAATGATTCCTAGTGATATAGGAGCTACAAGATTCAGTTTGAGCTAGCTTAATGACCAACATCAGCTAATCTTTCAATTTCACATACAATATATGAGTTTAACATCATATCATGGAGGCAGAGCCAAGATGGCCAGGTGTAGACAGCACTTTTTTAGAGGTTTGTAGAATTACTTCTAAATACAGGAAAATAATTATTCCATTGAAAAATTTTCATATAGCCTTACTAATATCTATCTTAATGTTTTATTTTCCAACTTTTGTGAAGTTTTATAAAAAAACTTCCTGTCACTTTTAATCATTAACTAAACTGCTGACTAGCAATGTCTTTTGGCTTCTCCTATTAGGGGTTGCCACAGTGGATCACCAGTCCACAGATTTAATGGCAGTGGAGTTTTTATGGTGTTGAGTTGTCAGCCCAGTGCCCAACCTTCACAGAAGGCACACACACACGCAAACAGACAGACACACACACACACACACACACACACACACACTCTTGCACCTACCTGCAGGTCTTTAAAACTCATTCGACTGCAGGGAGCACATGCAGACTCTAGAAAGAAGGCACTCCAGCCAAGAATCTAACTAGAGAACCTCTTGTTGCTGTGGTGACAATACTAACTGCTGCACTACCACTGCTGACAGAGACTAAACTGCTGACTAAAAATAAGTAATTCTAAGCACTGTCATGCTGATACCTCCATAAGAAAAGACTTATAGCTAGTAACATCAACTCTTCAGGAACTGTCTTTGAAAATGGATGGATTTCAGGACAAATTAGAAAATCTAAAAGAAAACTGTCTGAAATAAATTGAGGTCTTTAAGTAAATGTTACAATAGCAGCAAACAAAAATCTTTAAAATGGAGAATGCCTAGAATGACATTGATGGCAGACTGAAACAGGAAGAATCACAAACTGACTTTTTACTAAAGCAAAATACCTGGTTCTTAAAATATTAACCTTGATCAAACAGGATTTATATATCAAAGACAAGGACATGATAATATTAGACGCATTCTAACTCTTACAGACTTTTTGAATAGAAAGAACAAAGAAGCTTTATTAATTAGTGCTGATATCAAAAAAAGCCTTTGACTCTCTAAATTGGAATTATTTAATCAAAATCTTGGATTTATTAGATTTTTCCCAAAAACTTCATTTCACTTTTAAAGAATACTTATAAAAATAATGTTGCACACATCAAAATAGGTCCCTGTACTTCTGAATCTCTTTGACTAATGGTTCCAAACACATTTCTCCTCGTTTTCATTCCTAGTTGCTTTAGCAATTGAAATTTTTGCAAATTTAATTTGAAGTAATTCATACATTGGTGGTACTGATATATCTAATACATATTCTTCTAAAATCATGCTATTTGCAGTTGATATTTTGTTAACACTTCCAAATTCAAGATCAAATTTTCTTGAACTAGAATCCACTACAAAAGCATTTCAATATATTTCTCTTCTTTATTTTAACCCATCCAAATCACATTATATAAAATAAAAAAAGAGAAAAAAAATTCAAATATATAAAAATCAAATAACTGGTACTTTGGTACCCTCACTTGAATGCCTAGATATTATATTACTACCATCCAAAGATGAATTAATGAAAGCCAATTAAGATATCATAAATAAAATAAATTATCATACTTATAAATGAAATAAACTTATTGTTTCGTTTGAAGACAGACTTCAATTAATAAAGATGATTCTTTTCCCAAACACACTGTATATAATTCAAGCCTTGTCTTTCTTTTCAAATAAAAAAAATATATATCAGGGAAATAAATAGGCAATTTTTAAAATTTCTTTGGTTTCCCAATAAGCCTAGAATACAATTTTCTCATCATAAAAGACCTTGGATTTATGGGGGAATTAATTTTCCTGATGCTGATACCTACAAAAAAGCATCAATCTTCAAAATAATACTAAATTGGATTGCCCTAATTATAAATCCAACTTGAAAGCTTTACAGTTAACTCTTAACTCTTTAATAATAATAATAATAATAATAATAATAATAATATATTATGTAATCATAACTAATTTAAATATTTTTTACATTACCTTTGTAATATAAGTCAGTATAATGTCTTTACCCCTACAGATTCAAACTATTTGAATTCTACACCAAAATCCTTTAGAAATGTGATTCTCTCTAATATAGACGTTAAAATTTGACTTGATTCCTTAATACCTTTTACTATTACTATTTTTTCACTAAAACTAACAATCACACACTTGATACTTGGAAGATCAAGAGTTTATTTGTTGGTACAATTGTTTTAAATAATTAAAACCTGGAGAAATTCAACAACTTATTTCAGAATTTGACTTAAATACTCAGGATTGGTTATTATGAGAAAATATGAAAACATATGCTCATGAACTATGTCTATCTATATCTCATTATAACTTTATAGAAAAACCCAAATTAATGTATGTTATCTATTAAATCACATATAGAAAATCAAAAATTGATAATTTAATCTCAAAACCTTACAAAATATTTGTTGAATATGAAACAAATTTAAATTTTAAATTCTGGAATCACATTACTTTAGGACATACTTTCCATTTTACTTCTCATAGCAAAACTCAATTGCTATCATCTGTTAGACATACTTCTTGGTCCTAATACTGGCAAATATTTACTTGGAAATGTTTGTACTGAGCATTCCTAACACCAAATAAAACAACTAAACTAAACAGAAGTAATAATATACTTTGTTGGAGATGCCTACAAGAATGTAAAGTCAACTGGACTCATGTTTTTTTTTTTTTTTATTATTATTATTTATTGTCCTTATTGAACTTATTCTGATTTAAAATAGAGGACTTTTAAAAAGCTTTATTTTCTGATAACTGTTTATTAACTAAGTTCATAATTTTATTCAATGTAAATCAAAGTGTGTTTTTAAGAATCACACATTTTCTCTGTTATTGTCTATCCTTGCAGTAGCACGGAAATGTATCACTAAAAAGTGTAAAATTTCTATATCATCTTTTGAAGACAAAGAATTTTTCCCAACTTATTCATTAATAATCCTTGGACAAAAATGGTATCTCATATTGAATTTTATCAACTGAACTCAACCACCAGTGCTTAAAGATTCTAAGGAACTGGAATATGGACATTTTCTTTTTTTTTTTTTTTTTTTTTTTTTGAACAAATGGAGTTATAACTTTATCAACTTATTCATAGACCCTTGTACATATCGTAGATAGTTTGTCATTTTTTCTCATTTGTAACTTCAATATTTCATATTTTCAATATATTTTACTACATTTTATATATTACTTGTCATTTGGAAAACTTAATAAACATTTTGGGAATAAGCAAATAATATTATATAATAGATACCTCCCATTGATAGGTATCTGTACTAATATAATCAGGTATTTTATAGTTATTTATTAGGGCCTGAGATAATGGGTGAATAATGAAAACAATCTGCCATAAGTATACTGGATAATGGATCCCAATATATTTACTGGGTCCAAAAACATTTCTCTTGATTTTGTAAAAAGAGCAGACTGCCATCTGTAAATAAGGCTATCCTATATTGATGGCTTTATGATTCAAAATAATTATTTTATCAGCTTGGTTATCACTAACTGAGGGTAATGTAGTCAGGCTATTACTTCCCAGACATATTCCCTAAATGTTACTCTTCCTCAAAATTGACTCAGTGTAAAATGTGTCATTGGAATTTATCCATAATATAGAACCTAAAAAAATCCTTTACATGTAGGTTTAAATTCATGATGTTTAATAAAACTTGGTGATAGTCTCCAAATTACAGAGGGCCCCAGATGTTTATGTTTTTCAGGAGTATGGAATTATGGTTAAAAATAATAGATTCCTCAGTGTTTACTAAGCTAACGACCACATGGGTTTTTTTTAAGTCTAGCCTTGCATCCCAAATCTCTGACAAGTTTTGATACCTTTGATAAATGTAAGCATAGGCCTGGGAGATGAACCACTGACAGGTTGCCTTTATCCATTAGAGACATAGGTGCCAAACCAGGGATGAATTTCTGTTTTCCCATCCAATTGTCCAAATTGCACATGAATTGGGTTAAGGAGGATCTCTGCTTCACATGGATGGGCAGCCTGTTCCATAGATGCATTAGTCTCTCAGATACATGCCTATCTCTCCAGCAGGTTCTATTTATATCACAGGCAAGGTTTAAGATTTTAGAATGGGTAATTCTGGTGTTTGATTTTTGGATATGCAGGAGGTCCATCAGGGTGGCATCTGACAATGCCCTGTATGCCAGGCATAGATCTTCCCTCAAACGTCTGTGGGAGACAGAATACAGGGCTAGGGCCTTGAGCCACTCTGCTTAGCACATTTTACTTATACCCTGTATTCTTTTAGTGAGGCACCTCTGTGGACATTCCAATTGTTGGATATGCCCAGTTAGGTACACACCAAAGGGGGCACTGCACTCAATGACAGGTCTGATGAATGACAAATACAGTGGAGCAATGACTTCCTTAAACTCAGAGGTCATACCTTTGTTTATAAGTTGTGCAACATAGAATGATTTCATCACCACTGTAGACACATTATGGTCAAAGGCGAGATTGCTATCTATGTGTGTCCCTAAGTCCCTGACTACTGGGTCAACTCTAAGGGGGTGTATTGTCAATATGATAGTTACCAGGGATGGATGACTTCCCAAAGGATACTATTATGCACTTCTTGAGATTTAGTTTTAGTCCATGGCTCTGACACCAGTTGTTTGTCTGTGTCAGGCCCTCCTGGGAACATTTGTGTCAGTGTGAGATTCAATGACAGCTCCTAATTTGCAATCATCTGCACATTTAGTCAGCCAGAGTCACTGACTTTGGCCTTAACTCTTGAGAATAAATGCCAAAAAGGAACGGTCTAAGAAATGATCTCTGAGGGACTCCACTTGTGACTGGCCTCTTTGTAGAGATGGACTCCCCATTTCTAACTTCCTGGGTCCTATCTGTGAACCAGTTGGCTATCCACTGGGTCACATACAGGTTTGTACTTAACCTCTTGAGTTGTGAACAATGACCAAGTGGGGTATTGCATCAAATACTTTGGCCAGGTTAAGGTGGGTAGTATGAACGATTCTGACCTCATCCATTGCTAAGAATGCTTTATGGTTGTCTTTGGCCTGGGAGGCCAAACTTATCTCAAATTTGGCTTTGGTAGACTTTATTTGTCCTCTGACTTGTTTGTTTAGTTTGATGACAGTGCTTTTATCATATTGGGTGCTGCACTTCCTAATTTTTGCCAATATTTTCTTCCTTCTGTTATACAGCCTATTGATTTTGTGATTCCACTGGGGTGGCTTGTTTTTTGAATTAGTTCTGTTCTTCTTCCTGGTATGTACAGCTGCCTCTGTACAGCTATTAACATGCTTGTACAGGGTTTCTGTGAACAGTTCTGCATAGGCAGCAGAGTTCTCAGGGTTTATGGAGGCTTGAAATTTTGCCACGGTCTCACTTAATAGCAGGAGGTTAGCCTTAGAATAGTTCCTGAATATTCCAGGTTTAGCTCAGGGTCCAGGTTTTATTTTTACTTCAAAGGATACCATTTTGTGGTCAGACTTTACCAGGGAAGGCATTACAGTAGGGGATGTACAGCACTCTTCTATATTAGTGAGGACTGGATCCAGAATGTTTGTACCCCTGGTTGGTGTATTGACTGTCTGGTCCAGGGAGTTTATGTTTACAAAATCCAGGAATGTCTGTGCATGTGCATGTACATATGGTATCATATAGGATTCCCAGTTAATAGTGGGGGTAATTAAAGTCACCCATGAATATGATATACTGGGTTGGATGGTTAGTGTTTCTAATAAGTTTAAATACAGGGTATGGGTTTCCTGGGTCATAGAGGGGGACCTATAGCTTACAAAGAAGTGGTATTTGATTTTGCCTATGGTGATTTGAACATGGAGCAACTCAAGTGCATTGTCCTGTTTTACCAGCCTTGAAGTATATTTATCTTTAATGTAATTAGAGACACCTCTACCTTTAGTCCCTGCCTGTGATGTAGCTGGCCTAAGTGTGTGGAAGGCATTATAACCTAGCACTGTTGGTGTGCTCTCCATGGCTTAAAACCATGTCTTAGTGACCGCACAGATGTCAGCATTCTCTAGGGTAAAGAGAGCTTTTAGGGACTGGAGCTGTTTTGTTTAGACTCCTAGCACTGATCAGTAATACCTTTAGATTTTCTTGGTTTTGATTTGCTATGTTGGAAGTACTTTCAGTTTGGCATTGCCTAAAAAAGGCACTATAGGGGAAGACAATGTTTTAGCTAATATTCAAATTCTTTGCCAGGGAGGTGCAGACTCTCCCTGGCAAAGCAGCATGGTCTGTTGACCATCTCCTTCCATGCTGACAAATATTGCACCCCCTTAGAATGACACATGAAACTAAGCCAATTATTAAAGTCAATCATCTTTTGTTCATATTGTGGCATCACCCTTGGAGAAGGTAAAATGCTGCTCAATGCTAGGCTCATACTAGCCTGAGACATATATTATGAGAGTTCTATGATGTCTCTCTTCATATAGTCCAGGGAGGTGCATCTCAAGTCATTTACTCCAACATGGACTATGACCGAGTCATATTGGTAATTGTGGTCCAATGACCTGAGTGCCTACATAATGTGGCAGATCCCAGACCCTGATAAGCAACTGACCGTGACTTTCTCCTTACTCAGCCTGGTGAAAGGGACATCAGTCTGTCTCACAATGGAGTCTCCAATGACTAGACTGTTGGATTGTGTGGTGGCTTGCCTTATGGGCTTAGAGGTAGAGGCTCCATGAGATGTAGCTCTATGTGTTGATGTGGGTGTTGTTTTGAAAGAACGCATTTGGGGCTGCTGAAGGTATTTGTTATGTGTACTTCATCTAGGAGGTCTTTGTGGTTTACAAAGGATATGTTTCAGTTTATCAGCATATGTGGGTCAATATGTCTGCTTTGAATTGTGTGTGATGTGTGCAGCGTATGCACTACTTTCAACCTTGTTGACATTAGGAGTACTTTTATGTGAGAGCTTTGACTTCAGTGGCATTGTATAAATACATCTCTCACATACTATATCAGTTTGTTTGAGAATTAACTAGTTGTGAGTAAACATGAGGCAATTTCTGCATTGCCTCAGGATGCCCATATCCACCAAACTGGTAACAGAGACAGTAGGAAAGTTCATAGGCATGGCAACAGACCCTTTTTTATTAATTAGACAGCTGGAGTGATAATAACAATCACTGTCAGCAGTATCTGGTTTGCAACTATGGGGGCAGTGCTTGCCACTGCAAACCAGTTGTCCTGTGTGCAACTAGGTATTGGAGAAATCTCAATTGTGCTTTTAGAGGAAAAATGTCACTCAAGGTGTCTGAGTCTATGCAGAGCACTGCCAAACACTTGAGGGGAAACTAATACGCACATCCTGAAAATTTAAGGATGATGTGTTAGGCAGATATTCTGAAGTTAGGAACAAATCAAGCAGTACTTACTGAAAACAAAGAATTAGCTTATCAAGAATGATGAAAAGAGGGGAGTCACATGAATGGGTACTGCCTGGCTACGACTAATGCTGGTCTCACCACAGCTTCACTCTGTTGGGATACAATACTCCTTTGCTTCTTCTCTCATTAGAAGCAAAATGTTAGCACCAATCCCAAGATGAGAAGCAGACCACAGCCTGTTTGGTGATCCACAGTCTTGTCCCAGATGATGCAAGGGTCTGTAGGCCTGTAGCCTTTTCTTGGTAGATGCCTTGAATAGCAACCAGACCAATCAGGAATGTTAAGCACAGACACTCACTCTCCAACCAGAAACAGAATCAATGCACTCTGCTCCTTCTCTTACCAGGACCAGAATATAAGCACAGAAAATATAAGCTCAAAAAACTGCAGCTTTACTCCATTGCATATCGCCTACTCAGAGGCGATCTCTGCCTAACACACAAAGCTATGTCAAACCCAGAGCTTTTAGACATGCTCCACTTAAAGAAATCCCAATCCCTACGAGCTACACACTCTAGGGACCTAAACCTCATCACCACAATAAACAGAACATGCTGGAGGGATAGATTCCTGTCCCAGAGACTTCCCATACTCTGGAACAAACTACCTATCTATATCAAACAAAGCTCCTCATTAGCACTCTTCAAGAAAAATCTTGATGACTGGATGGGAAATAGGAAATTCACCCCGGGGATCACTTCTGTGGCTCTGCTCGACAGTGGCACAGGAAAATAATTTTCTTGGATGGTGAAAGCCAGGGTACATTTGGCTAGGCTTACATAGGCCCTAGGGCCAATACCCTAGTACCTACCTATGAACCTATGAGATTCCAAGCTGTCATCTATAAAGCAATTATTAGGCTTTCTGGTGATCAGCAGTCTCCAGGAAATAATGCCCATGTACTCCTTCTCTCACCAGGAAAAAACAGAAGCACTAATTCCAAAATGACTACTGAGAGGCAGAATGTGGGCTCTCCAATAACTGGTGGTCTTGCAATAGATGTTTAAAGGTAAGATGAAAAAAAATGTTTATCCTAAACACTACAGTGTATACTAAGCAGTTAGATATGAAAGTGGGTAACTTACATTTTAGCTGTCTAAGTGGAGATCCACTATTTTTAAAAGAGCAAGATAGATTGAAATGGGGTGGGCACTTTTGTATTCTGGTACTATGGAATAGAGTGGGGTGGGCAATAAATGTAAATAACTGAAGGGGAGTGATTTCACAAAATGATAAGTTTGTGCTTACTCACACCAGTCAGTGAAAGGAAAGAGGGAATGAGGGGGATATATGATCAAATTAACATAAGGGGCAGGCAACTAGAAAGATAGTGGTGTTTAAGAACACAACAGTAACAGGGTAGGAGGGTGAAAAAAATGACGACTCACAAGAGACACACCTGGTTCTATTTTCAAGTTTTAATATGCAATTAACAGTGGAATACAAGTAAAACACAGTATAAAGAAAACAAATCACAGAATACAAAATAGAAAAAGGCAATTAAGTAATAAAAAGTACAAGAAATCAAAAGCAAACTAACCTTTCCCCTCTCAGCAAGTTGTGGCGGAGTCTGGGTGAGCTTTTTCACTAAAGCCAAAGACTTTTCTTCCAATGATGGTTGATCTTCTACCAAGAAAAGGCTACAAGCCTTCAGACCATTGCATCATCTGGAATAATTATACTTTAAATCATTTTAAAATATTCAATACAAGATAGAAACCGCTTACTCACATAAAACGTATGTGGGGGGGGGGGTAAAGGTTTTCTGTACCTTAGAACATCATTTATAAAACAAGAGATCTATCATTGGAAGAAAAGTATTCCTTTCAATACAATCTTCCTGATCCCAAAATAGCTACCAAAAAAATTTCCATTACATTGATATACTACAAGATCACAGTACACTTTTAACTATCTGCACTTTGGAAGTTAGCACCCTCATTTAATGAAGTGGAATATTGTTAGAGGGCAGATCATCAGGTTAAGTAGGTTGATTAGTGATGATGTACATTTTTATACCGAGGCTGACACCCTACTGTAGATGTTTGTAGATAGAGGTTATCCAAGAAATAAATTAGTAGCAATTAAAGATGAAGTAATTCAATCTAGAACTACTAATTTCTTCCCATGTTGATAAGTGGGTTTATCCCAAAGAGATATGTTGTTGAGTTGGTTGACTGGGACAAATGTCATACTTTCCCAGTTCTATTAGTTTGGACAATAAGGGAATCCAAAGGATCATGGTTGATAATTGGAAAGTTATTTTGGGTAATACCGGCTTAGTTAAAATAGTAGGGGGCCACCCCAAATTTATTTTCAAGAAATTTTTAAATATAAAACGGTTATTGGAAAAACAAGATTTTAATAATTATTTTTTAGGAATCGGTCCTGTTGGTATGAATCTTTGTTTGAAGTGTAACTACTGTAGGTTTATAAATTCTGTACATAGGATACATTTTAAACATTTAAACAAGACTATTACAGCTAAACATCATTACAACTGAAAAACCACAGGTATAACATATTTGACCAACTGTTGCAGCTGTGAGAGTTTCTACATGGAAAAAACAATTAGAATACTCTCACAAAGGATTTATGAGCACATTACAGCCATTAAGAAGAAGGATTATGTAATTGCATTAGCCAAACATGCTTCTGGTTTTCTTACTTTTAAGAAATTTTATTTATTTAGTTATGTATTTATTGATTTTGTGTTAGATGCAGTTGATCAGGTTCCTTTTGTTGAAAGTTTTAACAATGTTTTAGAATTTAAGGAAGTTAAATGGCAAACTGTGTTAGAAGTAGACAAAGAGCCAGGACTAAATGAAGTTATAAATATTAAACGTGTATTAAAAAATAAATTAATTTAAAGATTGATGTCACTTTAAGCGAGCTGCTTTTTATTCTATTATATATTAATATATTCAAGTATGCCAGATTGAGTGACATTATTGGTTGAAGGGGACGCTAATGATTGTGTAACATAATGCACTTAATTGTACTTAATGAAGTACTGAACGATGTTTAGTGTTCTGATGATGTTCTTGGGTATTAAAGAATAAAAGTACTGAACTGTACATTTTGGTCATTTTTGGGTGTTATTTAGTTATTCTTTCCCTTTCCACTTTTTTTTTAGTTTTAGTTTTATTTAGGTTTTTAGATCCCATGGTTGTGTATCCATGAAATTAGCATACATTTGTTGGGTTGCAGGACTCTTACTTCCCTACATAAAAAAAAAAAAACAGAACTTCTTGAGACTGTCATACACAGGGTTAGTGCATGTGATTTTTGACAAATCATTTCTGTAGTCAGCAGGTTGTGTGTTAGCTTTTTATAAGGGATCTATTACAAAAACAGTTCATTTGGTTATAAGCATAGCATACCATTAAAATAAATCAATCTAATATGATATGACTTCTGAAAACAAAGTCTACTTAGTCATTCCGTCTTTGCTTAGTGGTGTAATAGTGCCACACATCGGCAAAAGAAATTACCAGGTGTGTGGATTCCTATTTAACACATCTGATCTATGTTAATTTTCTGTTAGAATGTGAGATCTTTAAAAATGTGTGTATACATCATCCTAAAACAGAGTGCACCCCAAATATGAGTAGGCAGCTGCAAAGACATGCAGCATTCATGTGCATGTGTTTCATTTTCTCGAGTTAATCAGCCAGAAATCTGAAGCTATTCACTACAAAGAAAAGGAGCTGATGGTCTGTGTTTCTATACTATGGTTTTGTAATTTGTCATAAACAAGGGAGCTGGAACCATTGAGCAATGGGGAAGGAGCACCCCCCCCCCCCCACACACACACACACACACACACACACACTTTTACAAGACCATCTTGTCTAGTCCCCTTGGTAATGAAAAAACAAAAACTTTATGGTGGTGGAGTCTTTAAGAAGGACCCATGAGTGCATCTCACCAAACACAGTCCTAGGCATGACATTTTAAACTTCCATTGCCCAGGTAAGGAGATGTTTCAGATATATGCTGCTGCTGCTGCTGGGGGGAGTGTGTGTGTGTGTGTGTGTGTGTGTGTGTGTGTGTGTGTGTGTGTGTGTGTGTGTGTGTGTGTGTGTGTGTGTGTGTGTGCACATGCCCCAGTTAGGTATACCTGGTGGTTAGTGTTACTCAGGCTCAAACCCTGCATCTTAGGTACAAGAAACAAGATCCTGAATTCTCTACCTATACCACCACTTGTGATTCAAGGAGTTGAGTGAGGATTTACAAGGAGCTGATAACTTCAGGGGAAGAGAAGTTTAGTACTGCTTATGCCAAATCTACTTGCACTGTTAGTAGCACAACAGGTAGTATACTTGCTTTTGATGCAGATGGATTGCTGATATTATACTGTGTTGTACTTTAAAGGCAGTGGATGCTGCAATTCTGTGAATGTCCTCCTCTGGTGGAGTTACTTAGTAACTATGAACCTGTTATCGGTTTGCCATCCATTCCCTATCGCAATGTTACTAGCTTATAATTTTTTTAATATAACATAGACAATTTATTCTTCAAGGGCAGCAGGCACTTTATTTGTAGATCAAACAATGAAATATAAAGTTGTTTGCTAGCAGCAACCTCTTCATTAGTTACACATCCCTTTAATATGGAATTATTTAGATGACTTTACTTCTGCAGTGATTTTGCATATTTACTGATATTGGTGGATTGTAATGACAGAAGTTTGAGTGGCCTTTTATGGTTGAAATTTTCTGAAATTGGTAGATTTGTTATTATTTGTTCATACATTTTGTTTCTTTGCTTACTAGAAGACTGTTCAAAACTACAAATGTAAAACACATTCTAACAAGAGGTGCTGTATTATACAAGGAATATAATTTAATACAATTAGGAAGGTGAATCAAAGAAGGCATATATGTATGCATGGCCCTAAAAATATGTAAGGAGCGTATGGTTTGAAAACAGCCCAGAGGTAAGCTTAGTCCTCCACTGGCCAGATGCAAAATTAATCTGGGTTTTCAGACCTTTCAATGAGTGTGAGTTTCAAGGGCAGAGAAGTTTACTGCTCATGCTAAGTTTGTTTTCATTGTGAGACTGTATTGTTTGTTTAGCAAATGGCTCAGTGTTTGTGCTATTTTATTTCAATTCTGTAATCATTGTAGAAGAAAATAAGAAAACAGTATGCACGCTGACAGGTTTGAACAGTGTTTATGGTAACTGAGGAGAAATAGCCAAGTAATGGAACACTGGAGTGGCTGGGGAGGGGGCTGCTGCTGGACCGGCAAGGGGTTACAGACTATCCATTCAAGTAAAACAAAGCTCATCCCTGTCCATATTCAAATGCAATGTAGATATAAGTATAAGTAATAGAAAATGTACTCTAGGATTACCCCTCATGCCACTAATGGATACAAGCAGTTCCTAAATGCTGCATCCCTTTCATGGGTCCCCTCAAATTATCTATGGTATGATCACAGTTATTCTCACTAGGGCTAATGTACAATTATCAGCCATGGGATAGTTAAGACCAATCAGGAAATGTTAACTCAAGCATCAAAAGGGAAACTGGCTAAGCTTAAAATGTATTCTAAGTGAACCTATGCTGTGGTAGTAAAGAGTTTTTAAAAAATTGCCCTCTTTAGATCACTAAGTGCCCCTCTCACCCAACACCCCCCGCAGTCTTCAACAGCTTCCGGCACACATGGTCATAACCTTTATTAGACATATGATACCATATGCTTTAAACTACCAATAATAAAGTATTGGATTACTGTACATTCACTGAAAAATAATAGAAACTGTATAGGTGAAATATGCATATTACAAATACTATCAAGGTCTGGCCAACAAATCAAAGCATTAAGCTGTATTTCTGGATTGAATGCATCATAAAATTACAATTTAAAAAATGGTAGTGCAATGGCAATAACGAGTTGTAATAAAATTAATGAGGAGCGAGGGTATTTTATTTGGAGTTTAGTAGTAAGGCCTTGAGGCCTGCTAGGTTTCCACCGGCTTGTATTTCATGAATGTCTGCTTCTAATGGCACCATTCACAGTTCTGTATGTTTGCAACATCAGGATACCACCTGTTTCACCTCAAGTATATTTCCTGTCATTACCTTAGTTTGGACTTTGCTACAAGGCTGCAATTGTAAACATGTGTAACTTAATAATTAATTGGATTTGTAACCTGAGATAATGCAAGGCTTGTTTTTCTCCTTTCTGAAGTTTACAGAAATTGATTTGACACTAACAAACTATTTTCATTCAACTCTGGCAAATTGTATTTTGTCACAGTACAGTCACAGGGGGTATACCTAATGCCTTTCTGGGTCATTATTTGATAGGATTGCAGGTCAGTGTATAGTAAATTTAAGTTTAATTACAACTTAAATTGTACTTGTCCAAAACATGGATCAACACTAATTATTACTTGCCTTTATAGTTAACAGAGTGTGTGGCACTTGAACCTTAAGGATAATAATATGCAAGACAGTTTTATTTCATGAACCCTAACCCATATGGTGTCTTATCTTAGACAAATCTGAATGTGTTTTCTTTATAAAGAAAGTTGCCTATTATATGAGCTTAATATCAGTGTATACAGGTTAAGTTTCCAAGTCATTACTGTAGGTGTACAGGCAAGTATTAAGCTAGTTGCCCTTGGGGGGGCCATTTTAAGATTAGCCAATTTCCCTCAAAGGTGAAATTCAAACCCTGTACCTTGTGTCTGTAAAGCAAACACATTAACCATTATAACAAACTTTATAAAGATGATTCTTTTTATGATAAACCAGTTGATAAATAGATAAAGATAGTTTATGTATGATATCAGGCAGCTAAATTTGTCTTTAAGAAATACAAAGATGGGAATGATTTTTGGGCATGCTCTGAAGCAAAATTCACTACAGTCATATGGTTGCTTACTTCCTTTTATTCATATGCATTTCAGACTAAAGACACAAAAACTGAAAGTTAAATGCTGCCTTACAGTGAAGCAGGTGAATTCACCTTTAAAAATCATGGAAATTAAGTAAATAAACCTATTTTTATTTGTTTTCATGGTTACTAATTATTTAGCAGCCTGCTGCTCATGGGAGAAATTGAATCAGAAATGCCATTCTCATTAGTGTTATTACATGTCCTTGTGAAGGAATAGAAACTGCAACCCTATCAGCGTCGCCTTCTTACCTTTCCACTTCAAGAGGAAATTAGCTTAGATCTCAGTGTGACCCAGCATCCTTTCTTAATGATTCTTTTATTAAACTAGTTATTACAAACTGCTGCCCATCATTCTGATCTGCTCAGCATAATTCTGAACTGCAGGAAATAATTCCCTTTGGCAGAAGTAGTCTTTACCACAGTGGTCATCTTTGTTTTCTTTTTTCAGTCCGGATATGAAAGATATTGCGATAGTCTTATGTTATGAGCTGAGAATATTAGAATTACCTTTTTTCTTGGTCTGTCTGCAGGAAGCCACTTTAATAAATGACAGTACCTGCAGGACAAAATGGAGATATTGAATTTTCTTAGCTTTTTTAAGTCAGTGCTGGGAAAATGTAAGGTATGTGAAACATTGAAGGCAAAACCCTTTGCTTACCAGCAACTATTACACTGCACAGTACCTTCTTGTCAAATTCCCACTCATACAAGTCTGTTATATTCATATTACGTAGCATGTCCTTTGCTAAGAAAAAAGTCACCTGCAGTGGCATCTATTAGTGTTTCATTGATTCTGTAATGCTTTTATCACAGTTACAGTCCCTTAGGCACCCTAAACAAATCTGCTTCTCTGGCAATACCTCTAGCTAGCAGTTTCTCTGTTAATCTAATTTTTTAAAGTCTGCACCATTCCACTCCACTATGACCTCAGAAGGCCCTCAGAGTCACACTGCACTATTCCTTTTTGTCCTGTCACCATTAAAGAAATTACCTTTGAAAATTGTGACATTAAAAGGTGGCCTGCTTCTATTAATATGCTTGCTTTAGTTGCTTATATGGTGCATATGTTGAGGTTGCCAATTAGTACCTTAACAATTTGTTCAGATACTGTATATCCAATCAAGAAAAGACAAGGCAGTGGGCTAATATCAGAAGCAGTGCCAAGTATGAAAATTTACAGAATGAGGGAGGAGTGCAGCTAATCTCTGAACCAACTGAACCGAAATGTCTCTAAGAAGACATAGTTAAGATCACTCCCTAACAAACAGGAGAGTGACCACTTAAGAAGTTCAGTATTTATTCAGAAACAGCCATTTTGAAGCTGAGACCAATAAAGCTATATATATATATATATATATATATATATATATATATATATGAAAAACACTTTGTTGATTTTTCTGACAGATTGCATTAGGACAAACTAGAAATACCATCAAACTCACCTTTCATACTCAGTTCAATGAGCTCTTTTATTGGTACTATTGCAATAAATGCACTATCAGAGCTGACAACATACAAGCCATGCTTTTTGGAACCCCAAAAATACTTGCCAACCAATACTCTAATTCATCTATCTGGTATCCTACTTAATACCATCTCATTCTTTGACTTATAAACATATGTAGATGTAATTTTTGGCCCTTCTCCTTCCACTCACACACACAGAAAACACTATAAACAAAGTCGCAACAAAACGTAGACTTTGCTACAAATTTGACAACCACCTCACCCATCTATGGCCAGATCCCTAACCATGCAAATCCTAGAGTATGTTCTCCCTCTCACTACCCCCTGCAAAACACACAACACTAAAAGTTTATAAACGACTAAAAGAAAATGTGTAGATTCACTAACTTTGCCAATGAATGCACCACCTCCCTACTGCCTTTGCAAACTGCCTTAATTAGATTTCTGCCCTGCCCTTTCAAGCAAGCTCTCTGTCAGCAGTACTCACTGTTGTCTTTGCTCTGCCCAGATGGTTTCTTCTACCTATAAAATTGCCCTTCTTGCTGGACAGTAACAAAAGATCCATTGTAAAACTTGCACCAGCATTGTGAAATTCTATCCCAGCTGATATCTGGAACCTTCCCAGTCAAAAGAAAATTAGAAGTTCTTTTCTGTTACCTTATCTCCTTTACCCTGTACAAGTATTTTAGACCCCCCCCCCAACCAACAAAACCTCACTCTTTCACACAAACAGCCACAAGACTTGTCTCCCCTCTTTCCTTTACTAATACTCATTTCTTATTCCATTGTATATTATCTTCGTAACACATACATTTTTGCATTTAATATTAATGTTTTGTTCCCAAGTTACAGTATCAAATCAGTCTCTATCTGGCACTTCTGTTTCATATTCAGTACTTTCTTTTTGTACTACTTATTTGTTTACCTATTTACTATTTACGGTACAAACTTTCTGAACCAGTGATTTATGAAAATACTAATTTGTAAATTCTTATTTGTAAACTCTGCATTAGTCTGTCTTACTGTACATCATCCAGCATATAACTATTGCATTTGTACATTATCTACATACTTCAGGTAAATATCATTAAAGCCTGATGGCTTTTGATGTCACTGATAGGGTTCTGTGACCAGAATATTAACCTGTTTAAATAACATAAAAATAAAATAAAAATGTAATCATGCAATAGAATAGCAGCAGCTGTGACCAAACTGGAAAATGTTTCTGCATGTTTTGTCATTGGTAGTAGAACATGAGATATTTTAAAACATCATAAAGCAGGAGATGAAAAAGATAATCAGCATCATCTGTATCATGGTTTGGAAACAGAAGAGGCAGAAGCAGTTCAAAGGAGGACAGAAACCTAATATATTGTGTACAGCAGAAGCCATATTAAAAAAAATATATCATGTATAGTCTGGAAGATACAGGGTAGGAAGGAAACATAGTGTCTAAAACACGTGAAAATTTTAAAAAATGAACTAAAACTGTCATGTACAGGGTTGCTGCTTATCTAGTAGGTAAAAACAGGAAGAGGTGGGGGACAAATGGTGTCTTTGTATTAAAATTATTTGCATCAATGGGCCATTGATGAGCTACATGCAGACAAGGTTAGGGTTGCACATCACTCAGTATCCTCAATAAAGAAGTATGTACAGTACATAAAATGGAATGTTAATTTCCAAACCTGGCAACAATATTATATATCACTAAGGGGAATGTAACAGTTATGGTTACAAGTATAAGAAAATTTGAGCAGATGGCTTTCAGAAATCTGTAATCTGTGAACAGGGGCAAACAGAGGTAAGGTAAAACTATAGCTGTGTCTCTGGTTTATACCCTTTCATGTCAACAGGCAAAACTCACTGAGATACTGGAGGCCTTACATCATCAAGGAGTGACATCATGTATGTTGTATTGTGTGTGACATGAATGGAGCTACATCTACAACAAGGCCAAAAAAAACAGTACCTCTGTACCATGGGAGGCAAGTTACATAACTAATACAATTGTATATAGCTTAATTTGTTTTTTATTCATATGTTTGTGTCTGTTGGTCATCTTTTGAGATTATTGTAACTTAAAACTGTTATTCCATCCAGGGATTCTGGGATGTACCACTAAATGTCTAAATACATTTCATGGTTCAGACCGTTATGTTCTGGTGATATATATCCAGTGTAAACATTATGCCCCACTTCTGATATGCTAATGAGCCAATTGTGTCCATTGTCCATTGTGTCCTGCACAAGCACCACAGTGTTCATTGTGGCCTGCACAAGCACCACGGTGTTCTGCTTGCACCATGCATGAACAAGTGTCTCCCCACCATCCATTCTTGCTGCCTTCTGCTGTACAGGTAGTAATTAGTGCACATCAAGCAGACTAATGGGTACACATGGCATGATGTCATGCTATTTCAATTTGTACTGTGTCATGGTAAGTGTTGGCTTCCACTGTTATGCTCCTGTGCTATGCGCTCTTCCAGTATGATTATGTTGTTGTAACTGTGATGTTATGCATAATTCACAGACACATATGCAGGCTTCTTGCCATCTAATGCAGAGGGTTTGAATTACATAGTATTTTACCTGCATTTCTACTTGTTGCACAATACCTCCTTTGTGAAACCTTTCTTGTATTTAATAATTTTTTAGAGGTTCTGTCATAAATGCCATGAGTGTCAGTTGCCCAAGAGGTAGTACACATATCTTTTGTACAGAAAGAGCAGAAGAGCATGGGTTCTATTCCTATGTCATGAGATTGGATTCATTTTCTATGATTGTCATTCCTGAGTGTGCCATCCTTCAGATGAGATGTTAAACCAAGGTCCCATCTGTTTGAGATGGTGGTAGGTCAGGTGGATGTAAAAGATTCCACAGTTCATACACAAAATAATACAGATACTTTCTTTAAACAAAAGGGCAATACAACATCACACAAATCTTAGATAAAATATAATTTAAAACAGAAACCTTCACTCAATATATATATATATATATATATGGTTTCCTATGAAACCATCGAATTTACACTACATCGAGAATGACTACATCGAGACTAGACCATCGAAAGTACATAACAGCGAAAACAGAAATCGTCGACATTTAAAACATTGACTACATGGAAAGTGCAGAACATACAGGAGAGAAGTTATAAATACAGTTATACTACACTACATAGCATACACACTAGCCCTGACCCAAACCCTAACCCTAAGGTCCGACACTATCGCACACTTCACCTACCTGCACCCAAACCCTAACTCACTTACCCACCCCTAGCCCAAGCTCCGACACTAACGCACACTTCACCTACCTGCACCCTAACTCACTTACCCACCCCTAGCCCAAGCTCCGACACTAACGCACACTTCACCTACCTGCACCCTAACCCTAACTCACTTACCCACCCCTAGCCCAAGCTCTGACACTAACGCACACTTCACCTACCTGCACCCTAACCCTAACTCACTTACCCACCCCTAGCCCAAGCTCCGACACTAACGCACACTTCACCTACCTGCACCCGAACCCGAACTCACTTACCTGACCACTCCTACCTCCGTCACTGTCGCACACTTACCGGGTCGCGATCACACATTACCCTTGTCGGTCTTTCCGCTGTTGGCGAATCACCCTGTCAGTATACGTACCTGTCGGTTATCTGGCGTCGGTGATTTCTGCGTCGGTGAATCGGCGGTTCGGTCTTTAGAAGGGGACCCATTAAACATACACAAGTGCTGTGACATTTCATTTTCGACGCTTTGGAAGTCGACGATTTCCGTTTTCGATGGTTTGCAATTTCAATATAGAAGTCCCGATCTTCTCATTTTCGATGTAGTGTAAATTCGATGGTTTCATAGGAAACCATATATATATATATATATATATATATATATATATACATTTACAATACCATTTTGTAAAAAAAACTGTATAACATTTTGTTTTACATTTCATCCACCCCATCTTTTCACCCAAATAATTCTAAACTTTATGCCACTTATCCTTTTTAATTCCCTTATAGCATCCATATAAAACATTTGCTTGCTAATGTTTTTCATATTCTAATACTTACATGCATCACCACGCTTTCCTACTTTTATGTTCAATCTCCAAATTAATTCAGCAACTTTCTATTTTTCACAATACTCTTTAACCTCCTTATTTTCACATACCATTCTTCTTTGGCCTGTGTCCTCAGCCATCCAAAATTCATTGCATTTCTCCCACATTGCCTTTTCTGCTATATTTTCATCCTTCCAATCCTTCATCATCCTATCCAATATAAATGAATTGAAGTTAAATGGACAGATGGATGTTCTTACATTCACTTCTTTAGTATTTGTAACATTCGGGATTCCCTACCGCGGAAGCCCATTATCTGGCCAGTATACCAAAGCGTTTCTGTTGCATTCAAAGGTACACCTGAATGTTACTCAAACACTCCTTGTGTACCATAGGGCATAAAGTTGATGTTCAGGCTTACCATAAACAGAACTTCTTTGCTGCCAGTCTGAATGCATTTTTGTTTCACCATCAGTCTGTTTACCTGTATCCATTTTGCCAGTTGAATGCATTTTCATTCTCCAGTGATTGCCGATGCCTGTTTGTTGTGCTGATATGTGCCCTGTTGGAGTTTTTTTGTTTTTTTTGTGCTCCTTGGGGTTAATGTCATCTAGGAAAAGTAAATGCCAGTGTGGGAGACAGACTCCCCATAAAGACCACCACGCTAAGTGTCTTTTTTGTCTAGGAGCATCTCATGACCATATGTCTTGTTCTATTTGCCAGACATTTCTTCCAAAAACCTTTCACTGTAGACTTTCTTCCCTTTCCTTGTATCTTAAGAACCAGTGTCTTAAGCTTCTTGCTAAAGATACAATGGATGGAATCTCCCACCCAAGGGTCAGCTGTTAGGGAAGAAGAAGAAGGTGAAAAAGGTGTGACCAGAATCATCCTCTGTCCAGCCTCTGCCAGGTATTTCTGCTGAGGTTGTTTTAAAACCAGAGACTCACCAGGCTGTGTTGTCAGATTCCTCAACCGCTACCATGTTGGAGGCTGGTGAGGTTCCAGCTAGCAGCATGTCCAGTGAGGTTTTACAGACATCCTTCTCATACATTCAGGGGGAACCACAGTTGATTTTTCTATGAGGGGCTTAGGAGAGTTTCTCAGATTTTAGTTGGAGAAGACTTTCCTACTATGGTTCTCTACTGTTGTCCTGGGTCTGAATCTTCTCAGTTTTTTGAAGGGGATGTTCCCTTAAAAAAGAAAGAAAAACTTAAACATGTTTCTTCTGCTCCTAGGGATCCTCAAAGTGAATGTCAGGCTTTCACTCAGGGGCTATTTTCTGCTTTAATGTCTTTAAAGCCTCCTCAGGGGGTTTCAGTTCCTGCTCCTCCTTGGTCCTCTACTCCCCTCAAAAGGCTTAGGGAACAGGATCCTTCTAAGACTGAGTCAGATTCTGATGACAAATCCCTGATTTATTCTACTCAAATTCCTTCTGCTTTGGACTATGGGTCTGAGGAGGAGGGGTCTATTAATCCTGATGTTCTTTTTGAGGAAATTTCATTTGGGGATACACTTTCTAGGATGATGGATTTTTTTAAGTGGAATTGTGCTTAGGTCCATGATATCCATAGGAGGTACTTTGAGTTGCTACAGTTGCAGTCTCCTAAACCTGTGGCTATTCCTCATGTTTCAGCTGCTTTGCTGGATGTTTTTTCCAGTGCCTCTCATGCTCCTGATTCTTTGCCCCCTGCTCCAAGCAGCCTGAAAGGTTTTATAGGATCCCAGAGGATTGTTTTTTTTTGTATACATGTCCTGCTGCTGACCCTTCTGTGGTCTCTGTGGCCCCCAACAAGCCATCTCAATAGCTTCTAGATGCAAGGTTAAAGAATTTCTCAAAGGCATCTTTAATATTAGACCTCCCAGGAAGCCTGTTCTGCCTCCCTGGGATTTGAATTTTGTTTTGGAGAAGCTGACTCAGGCTCCTTTTGAACCTGCTGTTTCAGCTTCCTTGAAACATTGCTCTTGGAAGACAGTTTTGTCAGTAGCTTTTACTTTTGCTAGACAGGTGTCTGAGTTGCAGGCCCTTATGGCTTGCCCTCCTTTTTTGATTTCTCATGAGGACAGGGTGTCCTTACGCACTAATCCATCCTTTGTGCATAAGGTAGTTAATGAGCTTTCCCTTAATCAGTCTATTAATCTGCCTACTTTTTTCCCCTCTCCGCAGCCTGACAGTGAGAGGGTGCTGCATACTTTGGATGTGCATAGGCAACTCAGAATTTGTTTGGATCAGACTAAGGCTATTCGTAAATCTAATAAGTTGTTTTTTTCTTTTCATCCCAGATCTTTGGCTCTAGCTGTATCCAAGCAAACAATTTCTTCTTGGATTTCTAAGGCTATTTCCTTTTGTTACACCTTTTATGGCAAGAGCCTTCCTTCTTCAGTCAAGGCTCATTCTAATAAAGTGGTGGCTTCTTCTGGTGATTTTTTTCAAGGGTTTACATACTAATTCTATTCCTGAAGCAGCTACTTTGTTTTTTGTGCATATCTGGATGGTACCTCTAGATCTAGGGCCGGTTTTGCTAGTGCCATTCTCCATGGCTTCTTAGGGGGCTCTTCTTCTTCTCGTTCCCCTTCCCAAGTTTCCTCATGATCTTTGGCACTCTTCCAAATTTTGTGAATACTGCAGCAGTGACTGTAAGGACATTGTACAGTTGTGTAAAATCTTACCATAATGGTAGATGTCCTTGCCTTCACTGCTGCAGTATTCGGTCCCTCCCTCCTTCCCCTTAATCCTTTCCTTCCTGTTACAGGTTACCTCTTGGGTTCCTTGGGCTGGTGTTCCTACTGGGGCAATCAGTTCTGTTTATACCTTTAAATGCAACAGGAACTCTTTGGGATACTGGATGGAGAACAGGCTTCCATGGCAGGGAATCCCGAATATTACAAATACTGCAGCAGTGAAGGCAAGGACATCTACCATTATGGTAAGATTTTGTACAACTGTTCTATTCCTTAAACCTCTCCCAGGGACAATTACTATAATATTTAACAATTTCAGCTGTTGATTCTTAACAATATTCCTATGCCTGAATTCCTTTCCAAAACTCCACACAATGTTTCTTCCCAACTCCATTTCCATCTGGTCTTTTTGAACCGTAACTTATATCAGCTCTTTACTACACTTTTTATGATGTTAAAATTTATTGCAATGACATTCAAGTTATCCCTTCACCTTCTCTGCAACTTTCTTTTGCTGTAACAAAGACTTCCTTTTTCCTTACCTTGTTTCCAGCTATTACTCAGTTCCTGTTGCTCTTCCAGCTTCCCTGACTTTCAGTTTGCTTTACATTTCATGCATATTTTGTGTTTGTGCTTGATACTGCTTTTCAATACTTTCTATATTACATATTACAGTTTAATTTTCCTTCCCAGGTTTCAGTCTATTCCTCCTGAAGCAACTTATGTGTAACATTTTTATAAAAAATAACATTCTTTTGTACAATGCTTTCCCAGCCACAGTTTCAAGAAATAATTTACAGTCAAACCAAAAGTGCAACTGCACCACATATTTTTGCAAGGAATTTTGCAGCATTTAATTGAATGTCCAGTTTCTTTAGGGCAAACTGGTGTCAAATGATCATCAGCACCACAGTAAAAGACATGTTTTAGACTGTCCCCAATAATTTACCATCCTTGCTTTCCATTTAACAAAATAACACTAGAGAAATGTTGCATTCTGCCATCATCTACAACCAAATTACCACAAACCTTCCACTCCCTATTTGATAAATATCTCTTATCAGTCTTTTTTTTTAATTTTGATAACACTCTGGCATTTCAGTTCATAATATTCCATTAGCTTTTGTTCAATTACATCTGTGGTCCTAAATTGCACCACAAGTGTTTTTTTTTTTTTTCCTGAGCAAAGTTGTATTCCCAGGGTCTATGTAACCCTTCCATGGCACAAAAACAAGGGTTTTTTTGTTGTTGTTTGTTTTTTGGAAAACAAAGTCAAGAACTTTAATGCTAGTGCAAAAGTCTCAAATGTTATTTCACAGAAGGACTCACCCTAATGAATCAATACCGTTACACCCCTGACAGAAAAGGCAGACGAAGACATTAGAGAATCCCAAACAAAATACCTATTAATAAAATCTCAATTTCTGTTCTGAATTCTCACTACAGATAATCTCTTTTCTCTGTTTATACTCTGCTGCATTATAATACCCTTTCCATCAATAATAACAATGGCTGCATACGTTTCTTTTTTAATTTTCCCACTTTCTTCAGAACTGTTTCTTTTTGTGACATTCCTCCTTCCCTGCTGCTTGTAGCAACTTCCTGGATCCTGCTTCTCCTTGTGTTTCTAAAAATACCTCCAACTCTCCATCAGCACTTGCTGCATCTAGATACTGTCTATCTTCAGTCATTGTCTTCACTATCTCTAACCAGAATAAAGTCAGTTTATCAATTAGTTCTTTTCATCCAGCATTTTCTGCAAAACAACATTCTCAGGCTGCCTTCCTGCAGAACAATAATTTCAGACTGGAAAATCCACCTACACAGTATTTGCAATATCCACAGACAAGAGTGTACTTAGGCATACTCAATGTACTCACGTGAGCATCACATAGAGAATGTATGGCTTAAAGAGCACAAAATGTTTAGAATTGGATTTACTATCATAATTTCGACTCACACTCGGTCGACCGCACTATGTTTGACAATGGAAAGTCGAACACAGCAATACTGAACTTTAAAAGCAAGCCTAGGAATGGGTTTTAACATGGGTCAAGATAGGGGTTCACTACTATTGCCGAACTACAAACCTCACCCCTATCTCGACCCATGTTAAAACCCATTCCTAGGCTTGCTTTTAAAGTTCGATATTGCTGTGACTTTCCGTTGTCGAATATAGTGCAGTTGACCGAGTGGAAATTATGATAGTAAACCTTGAATTGTTTTAGCTACAGTCTGTTGGACTGAATTACATAAACCATGCTTACCTGATATGAATGCACTTGTAAAATAACCTTTTTATAGATATAATAGACAATAGCTGAACATAATTTGTGTCGTTTCCAAAAGTGTACTGGGCAACATTTTGAGGGTTGAGTAAATTTTTTAAATGAGAGGTAGGTGGTGGGGAGCATCAACATGAGGTCTACATACAAAATATCTCTTTGCTCTGTATATCCTCCGGCAGTTCGCTCTACTCTTCTTTACTAGCGTTCCCCTATTCTTGCAGCAGTCCTTTGGCTACATGAGCACAAAAAGAGTAGATGTTCCCTGGAGTTGTGGCCAGATTTCTGCTAGCCAGTATGAATACCACCTCGGGCCTCCCTCGAGACTACTGACCTAATGGGAGTAACCCGGTCAATAAAGAGTAAACATAGTAAAATAAAATTAAAAAAAAACAGTGCATCAGGTAGTGCTATGCCATGTTTTCCAAAAACATTTACAGTTTTCATTCTATTAATTATAAGCATTATTTAAGTAACAATGCTGCCATATACTGATGTTAGCTCTAAACATACATGGTTTAAACACAACAGGCTTCTTGCAGGAACTGGAATCAAGCCTAATTTAAAGTTTTTATGAAAGTTTAGAGTTACAAGTGGCTTTGCACTCTAAAGCAACATTCATACAAAGAAAGATCCAGGCATCCATGTAAGTTGTACTATGGTCCTCAAAAATTAGGTTCCAAAATGGCTTGCTGGACAACAACCAACCTTCACAGCTGTATAGTCTAGTAGTCAGCCCATGACTGACTCAGAACAACCAACTGTGTGATTGCAACTATAGTTAGGGAGTGAGGTCAAGTCAATGTCAGAGTCAGGGTCATCCATGTCAACAGGATGATTTCAAATTCATGTTTATAAAGGTGCTTGTAAGCAAGCAAGGAACAGTAAAATATAACAAAACAAACTGAAACAACTGTGCATGGCAGGCATAAAGAATAAACAGATGCTACTAAAACATGATCCCTAAAAACAATAAAAATCATGATGAATCATAGAAGAGTGTGAAAAGATGAACTTTCAGTGAATTCTTAAAGATGGCCACTGTGGAGGGAGGCTCAATCACACACTGTGGGCAAAGGTTTTCTAAAGATGCTGCCTAGCAAGGAAAAACAAAATGGATACCAGATATCTCAGTATACACCCTGAGAACCCCCAACAATTTCCAAGAGGGGAGAACCACAAGGGTCAGACTGTGTTGTAAGAGGCCAGGAAACTGTTCAAATATGATTAAAGCTCTACCAACTGGCCTAAATAGAAGAGTCACTAAATGCGCATAGCTACTGCAGTTCTAGTGGAGACAAGAAGCCGTGCTGTAGAGCTCAATAGAACAGAATAGTGGGGGAATGAAAGGTGGTGTCTATAGCAACATACATAATATAATTAATGTCCTTGCACATCACCTTGTAAGTAGCTGGTCACTCACAAGGATAGTGGTCTTCTCCTCAACCAGCCCTCTGTCTGTGGAACTTTTCTCCCAAAGTTTATAAGGATAGACCTACATAACCTAGCTTCTAAGTAAAGGTATATTCCTGTGGCAGTTTACCCTTTAGGAGGAGGCTAGCAACACCTACAGGATCAGCAGAGATAAAAACAGAAATTGCATGTTTGGAGGCCTAAGAAAAACAATGATAACTACGCAGCTTGTCAGTGTTGGCATTGCACTGCTATAATCTGCTATGGGAGGAGGAAAACTAGTACTACACACCAGTGATACAGGAGAAAGGCTAGCCACCAGTGAAGTAGAGTGAAGTATCTGCTGCTGACTTTGGAGGAGCATATAAAATCAGTAAAGGTAACAGAAGTGGCATACAGATGGCATCAGGTGGGAAAGGCAGTGAGCATCACTGTACCAATAATGGATAGCAAAACTAGACATTAAATTATTATAAAACTAACTAGTACTACCCTTAACACTACTGCATCCACACAAGGAAGAATCCATGCTTTATACTGCAATAGTTTTAAATGCTGTGCAGGAATGTATGTAATATTCAGCTGTGGCTCCCCTATAGGAAATGTGATCTCTGAGCTTAAATTTTAAGTACAGTGTTTCACATCAAGTATTGCAAAATAAAGATACAAACTACATGAAATCACATCCAGTCACCATTACAAAGTCTATCCAGATGGAAACAATCAGTTTTCCAATTCATTGCTAAAATGTTAACACTTGTGCTTTAGAAAACAATTTAAAAAATAAGCACCATATGTTGCATTCTTTATTCAAAGTATTTCATGACTTTTTTAACTACATACCCTTCACTTGTTTCTACTATTTTTCTTGTTTTATGCCACACTCCACACCCTCAAAACAGGACTAAAGTAACATTAACACTGTATGGCCAAGAAACAGAATAAAAATTATAATCTTCCTGCTCATTCAGTACTGATGCCTGCACCAACTTGTCTGAAATTTCCTTTAGTCTGTTATTCTAAATACTGGTAACTGTTCATGTTGGAATTATCTTATTTATACAATGCTTAATGTATTATTATTCCCAGATCCCTAAACGCCCAAAGTTACTAGTTTTTTCTCCTTCTTTTTCCCAGTACATTGTAAAGATCACAAATATATTTTTCACTTGTCTAATTTGATTTTCTGCATTCTGTGAAATTCAACACTGATTGCATGGGATAAAATCTGGTAACTCTCAAAAACATTTTGTTTTTCCATTGTAACTACCATTATAATTTTTTAAATTAAGGGCCCATCAATTACCTAAATATGTATTTAACCATTATAGTAGCCAGATCATGTATCTGTGAAATGTTACATAAGCTACCGCCTTTAGCAGTGGCTATGTGCCCCGGTTACCGTGATTTTCAGCATGTGTGGTTAGCAGCATTTCACAGTAATTGGTGCAATGATTAGTACTGCAAGCTCACTGGCAGCTGCAGGACAGGAAACACAGCTGCTCCTGGAAGCTAGAACATTCAAGAGCAGGCTAATCTTACTAAAAGTGTCAGTGAGTAAGTGATTGAGTAAATGGGGCATTAAAGGCCCAGTTAAATAGTGATGTTTATCTTCAGTTGTTTTCTGTTAAAAGGACATGTGTTACTCTTAAGTTTGGACTTCAAGTCAGTAAAAGATATTAAACTATAACTATCACTTATAGTTATCCATAAGCATCTTGATGGATAAATGACAACAGAGTGACTGTGCCACCCTTATTTCGAACAGCTGTCCAAGAACACTTGCATCAGATGACACTTCTCTGATATTCCTGAACATAACAAATAAATTTAATAATAAAGGGTTTATGTAGCTTCACTTTTGCACCCCTTTTATTATACATTTTTTACTCCATGTTATGCAACACATTTACTTACTGAAAGTCAGGAAATTAGACAGAGAAGTGACATTGGTTAGGCCCGTTACTGAACAATTCTTTATTGGGCCGAGTACTCAGTCACTCACTCACTCACCCACATATTCACTCACTCACGCACTCATATACTCACTCTCACTCACTCACTCACTCACTCACTCACTCACTCACTCACTCACTCACTCACTCACATACATTACTTCAGTGTAGAAATATCTACTGAATCAATGTATGCCTTATGGCCAACAAAGCTTGTGCAGCATAAATTAATCCTTGAATAAAGAGGTTTTAATGTGTCGACTTCTAAGACTGCTGTTGTTGCAAGTTCTGCAAGAATTTGAAATCACCACATCATCTCTAGACATGGCAATCATCAGTGTTTTCTTGGCCTCTTAGACTTTCAGCTTAGAAATAATGCCTCTTCTCTTCTTCTTCTGAACATTAGATGTCATTACATTCACTGGAAGATGACTTGGAGAATAATGTCTTTTCTGACCACAACTTATTTTTTGCCACACTTATAGAATGAAAAAAATGAGTGCTCAGGAGGGTGAATTATAGATTGTGGTCTGGAATTGTATTTTCTTTTGCAACACTGCTTTGTTAAGTCACTAAAAGGTGACCTGGAAATTTATGTCACCAATAGTATTCTGAGAATAGACAGAAAAGACATTTCTGTCTTGTTGTGCTGTCCCGTCTAGTGCAAAAACAAAGACATTCCCATCCAGTGAAGGTCTGATACATTATTAAAAGTTTACATGTTCCTTGACATGGCTGAGTTAGGTTATGTCAAGAAAACAAAGGTGACTCAACTATATGGTTACCCTCCTAAAATGGAAGATATAATTCTCCCCAATAAAAGACTACCCTGGAAAGCATTTTAGACACAGGTAATCACCCTCTGCATTACATAGGGATGTTTCAATCAAGTATTTTGAAGGGTTGCATCTGAAAGGTGCACTCTAAAGATGGCAAAAAGATACCTTTCCTTCCAAAATGCTTAAAAGAAGAATATTTTCTTATGAAAACTGTGTTCACAAGCAAGCAAACATGCTACAATAAGTGACAAATGTGTTCTAGAAAGGAACAAGAAATATTTTCTTAGCAGAAAGTCCATGAAAGATTGCTGAAATACAACACGAGGAAATATTTAACCAAAATACCACCATGTCTAACAACCAGAAGAAGCTTTGAGAGGGATGAAGCACCCCTCAGAGTTCACCATCTAAATATAACCTTCTCCATGGCTGGGGCACCTCATACATCTGATATGCCCTGCCATTGTTTTCCATCATGCAGTGGTTTATGATTTATCCATCCAATAGAAAAAAAAACTGTAATTTTTATCACACAAAGGTAACAACTGAGTAAACATGTGACTTTTACTGGCATATCATTTCATAAGTCACACTTTTCATTTGAGAATGCACTGCCTCTACATGCCATGGTGGAAGGAGTATTTGCTCTTATTGCTTGCCGTAGATAAATGATAATTTCTGTTACATCACTGTAATGGTTTACAGCAGAGAGCTTTGATATCCAGAAGCACTAAACTTGTAGTGAGCAGTCACGTTAATATGTTTATTAACAGCCTTTAAAGAGAGGAAGGGTTAAATACATTCAGTTCAAATAAGAAGACAAGCCTGGGCAAGAAACAAGGAAAAATAATTTGTTGTTTCATATTTGCCAAGAATAGAGAAAAAAAGTAAGCTAGCAATACTTATACACAGCCACTGGGCTTCAAAGATTATAACATAGAGAGAGAGAGAGAGAGAGAACGTGTCTGTCCTAAACCCAAATAGACAAAGCTATTCACAAAAGCATTTATCCACCATATTTTCTAAACTGCTTATCCTGAAAAGGGTCATAATGCTAGCAAGAACATCAGAATAAATTAAACTTCCTTAACATTAGTAATAATCCTCAACTTATTCTGTGCACAAGCTAAGTGATATAACTCCTCCAATATGTTCCGGGTTTGCTCTGGGCTTCCTCCCAGTAAGCTATGTTTGACACCTTTCTCATTGGGGGTGCCAAGTGGGTATTCTTACAAGCTGCCCAAATCACTTCACCTAACTTCTCAGGTTTAGAAGAGGCAGTGTGCTAAAAACAGATAATGAAACTGGATTCACTTTTATAGATGAGGTCATTACAGTAATTCTACAGTACTGCAACAGTAACATTGTAAAATTAGTTGAGATCTGGCCAGAACTGCTGAAGATGGTAAACACTTTTGAGCCAATGAGCTTATTGGTTAATGTGTCCTTTCAATATTTTGTTTAGAACTTGGATGTTACCTTTGGACTGGCAAAATGAGGTAGAGGTGTACACGTACAAAATGGAAAAAAGAAGACAGCCTTCTGATTATAGCAGTATCAGTCTCCTCAGAGTCCCTGAGAACGTTTACGCCAGGGTGTTGGAAAGGAGTCTTCCAATACTCAAGAAACAACAATGCAGATTCTGTCCTGACTGTGGGACACTGCATCAGCATTTTGTCCTTGCACTGATATTGGAAGAATCATGGGAGTTTACCAATATAGTCTGGTTCATGGACTCAGGAAAAGCATGTCACCTTTGACTCTAGAATATTTTATGGAAAGTGTAACACACCAAGTACAGGCATCCAAGGTAACTATTGCATGACATTTAGTCCCTGTATGCAACCAGATCTTCAGTGCTAAGCAGAATGCATTTACGATGAAGGGTTATGTAGTAAGTGATGGTTTAATAAAGATGTTTCTTGTTTGAGAAAAGGCAGGAATTGAAGAATTTATGCTTATTGCTTAGGTTATTTGATATATAGCAATACTTGTATATGAATGTAAATTTGTTTGTCACAAGTGATAATTCAATAAAGGTGATTGAAAAAAAAAAAAGACTCCACCAAGGGTATACCTTGTCTTTGGTACTGTTAGTGATTTTCATGGGCAGAATATGAAGACAAAGTCAAGGTCTAGAAAGTATTCAGTCTGGGGACATGAGGGTTGCATCTTCATTGTTTGCAGATGATGTAGCCATCTTTTCATCATGAGATTGTAACCTCTAGTGTGCATATGATAAAGTTGCTGTTGATTGTGAAGTAACCTGGATGAAAATCAGCACCTCCAAATCAGATGTTAGGTTTTCGCCCCATAAAAGAATAGGTGACTATCTGTAGATAAGGGGGAGCAATTACAGCAGGCAGTAGAGTCTTGTTCAAAAGCAAAAGGACAGAGGACAAGAATATCAGCAGTGGATGGGCTCAGCAGCAGCGGTACTACAGCATCGTACTGGGCTGTGGTCATTAAACGAGGAATGGGTCGTAGGATGACTGGTCAGCCTATGCCCCATACTCATAAGTCAGAGAAAACAAGAAGAAAAACTAGGGTTCCTTCACAGGGTAGTTGGACTCACTATCTGTTTAAGTGTAGAACTTGACAATCTGACAGGATCCCATAAGTGTCAAAAAGAATTTGTCTAAAGAATAATAATAACTATATTATTATTATCATTATTATTATTATATGTATACTTCATTATTAAGGCCATTTGTTAGCTGGAAACCCAAACAAATTATGCTGGTTTGCTTCCATATTCATTTACATTTGGGGATAATCTCTAAGCAGACATGCTCAGTATAATAACTAGTGCCATCATGGAGACTTATATTCGATTCCCACAATCTAACTTATGTTCTGTGCGATTCTGAGCAAACTGCTTAAACGTCACACTGCTCCAATGGTGATTTTAAACACTTTATGCCTGCCAAATGGACCTTACCAAGTAATTAAAATGATTACACTTTCATTCTGCTGTACAGGTGTCATTTGTCAACCAAATGTGTGCAATCTTTGCTTGTGTGAAATAGTTATAGCATAATGTCCTTATTAAGAAAAATAAAATAGCGAGAATGTCCTCTAAATGAACTACAATTTAATGCTGTGATTATAGCATAAAATTATGTCAAACAAAGTGACTTATTTTTTTATAAGCCGACAGTTTGGGCAGAAAACAAAAGAACGTTCAGCAGACAAAGCAATTAAGCTGTCAAAAGACTGTTAATATTTTACAAACAACAGCCTTCTTTTCACCCACGTTATCTATTGTAATGCCAAATATAACTGTTTTCACCTAGTTTGTTAGCTAATATGAGTTTAAAAAACGTAAGGCACTATAAGAATGAATAAAGCAAAACTACATTTCCTTGAATGTAAAATATCTCCTGTCCTATGATGCATTACAAGAACATCATGAAAGCAGCAATACAAAAATACGCAGATGCTCTCTATATCATGAAATAAAGTTCAAGCATCTTAAATCTTATTTGCTATTCACAGTTTAGACATTTATTGCTTAAAGTCTCAGACTGTGCAAAGAAAAATGATGCTTATGAAATACTTTGTTTGCTAGCGTAACATCAATCCATCTACCAGCTGTTACATGACAAGTCCTACTGTAGCCATATAGTGAATGTTTCTTTTGACATTATTGTCTATGTGTGGGATACAGAATACACTGGCCTGTCATATCAATCATATTTATACTGCAGGACATTATCGATCTTCATGGGTTTTCACTGATGTAACAGAAGTGTAGGAAGGTGTTGATATGGTTCTTCAGGTTCAAGATGGTGTAGTCCACTGCTCTTGTTTCATAAAGCAGCAATGAATGTGAAGCCAGTGGTGACACAGTGGACAACTCATTGTGAACCAATGCAGGTCATGCAGTGTTCAATGAGTAGCTGAAAGAAACATTGACACAGCTTATATGGCATGTGACACTGAACAAGGGCAAACAAATATGTGGGCTGTGGACTGCACCCAGCTTGAAATCTGAATGCAGCAGTCCAGTGTCATAAAAAGAGCAAGTCATAATGATACATCCCTTCCCCGTTTGATGTCATAAAGACAAATGAGTTGTATAAAGTCTCAGAAAGAAATTATCATATTTTATTTTGCAGCTAAATTCCCAAAATAGTGATCCAGCAATGAAGAGGTGTGACCACCTATATACTGAGACTTCCCTTGTGGCCAATCACTCATCTGCAGTTGTGAAACGTAAGTCTGCTCTCTATTTCATTGGGAAGTGTGATCTTCCAATACAGTTGAATTGCAATATGGGGTTGTCAGTTATGTGAACGTAAGCTGCTAACTAGTCTGGCAAATCCATGAAGTAAGCACACACTATGGACCACATGAATTAAGACTGAATTAAGATTGATTCTAATATTGCTTTTCATTGATGATTCACTAAAGAAAGTGCTTATTATAAAATTAAGAGTCCTGCTTGAAAGGGCTCAGTCTGCATTTTGACACAGTAGCTTTTTCTAGCCATGTGTTTAATCACACAACATTGTTCTGCATGTAAACACATCAACAGTGCTCTTTTTAACAGAAATCAACCTCAAGTTTATTATTCAATCTATGGAAAAAGCCTGCCTTGCAAAGAGACAACCCTATGGCAAACCATTTTCTGCTTTTGCACCCTATATATAGCACAGTAATCCACCTTACCAAACTAGCAGAAAAAAAATGCCAGAACTCAAGACCACTTTCATTTCTGGATCATCATTTTCATGGTTATGTGTTTCTGTGTACAGATAAAGTACTAGCATGATAGATGACCACTCAGTTAATGACATTATTATAATTAGTAGTTTTACATTATATCTTCTTGATGGCAGAATTAGGCAATAATCCTATCTAGTCTGCCATTTTAAGTGCATTTGCAGTTCTACTTACACTCTGTTCCCCTTCTGCCACCCATTCTTGTAGCCCATTCTATGGTTATACCACTCTCTCTAAAAAAAAAAAACTTTCAGCAATCCAGGAAGTAGTTAGCCACTAAAATATGCTACCTATGCCTCCTCTGTCCCCCTCTGTTGTTGCAATTTAAGACAATCTCTTTGCGTTTCCCTCTTGTCTTATGTGATCTCAAGTGAAAAGAGCTCTAGTTCTTCCATCTGGCCATTTCCCTTCCCCTTTATCTCCTGTATCTTTACAGCAGGTTTTCCCTGAATTCTCTCTAGAAGTCTGAAGTTCTTTTCCTTATATAGCCTCCAGAAAAAACACAAAGTATCCAAGATGAGGCCTGACCAAGGCAGTGCTGAGTGAAGCATTATCACTTTTCTTCTGGAACCTGTCTCCCAAGAATACATTCCCTCATTCAATTTGTTGTTGACGCCTTCCTTTTACTGAGCTCCTGGTGGCCCAGTCTAGGAGAGGTGAACACCCTGGGTACTTTTCCTGCTCTGCTGCCTTGAGTCACCCCCCCCCCCCGGCCTGAGGTTGTTGTGGCCTAAGCTCAGGATTCATTTTGCAATGAAATGCAGCTGCCAGTGATCTGTTTTAAATCTTTTTGAGGGAGTCTGTCAACAACTGAACAGATTTATGAGAACCCTAGAAGGCAGCCCATCTGGTTTGTCCTTCATTCTCACTAAGTCAAAGTCAAAGTAAACTTCTCTGATGAAGTTTTGTTTTATACGAAACAAAAGCGCTTATCACTGTATGCAGTGTTTTTATTGTTCATTTACATCGTGTTTTTAACTTTTGTGGTCATGAATTAAAAAATAGGACTTTGCATCCGAACTGTGGACTGCTCTCCTTTCTGGCATTTGTTCAAAGTAAACTTGATTGTCATTCAGATTATACAATTTGTGCATCATTGAACGAAATGTCATTACTCCTTCTCAAAGTTGAGGCATTTTCACATATAGTGAATGAATAAAATACAAGTCCAACCAAGAAGACAAAATAAAGCTGTCCAAATATCATTAAAACGACCAGTAGTCCATCAATAATCCACTTTATTAAGATAAAGTCTTGTGCTAAGACGAAAGCACTTATTGTAGTTGCTCCTGTGTTCGTATCTTAATTAAGTGGATTATTGATGGACTACTGGTCATTTTAATGGTATTTGGACAGCTTTATTTTGCATTTTCACATATAGACAATTTGTATTATGACAACTACTACAGACAAGGCACACATTATTGACTTAGACCCTTAACTTACTATATATAAAGATTGCACAGATAGGGGGGAACTTTTTGCAGTAATCATTATTGCACATTTAGAATTACATACAAATATGAATTAAGAGAATCCCAGTGGGATTATTACACCAAAGGTATTGCACAAAAATATGTGAAACTACTGTTGGACATTCCAGCAGCCTTTTCAGAGTTCAGAGTTCAGCACAGTGTTGTTAGTATGAGATTAGTAGTGTGATGGCCACTGGAAAAAAGCTCTTGTTGTATCTGGCTGTCTTGCATCTCATACTATGGTTGCATTTACCAGAAGATAAACAGGTGAACAGTCCATGGGGAAGGTGGATAATTCTCTGATAATCTTGTTGAACCTAATGAGACATTGCGACAGGTGTAATTCTTGGATGGCAGAGAGTGTGGTTCCAATGATTTTCTCTGCTACCTTAACCACTTTCTGGAGAGCTTTTCTGTCCAAGGTGGAACAGTTACTTTTACCAGGTTGTGAGACTGTTGCTTAGTATACTTTCTATGGTGCCTCTGTAAAAGATAGTAAGGATTGGAGAGGGGAGGTTTGCCTTTCTCATCTTTCACAGGAAATGAAGGTGTTGCTGTGCTTTCTTTACAATGGCAGTAGTATTAATGATCCATGTTAGGTCATCTGTGATATGTACCCCCAGGAATTTTGTGCTTTCCACTCTCTCTACGATTTAATTGTGGATTGTTAGTGGAGAGTGCATTTTATGCCTTTTTCTGAAGTCGACAATGATATCATTGGTCTTGTTCATGTTTATTGAGAGATTGTTGTTGTCACACCAGATGATGAGTTAACTAATTTTCTATAAGCTGATTCATCATCGTTGCTAATGAGACCTACAGCAGTTGTGTCATCTCCAAACTTGATGACGTGGTTCAAGTTGAACATGTCTGTGCGGTCATGAATCGACAAGGTGAACAATAGAGGGCTCAGTACACAGCCCTGAGGGATCTCCGTGTACATAGTGATGCTTTCAGAGGTGCTATTTCCAACAAGTTCTGTTTGAGGTCTGTCTGTGTGGAAGTCCAGTATCCAATTGCATAGGTATGTGCTTATTTCCAGTTGGTCAATTTCTTAGCTCTTCTAAAATTTCATGCTGTTTTCTGTGTCCTTTTAGTCTTACCCTCGCCCCATTCTAAAGCACACAGTACAGAGACATAGCCACTGTTGGATAATATTGTCAACCTGAATGTTCATTATGCCCTCTGCATTGGTCAGGAGCATGTTCAGCATTTTTCCAGGGCACTTAACCTAACTTCTGTCCCTGACAAAATCCTTGCTCCACACCTGGTTTGATGTTATTCCTACTACCTAACCCCAAGATGTAGGTGCAGTAGCTGTACGACCACATTGCTCATTTTTCAATTTTCCCCTGTCAAGAAGTAAATAAATACTAGGCATGCTTAGCTCTTTAAGTGTATAGTTTTTTTATTGTTTTTTGTTCCTTCATGTACCCTTCCAGGTGTTAACTTTAGTGCCCCTGTGCTATGTCCCTTGTAGACAGGACTGCTATGGCTATCAGTAGGTTGGGAAGGAAAGGACAAATACGGAGCAGAGCAACCCAGCAGTGTCATATATGTTATCCTAGTACACCTAGTATTTTTTTATGCACTAGGTAAGAGGGGCTGCTTGACATCGCATGCATCAACACAAATAGTGTCAATTAGCTTCACCCCCTCGGGTTTGCTGAATTCTCAGCTATCTGCCTTGAAATTACAGCACTACTCCATCACCACAGCAGTGTTAGATTGCAAGCAGAAGTTCCATCTCCCCTCCCAGAATGAGTGAGACAGTGCTTACTGCTCCTTCCATCCCCTCCTTGCCCTGCCAAGTGACTAATCAAACTAAGGACATCTGGGTCACAGTAACTGTATACCTCTCAACTGTACAGATATTCACGGAATGTCCAGATTTTTGCTTCATATTTTTGGTCTGTTCCTCATAAAATTTGTGTTTTTTGACAAATCACTGGGATGATCTAAGGATTAAAGTCACTAAATGATGGCATGTATTTGAGTTTCAGACTTCATACTCTTCAGAAAATGCATGCTAACACAGCTCCTGTTATCTTAGCAACTTTCTAAGTTTATGAGAGCAATATTTAAAATGTGCCCCTATTTCTGGGCCTTTGTCCCCTCATTATGTCAGGCTTTGTCCAGATTTCCTGTGCTAAGAAGTTGAGAGGTATGACACTATGGGCTCCAGTCCTATTTGCAGTGGAGCTGGAACAAGTGACTAGTGTTCAAACAAACAATAATATTAGCTGTGAGATCAAGCAAAGTGTAGTAGTTCGACTATGTATCAGCTACTTACATACATATATGCATACAAGCACACATATATATCCATACATACATATATATGTAAAAGAAAAAAATAACAGTTCTGGGATGCCACCCCCCATCACTTTTTTCACTGAGTTACATCAATGGATGTTTATTACACCATTATCTATGCTTACATTAAATAAAAGCACTTCTTTTCACAATTTTTTAATGATTCTGGGGGTGCCTAATTTCTCAATGACAACTTAACAAGCTGCAGACACTACCAGGTATCTAATTCTTAAATGCAAATCTCTGAAAAAAGAAAACACCCTTTTTGTGTTTTTAGGTATTCCAAAAGTAGAGAAAAAATCCATCATCATCACTCACAACCCTGCTTAAACCACCTCTTCTCCTCAGGATTTGCTGTCCAAAGCTACAGAACTAACTCCCTCCTCTTCTGTTTATGTGTCTTAACTATTACAAGACAAGATGAACATTTTGAAAATGCTGTAATAATTTCTACAAGGTTTCTAGCTTTAATGGTATTTCAACAACTTGCCATAATTTGGCTATTTTCTTCCACCTTACACCAAATACTTACCATGCCACCTGCAGGACTCCACCTCAGGCACTACAGGGCTGTCATCATGTGTGTAGCCGAGCATATGCCATGAACACCACGGCGCATACTTTCTAAAAATAATTTATTTATTTTTCAGCTGGAGATGTGACAGAATTTAATTGGAACATTTATAATGCTTCACTGCAATCTATTTTGTTAAAAGGCTTTTTTTTAGAATACCTGAATGGCTAAATGCATTTTTTTTGCTTAGGCAAGTTGTTGTTGTGTCTTTTGGCTTTTCCCGGTTAGGGGTCGCCACAGCGGAACTCCGGTCCGCTAATGATTGGCAGTTGATTTTTACGTGCTGAGTTGCCGGCCCTAACGCACAACCTTCAACGAAGGTTAGGCAAGTACTTTCTGTCATTTAGGATTATACAAATAGTGGAAGTTGGTATAAAGCTCCAAAAATCCTGGCTAAACCCCGACTCTTACTGTACAGTTCTGCCCCAGTTAAACTTGTCATATAACAACTACACAATGACAGAGACAACACAGAAGGGAAGCACCAACTTTTGTAAATAAGTCTCTACCAAAATTACAAGTCAGCATTTAAGTTCATTAATATTCAGTCATAACATGACCAGTCTTAATATCTGTAACTGTTATCTGACCCCAAACCATTTCTAAAAACTAGAATTCAAATGTTGTAACCAATGATTTTCAGAGATGCAGGTAACAATGAATTTTTTTTAGAATCGTTAAAAACTAATTGTGTAACATGGTTGCAAACGACCAGCTCTGAAGATGGAATTAGGTAATGACAATGTAAATTATTATTCAGATGCAGTATTGACTTGAGTGCGCTATGTCTTTGTGCCAAACCTAATGAAAATAGATAGTGCTATAAGAAATAATTCAGTTGTTTGAACCTAACTTTGTTGTTTTGGAAATTTTCATTATTTTGACCAGCCACAGACAATATTCTAGTATCTTGATATCCATTTATGAATGTAAGACCTGTTTCTTTCACATCTAGGCTAAAGTGAGACTTATAGTTCCAGAAGAGTCTGCATTTTATTTCTGTAACTTCACTTTTGTAACATCACAAAATTAATTTCCAATTCATTACTTTTGTTCCTTACATCAAACAAGGCCAGGACAAGACTAAGCTTTTTCACCCAAAGTACTTAAAAAAAAAAGAAAAGAATTATCAGTTATCTTTTAGTCCGTCAAAGATAATCTTCTAACTTTGACAGTTTCATTATTTTGTTGTCCAGTTTACAACTTGGATATCCTTCTGACTACTGCAGCTACAACGATCAGTTGAACACTGTCATATAGTACCTGATTTACTTGCATATATGTGAAGAAGTAAAAGCCATATATATTTTGTTATATATCATTAAATAGGTCTTCATGTTTACATTTTATTGTAGGTCTTTCTAGAAGGCACTGCAAGCTGATGGTTGCATATCCCAGTAAATAAGGATGTTGGTTGAACCGCGTGGTCAGAGGATAAGCTGTATATGTAATGAAAAAATGGTACTGGAAATGGAGGTGCTATCTGCCATTATTATATGGGATGAAAGTTTGTGAGAGGGTTGGGAAGCCTTCTATAAGAAGAACTTAAATATAGTAACATTGATAACCAGAGGATAGCTTGTCACAGGCTTCAACTAGCAAGATGCAGACTGCGTCCTCAGAGAAGCAGTTTCTGTTAGAAGAGTGGATGTCACACACCAGTTGGGTGTCAACTGACAAGAAAGAAAAATTAGCAAAGTTGATCATACTCATAACGGTATTCCCACAGGACAGCTGTTGCAGTAGGTTCACAGGTAGGTACTAGGCTATTGGCCCTAGGGCCTATATAAGCCTAGCCAAAAAGGTACCCTGGCTTTCACCACCCAAGAAAATTATTTTCATGTGCTCCTGTTGAGCAGAGCCACAGAGGTGATCCCTCGGGTGAATTTCCTATTTCCCATCCAATCATCAAAATTTTTCTTGAAGAGTGCTAATGAGGAGCTTTGTTTGATATAGATAGGTAGTTTGTTCCAGAGTATGGGAAGTCTCTGGGACAGGAATTTATCCCTCCAGCATGTTCTGTTTATTGTAGTGATAAGGTTTAGGTCCCTAGAGCATGTAGCTCAGAGGGATTGGGATTTCTTTAAGTGGAGCATGTCCAACAGCTCTGGGTTTGACATAGCTTTGTATGTTAGGCAGAGATCGCCTCTGAGTAGACGATATGTGATAGAGTAAAGCTGGAGTTTTTTGAGACGGTCTGCGTAGGGCATCTGTTTGAGGGTGGCAATCCTCTTTGTGAGGTATTTCTGCGGCCTTTCCGGTTGTTGTAGATGTCTTGTGAGGTACATACCAAAAGGGGTGTTGTACTCTATAATGGGTCTAATGAGTGATGAGTAGAGGAGAACAATGACCTCTTTTTTCCTGGATGAGAAAGCTTTTGTGATGAGGTGTGCCACATAGAAAGATTTCCTGACTAATGTGCTGATGTGATTATCTGAGGAGAGATTATTGTCCACCTGTGTCCCAAGGTCTCTTATCACACTTTCAGTGTTAAGTAGACTACCACCTATGTGGTAGCTCATGGGTACAGAGTTTTTACCAAAGGGGATGACAATGCACTTTTTGGCATTGTGCTTGAGGCCATAGCTTTGACACCAGGCATCTGTCTCCATGAGGCCCTTTTGTAGGATGTCCACATCATTAGGAGTTTCAATTATGGCTCCTAGTTTGTAGTCATCTGCAAATTTCATTAGCCAAAGACCTTCTGTGTTAGCCTGTACTTCAGAAAAGTAGATACCAAACAGGAGAGGACCCAGGACTTAACCCTGTGGTACTCCACCTGTCACTGGTCTGAAGTTGGATTTGGAGTCTGCTACTTTCACAGTGTGGGTTTTGTCAGTGAGCCAGTTGGCAACCCATCTTGTGACATAGGGATTTATATCTAGTTTAGTGAGTTTATTTATAATTCCAGAGTGGGGGATGGTGTCAAAAGCCTTGGCAAGATCTAGATAGGCTGTGTGAACCACCTTACCCTCGTCTACGGCTTTGCTGACTGATTCAAAGAAGTCTGTCAGGTTTAGGAGACATGATCTGCCTTTTACAAACCTGAACTGGGTAGCATCCAGAGTTTGGAGATTACCGATGTCTCTGTGTATAAGATTGATGATAATACATTCCATGGCCTTGCAGACCAGGTTCATTAGGCTAATGGGGTAGTAGTTTGCGGGGTCCGTGGTGGCTCTCCCTTTGTGGAGTGGGATAACCGTTGCTGTGCACCATTCAGTAGGCACAAAACCTGAGGTGAGGCTATGATTAAACATGGTGCTTAGGTGGGGTGCCAGTTCATTCTGCAGTTCATGCAGAATGCAGCCTGGGATGTTGTCAGGTCCAATGGATGCTGTGTTCTTGGCTTTGGAGAGTGTGTTTTTTATCTCTGCAGCCATGATTACAGGAACTTTGCATTCTTCCAGTATAGAGATGGGCCCTTTAGGGGGTGAGAGGGGCATACAGTTAGCACTGAACCTGTCTGCCAGGATGTTGGCAATATCAGTTGGTTCTGTATATTTAGTGCCATTGTGCTGTAACTCAGAGCAGATCTGAGTGTTGTCATTGAGATTCTTGACATAGCTATAGAATGCTTTGTGGTTGTCTTTAGAATCAGTGGCGATTTTTTTTTCATAACTAGCTTTAGAGGACTTTATGAGGAATCTCAGCTTCTTACTGAGGATGACCAGGGAGTTCCTCCAATCATAGGTTGGTACTAGGCTATTGGCTCTAGAGCCTATACAAGCCTAGCCATAACAATTCCCTGGCTATTTCTTCCCACACTATTTACTTCCCTGGACCCCTGTCTAGCAGGGCGACTGACGTGATCCCTGGGGTGAATTTCCTTTCTCCCATCCAGTCATCAAGGTTCCTTTTGCAGAGGGCCAAAGAGGTGCTCTGCTTGACATGTATGGGCAGTCTATTCCAGAGTCTGGGGAGTCTCTGGGTCAAGAACCTATCCCTCCAGCATGTTTTGTTTATTGTGATGACAAGGTTTAGATCCCTGGAGTGTGTGGCTCTGAGGGATTGGGATTTCTTTAAGTGTAGCATGTCCAGCAGCTCTGGGTTTGACATGGCCTTGTATGTTAAGCAGAGATCGCCTCAGAGTAGATGATATGCGACAGAGTATAGCTGGAGTTTTTTAAGGTGGTCAGCATAGGACATCTGCTTTAGGCCTGTGATTCTTTTAGTGAGGTATTTCTGAGGCCTTTCCAGTTGTTGCAGATGTCTTGAGAGGTACATACCAAATGGGGCGTTGTAGTCTATAATGGGTCTAATGAGGGATGAGTACAGTGGGACAATGACCTCCTTTTTTCTGGATGAAAATCCCTTAGTGATGAGGTGTGCCACATAGAAGGATTTCCTGACTGTTGTGGCGATGTGGTTATTGAAGGTGAGACCACTGTCCACCTGTGTCCATAAGTCTCTTATCACAGTTTCGGTGTTTAGTGCACTGCCATCTATGTGGTAATTCATGGGTACATGTTTTTTCCCAAAGGGGATAATTATACATTTCTTGGCATTGAGCTTGAGCCCATGGCTCTGGCACCAAGCATCTGTTTCTGAAGGCCCTTTTGTAGAGTATCAACATCATTTGGGGATTCAATAATGGTTCCCAGTTTGCAGTCATCTGCGAACTTTGTTAGCCAGAGTCCCTTAGTGTTGGCCTGTGGTTGTTGAAGGTGAGACCACTGTCCACCTGTGTCCATAAGTCTCTTATCACAGTTTCAGTGTTTAGTGCACTGCCATCTATGTGGTAATTCATGGGTACATGTTTTTTCCCAAAGGGGATAATTATACATTTCTTGGCATTGAGCTTGAGCCCATGGCTCTGGCACCAAGCATCTGTTTCTGAAGGCCCTTTTGTAGAGTATCAACATCATTTGGGGATTCAATAATGGTTCCCAGTTTGCAGTCATCTGCGAACTTTGTTAGCCAGAGTCCCTTAGTGTTGGCCTGTACTTCAGAGAAGTCGATGCCAAACAAGAGAGGTCCTAGGACTGAACCCTGAGGTACTTCACTTGTCACTAGTCTGGAGCTGGATTTGGAGTCAGTTACTTTTACCGTGTGGGTTGTCAGTAAGCCAGTTGGCAACCCATCAAGTGACGTAGGGATTAATGCCCAGCTTAGTAAATTTATCTATGATTCCAGAGTGGGGGATGGTGTCAAAGGCCTTGGCGAGGTCCAGATAGGCTGTGTGGACTGCCTTACCCTCGTCCACAGCTCTGGAGACTGATTCGAAGAAGTCAATCAGGATCAGGAGACAAGATCGGCCCTTCACAAACCCAAACTGGGTGGGGTCCAGTGTTTTAAGGTTGCCAATGTCTTTTTTTATAAGTTCCGTGATAATACGTTTCATGGCCTTGCAGATCAGGCTCATCAGACTGATGGGATGGTAGTTCCCGGGATCCAAGCTGGATCCCCACTTGTGGAGTGGGATAACTGTAGCTGTGCGCCACTCAGTGGGCATGAAGCCTGAGGTGAGGGTATGATTAAACATAACACTTTGGTGAGGTGCCAGTTCATTTTGTAGTTCATGTAGTACACAGCCCAGGATGTCATCTGGTCCCATGGATGCTGTATTCATAGCTTTAGAGAGTGCATTTTTTACCTGTGTGGCTGTTATTACCGGAATTTGGCAATCTTCCGGTATTGAGATGGGCCATTTAGGGGGTGAGAGGGGGGTGAAGTTGGCACTGAATCGATCTGCCAGGATATTGGCAATATCCTTGGGATCAGTATATTTAATGCCATTCTGTTGTAGCTCAGAGCAGATCTGAGCATTGCCATTTAGATTCTTGACATAGTTATAGAATGCCTTGTGGTTGTCTTTGCAATCTTTATCAATTTTATTTTCGTAACTAGCTTTGGAGGATTTTATGAGGGATCTCAGCTTCTTACTGAGGCTGGTAAGGGAGTTTTTTGCATCCTGGGATTTTCCTCTTTTCTGCAACAGTTTCTTCCTTTGGTTGTAAAGTTTGTTTATGGCAGAGGACCACCCGATTGGATTCCTTTTTTTGGAAGAGAGCATCTTGGTTCTATTTGGGATGGCACGATTCATGCATGAGTGGATGTGCTCATACAGTGCATTAGTGTAGGACTCAGCAGTTGAACGTTCAGCTCCCGTCTGCATGGGTGTCATGAAGTTTGTAACTTTTGACTTGGGATCATGGGATTTTACTCTTTTTTGCAACAGTTTTTTTCTTCTGTTGTAGAGTTTGTTTATGGCAGGGGACCACCAGACTGGCTTCCTTTTTTGGAGGATAGCATCTTGGTTCTGTTAGGGATAGCATGACCCATGCACTCGTATAAGTGCTTATAAAGTGCATTTGTGTAGGATTCAGCAGTCATACTTCTATTGTCCATCTGTATGGGTGTCATGAAGTTTGCCACTTCTGTCTTGAAAAGCATGAAGTTAGCTTTGGAGAAATTCTTTACGGTGGTTTCCCTAATGGGGAAATGGGTGGGGGCAGGATGTGGATGTCTAGGGTGATTAGCTTGTGGACAGATCTGACCAATGAGGAATTCACCTCTGGTGTGGAAGACAAGCCGCTCATGTTGGTAATGACCAGGTCTAGGATATTGCTGGCCCTGGTGGGGGTGTGGATAAGTTGATTCAAGGCATTGGAATTTATGAATTCCAGAAAACATTGAACAAAAGAGTTGGTACATGAGTAGTTTTCCCCAGTTAATGGTAGGGTAGTTGAAATCACCCATTATTAGAGTACTGGGCTGTACCCTAATATTTTCCAGTGTATAAAGAAATGAGGAGTGGGAATCATGGGGCATGGTGGGGGATCTGTAGCAAGTTACAATTTGGATTGCAGTCTTGCCCAGAGTTAGTTGCACTTGGATAATCTCGGATGCATTATGCTGAGCAACTAGCCTAGAGGTGTGGCTATCTTTAGTGAATATGGACACACTTCTGCCTTTAGTGTTTCGGTCCAGGTTAGGTGGCTGAAAGGTGTGGTATGAGTTATAGCCCGGTAATGCAGGGGTGCTCTCTAGAGCCTTAAACCAGGTCTCTGTCACTGCACAGATGTCGATGTTCTCCATTTTAAGGAGTGCCTCGAGTGAATGCAATTTGAGGTTTAGACTTCTAGCACTGAGTAGCATTACCCTCAGAGTTTGCTTGCTTGTACCTGTTAAGGTGGTGAATTTGTCATTTGAACCTTGCCTAAAAAAGGCACTATAGGGGTGGCAAGAGTCTTAGCCAGTATCTGGAATCCCAAGGGCGACAGGTGCATTCCATCTCTGGCAAAGCATCGTGGTCTGTCGATCATGTCATCCCAGGTAGACAGATACTGGATCCCCTTAGAATGACACCAGAAACTTAGCCAATTGTTGAAGTCAATCATTTTGTCCTTGTACTGTGGTATCATTCTGGGTGATGGCAGGATGCAACTCAGGGGTAGGGTCACGCCTGCCTGGGCTACAAGATCAGAGAGCTCCTCCATGTCTCTTTTCATATAGTCCAGGGAGGCACGTATCAGGTCATTCACACCAACATGGACAATGACAGAGTCATATTTGTACTTTTTGTGGAGTGACCTGAGTACATGCGTTATGTGGCGGATCCTGGCACCTGACAGGCAGCTGACAGTAACTTTCTCCTTGTTTAGCCTGGTGAGTGAAACATCAGTGTGCCTGACTATAGAGTCACCTATGACTAGAGTGTTGGGTACGTTGTTATGCCTTATGGGCTGTGGTTGAGTGGCACACTGAGTTTGTGGGCTATGTGTCATTTGGGTTGTGTTGGGGTGTGGAGGCTGCTTGCATTTCTGCTTTGGAGGTCTCCGTTGCTTGAGCAGATTTTTATTGAGAGCCTCTGTGAATGTAGGTGTGTGTTTCGTGTTTCTATGTGTGTGTTTTGGTGATGTAGGTTTTGAGGGACTATGTGATGAGTGTGGTGTGGTGCAAGTGTTTACCTTCTCCTCTTGACTGTCTAGTCCAGTCTTGGGTGAAGAGAGTTTTGCTTCCAGTTTGGCTGTATAAGTGCATCTCTCACAGATTGTAGTGTTGGGTGGTAGAAGGAGAGGGTTGTCTGTGTACATGAGGCAATTGCTGCATTGCCCCAGGATACCCAGATTCATCAGGTAGACAGGAGAAAACATTGGGAGCTGACCCTTAGACATGCCTGGGTAGGTACTTATTTATTAAGTACCAAAAATTGTTTTCCTCTAGACAAGTGAGGAAAGTTGAGTGTTGTAGTAATTTGTAGCTTATTTAGTGCTTACAACGAGTTCTGAACAAGTGTTGAATATCTCAGAGTATCCCTCCTACTGCAAGCTACAGTGATATTACAGTTAGTATATGTAAGTAGCAGGTGTGTTAATAGCATAACTCTCCCCAGAGGGGTGCAGGATGAAAAATATCCCTGCATAATAACATTTTACAGCTGTAATAATCAGCGTTGGAATACACTGGGTTTTTTTGTATGAATTGTGGTTTATTTTTCAAAGTGTCTGGACTTGTAGGAGTGGGTGTCACACTTCTAATAGGGGGCTGTTAATGCAGAAAACACCAAAGCAACAGCTTTGTAGACAGTAATGTCGAAAACTAAATAGAGACCCATGATTACGTTTTCACATTATCTGATTCCAGAATGACAAAGAATCAGAAAAGACGTGTGTGAGTGCTGAACTAATATCCTGTATCCACTCTTGAAGACACATTGCTTGTTTCTCTCTCTCTTTCTCTCCTTCTCTTACTTGCTTTCTCACTTTCTCACTCCTCTCCTATTCAACTGAAATCCTCAAGACAAACATAGAAATCTTAATTAATTTCCTGGAGGGATGGCATTGGCTTCTTCAGATAGGAAGTCTGAAGAAAAATTTAGACAACAAAGGAGAAAGGAAAGAAGACAGCAAGTAAGCACAGGTACAAAAGGACTCTCCTATTTACACTAGTAGGGCTTTTGGATATTGATCAAACTACAAGGGACTGGCTCCATGAGCTTATCACAGTGAATTGTTGGCCTGCTAGAAAGAAAGCAAGTCATGCAAATTATAATAAAGTGTCTGAGCCAGTAGCAGTTTTGGAAAAATTTTGTGACGTGAATGACCTGGAGAATCAGCTTCCATGTAGCTCATCCTCAGAAGTTTGAAGATCTAGCTCTCAGAAGTCAAGATACTCAGAGAAATCATACAGCACAAAAGATGCAGTTTAGGGTAGGTAGGAGAACAACAACTGTTATGGAATTTGTTGGATTTAAGGTATTTACTACAGGTGTGACTTTTAGATAGCTCTTAAACCTGGAGCATAACAACAAAACTCCAGAGTGAATTAAAACTGCATACTGTAAAATTAACACTTAGCTGTTTGCTTCTCTTGGATAAAACTGGAAGTTAAAGTTACTAAATCCAAAACATCCATGCATAATCTACCAAAAATGCATTTTGAACAAATGCAAATGTTTCAGACAAGTCACCTAAATTTGTACGCAATGCAAGAAATGATTAAACAAATCTGTTTCAGCAAACTGTATTTGGCTAAAACCTCTCTGAGTGGTGGCTATACTCCATGTGTGGGGAGAAATCCTACACCCACCACTAAATATGATGTGTTATTTTCCATGTTTTAATTTCACTAATTGGTCAATTAAGCAAATAAAGGACTGCTGAAATGTGTTTCAGCTAACTGACTTTTGAAAAGCCAGCTTGCACTTGTTTTGAATTTAGACATTCAAAGGCATTCAGTGAATCTTAACTGAATATATTCAAACCATGGGATATTAAGGCTGAAGTATTATCTCTGCAGTAGATGTCAATGTCCTGAGAGACAACTGGAAATACTGCACTCTGAATCATTCACTCATCTGGCACACAACTAGCTGTGATGTATTTAGAAAATATGGTTAATGCCTATCCTGAAGTGGTAAAACTTCATAGTTATTAAGGTTAGTAGAGGATTTGTTGCATATATAGATGCCATGCTTACCTTGGGAAAAAAAGAAATGGCACAGTTGTGAGCTGTCTTATTAATCTATATCAACTATGCTATGTATAATTGTATCACTCAAGGTTTGGAGTATTTATTTACTTTATTTTACATTTGTTGACCGGGCTAGTCTAACTGGATATATGTCCATTTTCAGTAGAGGCCGGGGGGAGAAAAGCTCCAAGATAAACTAAGTGAGAAAAAAAAACTTAAAAATCATTTTAACATAGGACTAGAAGAAGAATAAAACATATTGAGATATACATTGCAAATTACAAAATAAAACCTTGGAAGGATAAAAAGTAATAAGGTAACTATGTAGATGCATACATTATGTACTATGCAAAGGATAAAAAGTAATAAGGTAACTATGTAGCTGCATACATTATGTACTATGCAAAGGATAAAAAGTAATAAGGTAACTATGTAGATGCATACATTATGTACTATGCAAAGGATAAAAAGTAATAAGGTAACTATGTAGATGCATACATTATGTACTATGCAAAGGATAAAAGTAATAAGGTAACTATGTAGATGCATACATTATGTACTATGCAAAGGATAAAAAGTAATAAGGTAACTATGTAGATGCATACATTATGTACTATGCAAAGGATAAAAAGTAATAAGGTAACTATGTAGATGCATACATTATTTACTATGCAAAGGATAAAAAGTAATAAGGTAACTAACTGATATCTATCTGAAGAAAAAGCACTCTAAAGCGTCATCATTTTATGTAATAAAGCGTGGTGGTTGATCTACAATTTTTTACTACATCGTTTTTGGTTCCTGCTTTGTGATCAACTTTTAAGGGAAAGGTCTGCCATTTCATCTTTTAATAAGGTAACTATGTAGATGCATACATTATGTACTATGCAAAGGATAAAAAGTAATAAGGTAACTATGTAGATGCATACATTATGTACTATGCTTCTAGCAGGTTATAGTATGGAAATCAGAGAGGACAAAGCAAAGAGCTTTAGAGTTAGAATATTTATAGCAAAGCAGTGTGAAAAGGAGGTAATTATACAATAAAGAAGGACAAGTGATAAAAGAGTAATTATGTAAAATATGCAACTAGAGTATAGAAGAAAGAAAAATCTTCTGTAAAGAGAATTTAGAGAGACAAATGATAGTATGGCTAGAGAGAGAGACTTTGTTTAGTAGTCAAGAACTTTGTTTATTAGTAAAGAAAATGTATTTGTTCTAGAGTAGTGTAAAAGGTGGTATTTATAGGTTAAGAAAATAAAATAGTACATATGTAGTCAATAGTAGCAGAAATTTAGGTAAATCTTGTTGGCTAGATGCCTAGTCTGGTTTAGAACAGGGGCACAGCCAGTGTGTTGTTAGGTAAAGTTTCAGTTTGTTTTTAAAAAGTGAGGGAGAGGGGAGAGTGGAAAGATCACTGGGGAGAAGATTCCAAGTTTTTCCAATAGCATTAGAAAAGAGAGATTCTCCAGCCTTGTTATTGGGTTTAGAGGTATGTACAAGGTTTTTGTGAGAGGAACGTAGGGATTTCAGATTTATATATGGTGTGATGAGGGTGGATAGAATAGGAGTAGAGGAAGGTTTATAAAGGGTTTTATGGGCAATGGTTAGTTGGTGGAGTTTAATCATGTGTTGTAGTTCCAGCCATCCAAGCTGTTTTATATTTATGCAATGGTGGGTTCCGTAGGGGTTAAATGTAGCAAACTTAGCAATATTGTTATAGGAAGTTTCCAGTTTGTTAAGGTTCTTTTTTGAAAGGTTAGTAAAAATTGGTGAAGCATAGAGGAGAGTAGAGATTAGATGAGTGTGTGCTATACTTGTTCTAGCAGTAGGGGAGAGGAGAGGTCTAATCCTATATAGGGAGCCCAGTTTTTTGTTGACAGTTTTTATTGTATTATTGATATGGGTGTCAAAATTGAGGTTGTTATCTATGATAATGCCCAGAAGTTTGGTGGTTGGGTCTGGTGATATAATGGTACCATTAGTGGATTTAATTGACAAATCCAATGGAGAGGAATTTTGAGTTGGAGTAAAGAGGAGAAGTTTAGTTTTATTAGGGTTCAAAATAAGGCAATGCTGTGTAAACCATTGTTCAACTATGTTAAATGTGTTCTGGGTAAGAGAGAGAAGTTCAGATTTGGATTTGGCTGAACATAAAAGTGTGGAGTCATCAGCATATTGTATGCAAGTGGCTTGGGGAATGGCTAGATGAAGGTCACTGATGAAAATTGAAAAGAGAAGAGGCCCTAGTATGGACCCCTGAGGGACACCTATGGTAACTGGTTGAAGGGTAGAGAGTGTCTTATCCCAGATTACTGCTTGTTGTCTATTATCGAGGTAGGACTGAAACCAGTTTATGGAAGGTGTATCTAAAGAGAGGGATTTGAGTATGTTTATAAGAATCTGGTGATTGACCATGTCAAAAGCTTTAGACAGGTCAATGAAGAGTGCAGAGGAAAGGTAATTAAGGTTGCGGTTTTTATTTATACAATCTGTAAAGGACAGGAGAGCATTGGTAGTGCTATGTGAGGATCTAAAACCATGTTGACAGCTGGAAAGTAAGTTATTTTTGGTTAAGTGTTCAAGTAGATGCTTATGGATGCATTTCTCCATGATCTTTGCTAGAGGTGAAAGAAGGGCAATAGGACGGTAATTAGAGAGTTCAATGGATTGTCCACCTTTATGAAGAGGTATGATATGAGATACTTTCCATAGGCTGGGTATTTGAGCTTTAGTGAGAGTCCTATTGATCAGAATAAAAATGGGATAAGCTATAGCTTTGGCTGATAGCTGTATGGGGCACAGCCAGTGTGTTGTTAGGTAAAGTTTCAGTTTGTTTTTAAAAAGTGAGGGAGAGGGGAGAGAGGAAAGATCTGCAGGTAGTTGGTCTGCAGAAGGAGAACAAGGTTTAAGTTTTTGCAATAGGGTCAGAATATATGAAGTTGGGATGGGTTGTAAATGAAAAGGAGGAGGTGGGGTAGAGTTATATGAAGGGAGATTAAAGATATTGGGTGATAGCTGAAAAGCTAGAGTTTGGATAGTATTAGTAAAATAGGTATTAAATATGTTGGCTGTATTGATGGGGTTATTATGGTCAGTATTTTAAGGGTTAGGAGTGGACGATTTACCTGGATGGAGTAATTGGTTAACACTAGTCCAGAATTTATGAGGGTTGTTTTGATGTGGTTGTTGGAATTTTAGGTAGTAATTTTGTTTATCTGAGAGTATAGCTTTCTGAGTGTCATTTCTTAGTTGTCTGAAGGTTAGGTGGTCGGATGGATTTTTAGACATTCTCCATTTTGCCCAATATTTGTTTCTAAGATGCATTTTGTGTTTAGTTAATTTAGAAAGCCATGGGGCAGACTTGGTTTTAACTCTAATAGACCTGGTTGGTGCATGTTGGTTAAGAATGGCTAGGAAGTTAGAGTTAAAGTAATTGATGGCTTCTTCTAAAGGGAGATGTTTTAAAGGAGAACAATTACAAGTTCTTAGTTCTTTTTCAAAGAGCTCAGGGTTAAAGTTCTTTTTGGTTCTGATATTTTTAACAGATGTTGAGCTGGGAGAGAAGGTTTTGTGCCTAATAATATAGGTGAGTGAGTGGTCACTTATATTATCAGGGAGGGTTCCTGAGTCATAGTTATTGGGGTGATTGTTGATAAGAATCCAGTGTAATATACTTGATTTTGGCTAACTTTATTGGTCCTGGTGGGGTATGTAATGGTTTGTGAGAAGCCATATAGGTTAATATGGGTTGTAGGGAGGTTGCTACAGTAGCAATTCCAGTCAATGTTCATATCTCCCAGGATTATGGTTTCTTGGGGTAAGTGTTGGGATAGCCAGCAAAGAATATTTTCCACAATGGCAATGTTATTGCCAGGAGGAAGATACATACAGATGATATTGATAGATTTAGCATTGTTAATATGAAGTTTGGTGATGAGAATTTCAGCATTAGTATCTAGTGGTAATTGGCAGTTATAGGTGGATAGCTGTAGACCTGATTTAAATAGAATAGCTACTCCTCCACCCTTCATAGCTACTCTGTCAAGTCTTAGTATGTTATATCCAGGTGGAAGGATTTTGTTGTCTTTGGTAGTAGGTTTTAGCCAAGTTTCAGTAAGACAGAGGATATCAAAGGCATATAGTTCTACTAGGGCTTGGAGTTGAAATACTTTGTTGTTTATGCTACGTATATTGAGATGGGCTAGTTTGAGAGAGTTAGATAATTTATTAGGGGAATTAATAGGGTAGTAATTTTGGTTGGGAAGAGTAGGAGATGTTTTATTTGGACCTGGGTTAGGATGGATATCTCCATCTTTTAAAGAGAGTAGTAGTCCTATATAGCTAAGGTTATTGATTTTCCTTTAACCTAACCCTCCTTCCTGACTATTGCACAAATCTATACACCCACCCACCCACTCCATCACAATGACTGCTATCCTTACGTTGCTCAATTTGAATAATATGTTCAGGTAAGCTGCCGTAGTTGCTTACCTGAGTAAAGTTTTCTTGGTTCCCTCACTCAAGGGAGTGATGATGTAAAGTGCTAAACAATTAACATATGGAATAAGCCCCGATGAGCTCAGCCATAAAAGAAGCATTTAATGTGTCTAACAAAACTGCCTATGTGGTTTGTTCAAGATATACTTGCTTGCTGCCACTTGTTCAAAAAGGCAAGTGCTCTACCTCCCAATAATTCAATCTCCCATAACTACTTAGTCCTCTTAACATCCTATCCTACAAAATTTTATAGTACTACCAGAGCCCTAACCTTAAAACTCCTTTCTTTCTCTAAACCTAAAATTCCTTGCTCCCTAACCCTAAGACCCCCTCCAACTCCCTTAACCTAACCCTCCTTCCTGACTATTACACAAATCTATACACCCACCCACCCACTCCATCACAATGGCTGCTATCCTTACATTGCTCAATTTGAATAATATGTTCAGTTAAGTTGCCGTAGTTGCTTACCTGAGCTCTTGTTTGGGTTCAAGTATAAGGCAAGTGGCACCCCTACATGAACTACAAGATGCTCAAGTCCCTGGCTCTGAAACAAATGTCTTTGTGCGCTTGTGACTCGGGCAATTCTAGAACACCTGCATTTAATATAACATTGCACAATATTGAAATTAACCACTTAATAAACATTTTTAGCACAAAACTTCAGTAATAATATCTGTGAAAATAATTACTGCTTTCAAATATAAAATAATATTGAAGCTCTGGGTGTTCATAGGTAGGTACTAGGTTATCAGTCCAAGGGCCTAAGTAAACCTAGCCAACAAGGTTCTCTGGCTTATGTCACCCAAGAAAGTTATTTTCCTGTGTCCCTGTTGAGCAGAGCCACAGAAATGATCCCTGGGGTGTATTTCCTATTTCCCATCCACTTATCAAGATTTTTCTTGAAGAGTGCTAATGAGGAACTTTGCTTGACATAGATGAGTAGCTTGTTCCAGAGTATGGGAAGTCTCTGGGACAGGAATCTATCCCTCCAGCATGTCCTTTTTATTGTGGTAACAAGGTTTAGGTCCCTAGAGCGTGTAGCTCGGAAGGATTGGGATTTCTTTAGGTGTAGCATGTCCAACAGTTCTGGGTTTGACATAGCTTTATATGTTAGGCAGAGATCACCTCGGAGTAGGCGATATGCTATGGAGTAAAGCTGGAGTTTTTTGAGACGGTCAGTGTAGGGCATCTGTTTGAGGCCAGTAATCCTCTTTGTGAGGTACTTCTGTGGCCTTTCCAGCTGCTGCAGATGTCTTGTGATGTACATTCCAAAAGGGGCGTTGTACTCTATAATGGGTGTAATGAGTGTTGAGTAGAGGGGAACAATGACCTCTTTTTTCCTAGATGAGAACCCTTTTGTGATGAGGTGTGCCATGTAGAAGGATTTCCTGACCACTGTGGCAATGTGATTATCAAAGGAGAGACTACTGTCCACCTGGGTCCCCAGGTCTCTTATCACACACGGCATTGACAGAGTCTTATCTGAACTGTCTGAAAGTGTGTATAAATCTTGCTTGGCTGCTTCTAAGACAGACTTGGCTGAAATAATTTATTAAAATTTATGTTGCTCTAAATGAACTTATTTGAATTTAAGTCAGCATCTCAGATGTTATTACTTCTCACTTTCTGAAAGGGATGCCATTCTGTGAACTCATAAAGTAATCTGAAACTGTAATCTGTCAAATATCTTGTGCAGTTGTTTAGCAATCTGTCTTTATGAAACTCATCTGGAAATACTGTTGTTCTCAGAATTTCATTTTTAAGACTAAGGTTCAACATCTGGTAGGAATGGTTCTGCTATATCAGTCTTTCCCCAAATTAAGTGTCAGACTTTTAAACAATAATGGAATAGTGAAACTCACAAGAAATGTGACTATATGGTGAAGAAGCGGTGTCCTGGGTGAACAGAGGAACAACAGACAAAGACCAACACTCTCATAATAAAGACTTTAATCTTTTGCTTCAAGCTAAGTAAAATTAGGAAATAGTCACTAAATCTCTTTTTAAAAAAAATAACCAGAAAGCAAAGACAAAAGGGGCAACATTCAGAAATCAAACAATGTATAAAGAGAGAGCAAACTAAAAGGACAACATTTTGAAAATTAAATATATAAAGAGGGAATAAACTGGCACATTGAGGAAAACAGTGGAAAGAAAGCAGGAAGTAATGTAAACCTGTCTGTTCAGAGAGAGAGAGCTCCTATCCATGGCACTGTCAGCCTGGGCTGCATTAATATTCCAGCTCCAAAATGAGTCCCTGGGAGGAGCAGGAGAACTAAGCAACTGGAAAACAACCCTCCATGACTAGGATCAGTGTCAGGGCTCTTGTACTTTCTTACATCCAACCCTGTGGAAAATGCAGGTCCATAGCTGCAGAATAGAAGTACACTGAGAACTGTTAGGCATTTCTGGTGAGATCATGCATGCATGCTTTCCACATTGACATTTTTGGATGCCATGCAGTTGATAGACAGAACAAAAGAAAAAGCACTGCCGACCCCAAATGAAGAGCATTTATGGAGTTGCCAGTGTCTAATTTCAGTGGGAGAGGGACAACAAAATAAATAAAGAAAACAAATAGTGATAACCATTGTGAAGAGAGAAAAGCCCAGAAAATAAAATGCAGACTATTTCATATTTTCATACTTTTATGCAAACAATAATGCTCAACAGGTTGTGTGTTGTGTGAATAATGCACATTGGGGTGTTCTGAGGGCAGTCGCCACAGGCAGAGGGCCTCTACACCCCTGGAAGGATGTTATTTACACAGTAACACACATACTGGATGTTATTATTGAACTTACAGAATGGAATAACTGTAAAATTGTTGTTTATTTTTTATTACTCTATATATATATATATATATATATATATATATATATATATATATATATATATACATATATATAAATTTGATGTGAAATAGTTCTTCTGCACTTGCTGTTGTATATATGAATGGTGCTGGAGGAAGTATTTTAAATCTAAAATATATAATATTTTCAAAAAATGTGCAAAAATTTACCTTATTTTTGGTCCCTTGCTCATAAAATCTGTGATTTGTTGGCAATCTTTCAGGAGTGAAGTCTCTAAATAATGGCCTACATTAGAGTTTCAGACTTTACTTCCTTCAGAAAATGCATGCTAATAAAAAAACTGTTATTCTAGCAGCATATTTTATGAGCAATATTTAAAAATCTTCTTATTTTAGAGCCCCTGTCCACCCTTTATTGTAGTATTTATCTAGGCGGTTCAGAGTTATGCATACCTCTTAACTGCTGCTGCCATTGCTTGATGTCATTCACTCTTTTTCTCTCTCTCACACACAAACATATTTCTGTTTTCAGGCCCACAGGCACACGTACACTCATACACGTAGACAGACACATAAACAGACACACACAACACAGACTTTTCTTTCTTTCTTTTTTAATATTTCATTTAATTTTACACTCGAAAAACAGCAAAAGCATTGCTTGGTGATTGTAAAATAATGGCTCAGTCAATCTCACTTTCACTTTTATGCATGCATACATGCACAAAAACTGACATAAACATGCACATATACTTTTCTATTTTTTTTTAATTTTATACTTGCTAAACAGCAATGGCACTGCTTAGTGAGTATAAAATAATGTCAGCCATTAACTTCATTATGGTCTAAGCTCCACGGCAGCTTAATATGCTGCCATGAAGCAGTGAACTCAGTTTTCAGTGGACAGTACCTGTATGTTATCACCCTGTTAGAGAATGTTCATTCACAAGTGGGATTGGGGATGTACAGGTCACTTATTCTCTAAAAAATATATTGTGATATAAACATATTTGTATCTGCTAGAAAATTTGTCAGAAAACCAATAATTTGTTTATGTATTGAATTATTTACTACCCAAGTAAATGTACTGATCCAAAACAGACCAATTTCAGCAATGACCCAGGTAAAACAAACAAAAAAACCCATCTAATTTACAAATGAAAAAGTAAACATTACGTAATAAGAAACATGAATACAAGCATATATACATAAGTAAAACTAAAGCTCACATATCAATTATAGTAGTTGCAAAGCTGCAAGCCATACTAATTTCATTAAATTACATAAAATAAAGTAATACAAGTCTGAAGGCATTTATTGAACAGAGCAGGCCAAAAAATAACTAGATAATAAAAAATAGTTAAGAAACACCTCCATCAAAACAGCAAAGACTTATAACAGACTACAAAAAGAAACTATTGACAACCAATATCAAATTATATTGATTGACTCATTAAAACCTAGTGATATCTCTAGGTGTTTATGTCAGGCATCTAATATTGCCTATTCCTATTTGCATTGTTGTTTGTCTTTCGGCTTTTTCCTGGTAAGGGGTCACCACAGCAGAACACCGGTCCGCTAATGATTGGCAGTAGATTTTTACGAAACGCTGAGGTGCCAGCTCAACGCCCAACCTTCAACGAAGGAACGCCCATTTATGCAAGCATGTCTTTAGAACACTACCCAACCACGGGGAGGACATGCAGACTCCACACAGAAGGCACTCCCAAGCCAAGCCAAGAATCGAATGGGAGAACCTCTTGCTGTGAGGTAACAACGCTACCGCCATACCACTGCAGAAACCATCTATTCATATTTGCATTAATATTCCAAAATCATGCTGTATACAAGTTATTGAAAGATTTCATGTTAAAGGTTAGATGCTAAACAATACTACTGCAGTAATGCATGGCTTTTGTCTAGTGCAGGTAAGGACATATTAATTGTTGTTCATATAATATTTAGTTATGTTGTCATAACATTTGCATTTCTCTAAGAATCTCAACAACCAGTTGACACAGACAGAACTCCTTAGCCTCATATGAAAGCAGTCAGCTGGATGAACAAAATGTTGCTGAGAATATTTGTGCACTGTATGTGATTGTTGAGATATTGTAAGCTGTTTGAAAAATATTACAAACATTAATAGTTCCAATGTTTACTGTGACGTAGAAAATCCATTTAAGACCCAGCACCTAAAGAATACTACCACTATAAAAATAGTTTGTGCTGAAGAGTTTACCATTTACACTTCTTTAGTAACTCCTGTGTTTCTAGAGATACGGACACTTGTTTGAAATGTTAGGACATAATTTGATTATATCAATAAGCTTAGGCTGAGGTTCCACCCATTGGAAGTTACAGTGCAAACTTGAAGAGCACCATTGGAGAGAATAAATAAAGAAGAGAGTGAGGCAAAAAATTATTTGGAGGCATAATAAAATGCAAAATTATTTTATTGTTAAATACTTTATTGTTGTTTTCCTGTTATATATTTCCCCATAGGAGAAGAACAGTGGTCTACTAACTGCAATTTGTAAATGAGCTATTTAAATAACACATATGCTATTTGTTTATCTGTCAAGCAGTGCACTTTCATACAGTAGAGTTCCCTTTTTCAGGAGTAAGTGAAATTTAATAAGGTGTCTTGTTAAGTAAAACTCAAAGTGTCATATTATTTCTACTGGATGTTTTTGCAATAAATGGAATAGTGCATTCTCAGTGAACTGTAAGGGCATAACTTTCCAATGGCCATTCTTGTATCTGTATTTTGGTATGTTAAACATTTCCGGGATAAGACCAGGTGCTTAAATATTTTGTTCTAACACTTTAAATATACAAAACCAGTGAAGGAATTTGATCAAGTTCAAGTTAGCACATTTTAAAATTTCCCTAGAGAATACTTTGTCAGTAAAGTTAGCAAAGCAAATGGAAATAATTCTTTTGAGCTGGGATATAGGATCTAAATTGCTCAGAAAAGGTAAAGTCTTACCAAGTTTAACATTACTGACTGTGGAGAAAAAAGCAATTACTAGAAAATTGAAATCAAAATATAATCCAGCTGTAACTTGAAGTACTGAATATTGTAAAGGCAATTAAAGAACTGGAGGTGGGATCTTTAGAAAAGGGAAAGTACAAATTAGAAATAAATGGAATTTTTACGAACAATAAACGTAGAATAGTTCTCAGGGAAAGCAGTAAAATTTAAAGGAAAGCAGGAACTGAGCAATTTATGTAATATTCAGTGAATGAAAATTCTTAAAATGTATACTGCGTGAAAATAAAGGAAATGTTATTATGATTTGCTTTCTTTTGTACTACTGTATATGTACCTATGTCAGTTTTTAAAAATGTAATGTTGAATAAGAGATGCTTAAAAAGGAAGAGCCCTTACCTATTTAAAGCATTGTACTTTATTCAAAAATTCAGCTCGACTATGTTATCTTATAGCCTTTTCTCTCTTGTTAACTCTTTATTCTGTTTTAACACATTTAAGTTAATTTTCTTAGTGCTACATAACAATTTCTCTGAGCCAAGAAGAAGAGCATCAAAGTCCATTTGAAATTAATTTTTTTAAGGGTTTGACTTTTGAAGGGGAGTCATTAGAGAAATACATTAGCATATAGTAATTCTCTAATAAAGGGTTAGCAGCTTGAAATTTTATAAACAATGAGTGCACTCTGACATGGTGAGAGCAGAAAAAAATCCATATAATAAAGGAAGACAGAACTAAATAACAATTCAGTGTAGAGACAGAAAACTGATTTCAGCAGAGCTTTTTCATCCAATATAAAGAGAAGAAAGAAAATGAGTAATATGTAGAAAGAACCATGCTAACTGAAAAAAATATTTATTTACTTATGTATTGCCATTTGTTGACTGGAGATGTCTGACTGAGCAAATGAAAAAAAAAACTTTTTCAGTGGAAGCCAATACAAAAAACTTCCTTAGAAAAATTATACAATGTCATACATTAATACAAAGAATAAAAACTCACATAGGATAACAATTGTACAGAGACATAGGATTACACAAAAACATTCAATAAAATGCATGGACATAACTCAAATCCTGCAATGTTACAATGATGAACCTACATTGACATACACTGGATAAACATAAGTTACATTGCAATACAATGGTAGATATTTGTGAGTAATAAAACAATTAGTTATGTACTCACCATAACGTCAGATGTATGTGGTCCATCTCGCCTACATTCTTAACTGACGGGTTCGGAGCTGAGAATCAGCTCCGACTCGGCCGCTATTTACTAGCTCGAAGTCTCTGATTGGCTGGGCTAGCCCTTGTATCCCAAGATGCACCATGCCCAAACCCCCAGATCTTGTTTGCCAACAATATAACAGAGTGACATACACAACCTCCTAGAAATAACACAAGGAGGAAGAGAGAAAAAATAACATCCTCAGAAGGGTCTAAGAACATAATCTCCTCCAAGTCCAACAGGTCGGGGGACGGTGGGTGGGTACATAAGAATGTAGGCGAGATGGACCACATACATCTGACGTTATGGTGAGTACATAACTAATTGATGTAATGTGGTCCTATCTTGGCACATTCTTAACTGATGGGACAGTGTCCCTAGCACCTACATTCTGGGAGGCTCACTGACAATACTCCTGAGCACCGTGGAACCAAAGGAAGCCCGGTCTCTAGACACCAAATCAAGCTTGTAATGAGAAACAAAGGTGTGCGGAGAGGACCAGGTGGCTGTAGCACAGATGTCATCCAAGGAGAGCCTAGCATGATAAGCTACTGATGCAGCCATGGCCCTGGTACAATGAGCCTTAACTGGGAAAGGTAAATCTCTGCCTGCTGATGCATAAATAAAGGAGATACAGTCCTTAATCCATTTAGCAATAGTACCTTTAGTCACAGGGCTACCATTCTTGTTCTCTGAGAAGGACATAAACAATTGATCCGATTTCCTGTGGGGTTGTGTCCTGTGCAAATAAAACCTTAGTTGTCTATGAAGATCCAACTGGTGGAATTTGAATTCTGCTTCATTTGAAAAGTTTGGATAGAAAACTGGTGACTCAATGGATTGGTGAAGACAAAAGGTAGAAGATACCTTAGGAAGGAAGGAGGGGTTGAGTCTCAAGGAAACCCTATCCTTATGGAAGACCAAATACAGGGGCTTTATGGAAAGGGCCTGAAGCTCCGATACCCTCTTGGCTGAAGTAATGGCAACCAGAAAGGCTGTCTTCCAAGACAAATATTTTAATCCACAAGTGTCAGCTGGTTCAAAGGGGGTAGAAGTTAAGGTTTGAAGCACCAAGCTTAAATCCCATGGTAAAACTGGTTGTGACAATGGCGGACGGAGTAACCAGGCTCCTTTCAGGAAGGCGTTACAAAGTTTATGGCCCATAAGGGAAGGCTCATGTGAGACGTGAAAGTTAGAAATGGCCGCCAGCTGTACCTTAATAGTGGAAGTAGCGGAACCCTGTTTGAAGAGCATAGCCAAAAAATCTAATACCGCTGACAAGGGGGCTGTGAAGGGATCTAGATTGTGTGCTTCAGCCTAGATAACAAATCTTTTCCATTTGCTAGAGTATAGTTTTCTGGTGGACGACTTGTGGGAGAACAACAGAATATGCAACACCTCAGGTGAAAAGGAATGTAGTCTAACTAAGGATGGAAGTGGAGCAGCCACACTGTCAACCTGAGGGTTCGTAAGGATGGATGGAACTGACCCAACTGATGAGTCAATAGGTCTGGTACTGGTTCCAGAGTCCAAGGGCTGTCCACTGTATACTTCTGAGGAAAGGGGAACCAAACTTGACAAGGCCAGTACGGTGCGATAAGAATCATCTTGCGTCCCAAGGAAGCTGCCTCCTGAATAACTCTTGATAATAGAGGGAATGGAGGGAAGGCATAGAGCAGACCTGGAGGCCAATCGTGGGCTAGGGCATCCCTGGGTGACTCCCCCAGGGGGGGATCAGAGTGAAGTACCTGCTGCACTTGGCATTGAGGGGGCTGGCAAAAAGATCGCAGCAAGGTTGACCCCACCTGGAGAAGATCTGAGTTGCAACTCGGTTGTTCAAGGACCACTTGTGAGGCATCAGAATAGCTCTGCTTAGCCTGTCTACTATCACACTGGACTTCCCCGGAATGTGTGTTGCCACTAGAAAGCATTGGGAAGACACCGCCCAGTTCCATGCTCTCATGGCCTGTCTGCAAAGGGGATAGGACCTGGTTCCACCCTGCTTGTTTAGGTACCAGACGACTGACATGCTGTTGGAAAGAATAGCAATCGTCCCCTTGGGAAGAGAGCTCTGAAGTGCTTGCAGTGCTAGAAGCACTGCTCTCATTTCCAGGACATTGATGTGCAAGTGTACCTCATGATCTTGCCATGTGCCTTGGACTGTTCTGCCCAGATAATGGCCACCCCAACCTATCTGGGAAGCGTCCGTGGTCACCGTGGCAGTAGGATACAGGGGGGTCAGTGGTCTCCCTATGTCTAGATTGGATGACTGAAGCCACCAACGTAGGTCTTGTCGGCATTGTTCCGTGATGAGAATGGGATAAGACAGAGGAAACTCCTGAAAGGACCACTGGACCGAGACCAGCGGTACTAGCATGATGGTAGCCGCCATGGACCCTAGTAGTTGAAGAGCAAGTCTGACTTGGACTTTCTTGAGGGGTAGTAAGGCTAACACCTGAGCCTGTAGCACTTTGATTCTTTCTGTTGGAAGAAAGGCTCTCATTTGGACGGAGTCTAGCTCTGCACCGATAAATGCAACACGCTGTGATGGCTGCAACACAGATTTTTCCCAGTTGACAGTAATCCCTAGGTATTGGCCCAATGTGATGGTAGCCTTCTTGGCTCGAACGAGTAGATGCCTGGAGGGGGCAGTGAGAAGCCAGTTGTCCAGATAAGGAAAAACCTGGAATCCTTGATGTCTCAAGTGGGCTGTCACCACTGCTAAGCATTTGGTAAACACTTTGGGGGCTGTGGTGAGACCAAAAAGCAGAGCACGAAACTGGTAGTGACTGGCTCCCAGCCAGAAGCGTAGGTGACTCCTGGATGTCTTGTTTATCTTGATGTGGTAATAAGCATCCTTGAGATCTATGGAGCACATCCATACTCCTTTTTCCAATAAAAGGAAAATGGACTGAAGAGTGACCATTCGGAACTTGGACTTCAGTACAAATCAGTTTAAACGGCTGAGGTCCAGAATGGGCCTCAGGTCCCCTGTCCTTTTTGGCACCAAAAATAATCTTGAGTAAGTTCCTGATCTGATCTGGTCTGAGGGGACTGGTTGGATGACTCCTTTTTCCAGCAGCTTTGAAACCTCTAGCGCTGCTTGATCTCTTTGACTGGGTGGAACGTCTGGGAATTTTCTGGATAGGGGAGGGGGTGTAAGAAAGGGAATGGTGTAACCTCCGGTAATTATTCGGAGCACCCATTGATCCTGAGTGATACTTTCCCAGGCTAAAGGATGCCTCAAAAAAATGGCCCCCGACTGGCTCTGGAGTAGTACAGTCGGGCAGTCCCTCAGGGACGTTGGTAGGAAGATCCACAAAATGATTCACAGTCTCCTGAGTTGCGGGGGCCTCCTCCACCTCTAGGGCGGTGCCTTCCAGAGTAATTCCCCCCTCCTCTGCCCCTGGAGGGGGGGGTCACCATGCTCAACGAGGAAAGACTTCTGAGACTTCCTGAACCACATCTTGCCTCCCATCCGTGCCTTGGGATAAGACCTAGAGGGAGGCAAGAAACGGGCCCCTACGGCAGACAAAGTCTTACCCTCCTGCTCACATCTGGTGAGAGTGTCTTTCACTTTGGGTCCAAAGAGGGAGGACAGTGAAGGAAGACTTGAAGGCTTCCATGAAGTGACACAGGCGCATCCAGGCTTGCCTCCTGAGGGCTACGCCTGAGCTAGCTGCCCTACCCGCTCCTTCGGCTACATAGGATATGAGCCTCATGGACGAATTGACAATAGAGGAAAGGGTAGACAACTGGGCGTTGACAGTCTGATTCACCGCCTCAGGCAAGTTACCCGACAGGGTATCTCCCAATTCCTTAAGGAGATCTCTTTGGAGCCTAGTAAAGTGGCAAAGATAGTTCAACGACCGCAAAGTAAAGGTCGCTGAAGACAGGGTACGCTTCCCATACTGATCCATGCTCCTGGACTCCTTGTTAGGAGGATGAATGGAAGCAGAAGCTTCTGCACCTTCTTGCTGAATGGCAGATGTCACCACCATGACATCTACAGGAACTCCTTTAGTTAGGAACTCTTTCTCTGGGGGTGCAGACAGAAACTTGTTTGGGCGGCTGGGCACCGGTTCCATGGAGTCAGAGTGTTCCCAAACCCTTCAACAAATAAGGTCTAACAATTCGTCGAAGGGCGGAGACACCCAGGAGGCGGAAGGTCGGGCTCCGAAGGCTTTGAGGAGGTGTGTTTATCAATATGTGTTGGAGAGTTAATGGTTTGTGAGAAACTGTAAATGTTAATAAAGTTGGAAGGCTTTTTGGAGGAGCAGGAAAGCTAGTCTAAGTTGAAATCTCCTAGTATTATTGTTTCTTTACTAAAATAAGTGGAGGCCCAGGAGAATAGGTGTTCAATGATGGGCAGATTGATGATTAAAGATTTGTGGGAGTTCATTACAAGGTGACCTGTCATTATTTCACAGTTGAGCAAGTCCAGGGGAGGGTTGGTCAGCTGGACAAGTTAGAGAGGGTTTTTAAACATGATAGCAATTCCTCCACCACGTTTGTTCAGTATGTCTCGTCTAATAATGCTACAGTCATTGGTTAGAATCTGTTCATCTTTGCTATGTGACTTTAACCAAGTTTCTGTTATTACAGCTATGTCTGGAGAGTAAAGGGTGAGGGCAGTGTGGAAGTCAGTTATTTTGTTAGTAATGCTTCTGAGATTGAAGTTGGTAATAAGGAGGCCACATTTTTTGCATTTGGGAAGTGGGGGGGGGGGGTTGGAAGGTTGAGAAAGTTTTGTTTTGGAGATTTGGTAGAAGGAGAGTGGGGGGACTGTGTGCAGGGAGTGACAATTTGTGTGAGGCCTGGATTAGGGTGAATGTCTACTTGGAGTTTGATGTGTGACAGACAGTGGAGTAGGATATATTTGAGTTTATTTAACAGGCAGTAATATTTGTAGTTAGACTGTAGGGAGTATGTATTTGGATACATCTGTAAGCATAGAGTTGAGAGTTAATGCTGTAGAAGAGGTCTGCTGAAATGGAGATATTTGTGTGGGAGTGACGGTGGCTAAGTTGTGTGGGAAGCTTTTGAGGGAGTGATAATTAGTGATGTGGTATGAGTGATAGGATGTGGAACGATAGGTAAGAAGGAGGAGATAGAGTAAGGGCTATGTAGTCCCAATAAAGATTAAATGGTTCATTGTGAAGGTGTGCTAGTTGAAAAGTACTTGGTTACTGGGAGGAGAAGTTGTGGGGAAGAGAGAAAGGATGGAACTGTGTCTAGGAGGGTAGATGTATGGCTTGCCTGGGAGTAGATTGTATTGGAGGGATAGTGAATAAAGTTGTGTTAATTCAATAGAGAGTACAAGCAAGAGGACTGCTGTGTCAGGTGGGGAATTTAGTAATTGGTTGATGGCTGAGATGGCATGGTTTGGATAAATATAAATTATAGGAAAGGGAGCGTGGGTGGGAATGGGGGTAGGTAGGGGAGCAGAATGAGCCAGAGCTGTCTAAGATGAGTTCAAGAAAAAAAAGCTAAAAAAAAAAAAAAAACAATCAGTCATACAGGTAAGTATGAAGAGATTTTGCTACTGGGAATCAGTCAGATGGGAAAATAGTTATAGGGATAAGATACAGAGAGAGAGTGTGTGGGAAACAAAGACAGAGAATCAGGAAACAGTGGGTCTGTGAAAGACTAAAGAGAAATAGTATTTGGTGAAGTGAGGGTGCTATGGGTGGAAAATAGAGTGTAACAGAAAACTGAATATGGCTAGACAGAGAGATGTTAAGAATATTCAGCTACTGATAGAAATGTATAGCACTTACTAAGAGGGAGAAGAAAATAACAAAGGGAGGCAAGATGAAGCAAAGAGTAATCAGTGAGCTAAGCGAGGTTACTGTTTGGTTTCGGTGATTTACAAGGGACTGCAGGCTTATTGTAATGGTAGAGATATAGATAAAAAAAACTGCAGTTGTTTGTCTTTCGGCTTTTCCCGGTAAGGGGTTGCCACAGCGGAACTCCGGTCTGCTAATAATTGGCAGGAGATTTTTGCGAAACACCGAGGTGCCAGCTCGACTCCCAACCTTCAACAAAGGCACACCCATTTACGCACGCATGTCTTTCGAATGCTACCCAACTAATAATAACAGAGAAAAAAATCCAAGCAGTGGTCAAAGCGTCCAGCAAGAGATTGGTCAGTAGTTCACTCCCTTGACTGTTTTCTTTGAATATTTTATTGCAGTTTTCTTAGGTTATCTTAATGACTGGTAATGGGAGGGCGAGGACAGAGTGGAATGTTCAACATTAAATAACAGAGAAAAAAAATCCTGGCAGTGGTCAAAGCGTCCAGTGGGAGATTGGGCAGAGGTTCACTTATGTGACTGTTTTCTTTGAATATTTGATTGTAGCTTTCTTAGCTTGTCTTAATGATTGGTAATGGAAGGGCAAGGATAGAGTGGAATGTTCAACATTAATAATAATTTAATTAATGTTTATCACATGACTGTCAATTTTAAATTATTTAATTAACCCATTATTGCAGTTCTAGTTGTTCTGAAAAAAGTCTTAAACATCAAAGAAGAAAACACTTAACATTTAATAAAATCTTGTGTATTTATATGTGTTTTTTATTATTTTGTAGTCTTGTTTAATAAATAACAGTTTAGCAGTTATTCAGCACCAGCAGTATGGAAGGATAAAGCTCTATGTCCTAGGTGACCATAGATCAAAGGGTCACTCAGTCATGTGACAACACAAGCAGGGAGAACAGGCATGCCAGTCCTGAAGGTAGAAGGGAGGAGTGCATACTCAGGATTCCTTTATGCAGTTTGATTTCTCTGTTGGAAGACCATGGGAAGCAAGCATGTAGTGCTGTCTGAGGGTGGGCTAGGTATCCTGTTAATTGCAGCCTTGTGCGGAAATAAGGGGCAGTTCAGTACAGAGAGAATTGCACCCCTCTCCCTTGCTGTGTTACTGGGAATGTAGAGAGGGTGGGCAGTAAATATGCAGCAGTTTAATACTGCCCCAAGATGTCTTGATCACTTTGCTTGCCCCTAAATTTGGTCAAACTAAGTCCAGGTGAGGTGGGAGTGTTTGGCAGACCTGGCAATGTAGGAGAGGAACAGGAGCAGCCGATGATTAGCTAAGTAGGAGTATATAGCTATAGTATTTATTAATGATCCACACTTCGTTTAGGCATAAACATGACAACTCCAAAAAATTTAGTCTCCCAGGGAGTAAACACCCCATGCACCAAACTAAATCCGATAATAATTATAAAAAAGAGAAAAAGGTGCTGGAGCAAACCAAGGATGCAAAACTGAAAAGTTATCCAATACTGGAATAAAACAATGATACCCACAACAAGTAGGTTTATTAAAAAACGAAGACAGTAGTAAGCACTTTCACCAGGTTAGGGCTTCCTCAGACCATATAAAAATACTGACAGCTGTTCACTATTATAAAGAAAAAAGAGCGCCAAAACAAAACCAATTAAAACACTGGGCTTAGATGGGAATCTTGATGGTTTCTTACGTACACTTATAACAGTATATTTGGTTTCTGGGGAGATTATGGATGATCATCCTAGGAAAACACATCTGTATCTATCTGAAGGGACTACACTGTGGGTAGTATGAACATATTAGATCTATGTATATGTTTTCTATACATATGTCTATTTACTTCTATTTATTGTTATTCATATGAATTTATATTTATATGTAACTTATTGTTATACATATGAGGTTACATCTACATGTGTTGTGTGACATTATGATTTTATAGGACAAGATATATATGCATTTTTATATTTTCATATTTGTATTTTTATTTTTGTGATAGCAGGGACGTTGTTCCTTTAATAGTCTTTAAATGTTTTAATTGGTTTTGTTTTGGCACTCTTTTTTCTTTATAATAGTGAACAGCTGACAGTATTTTTATATGGTCTGAGGAAGCCCTAATTGGGTGAAAGCGCGTACCACTGTCTTCGTTTTTTAATAAACCTACTTATTGTGGATATCGTTGTTTTATTCCAGTACTGGATGACTTTTCAGTTTTGCAGCCATGGTTCGCTCCAGCACCTTTTTCTCTTTTTTATAAACATGGCAACCTTCGACTAAATTATCGCCAACATTTTCTACAACCTACGCTCACACCCTCATCATTTCATTAAGTTATATATACCGAACAAAAAAAAAAAAAACTTTAAAGCCTTTAATAGCAACCTTGTTGCAAGAACCAAATGTTATAAATCCTTTGGTGATGTTCTGTTCCAAATCTTTGTTGGGCATATCTGGAGGCAGCCCACTATATTAGTTATATGCTGCAACAGTCAATTTATCTTCAAAAAAACTTTCTCCTGTCTCACCACTTGAACTATGAATGAAGGCCACTTTTAACTGTCATATACTTGTATTAATATATTTTTTCAATGAATATAGTAACCTGTTCCTATTTTAAGACAGTCATTTCTTACTGTGTCACTTTTTAGCATGCTAACGTACACTACATTAACTGTCGACTGACCTGTTAGTGTACATTTACCAGATTTATACACTGTTCCTCTTTACTTTACAAAAGCAAGTCTTACTACTGTACATGTACTACTACTACTGCATAATTTTTCTGTTGTATAGTAACTTTGCTTTAACAACTTAGGCTTATACACTAATGCATCTCAGCCACTTTGGACACTCTAGCAAGCACAATATAAATAGATAAATAGATAAATAACATTTCTAGCACCACATGCCAAGTTAGCAATTTGTATATATCATTTCTTTTATCTTTTTCGACTCAGCTTTCTGTCAATCATCAGCTCACTTCTTGGCCAATTAGGCCAAATGTTCTCCATCATGGTGTCAAGAGTAGGCCAGGACGGACCATCATTTAAACAGCCATCACAGATGGTTTAAGATTTTTTTCTCTTTTATGGCACTATCCATTGCACACACTTGGCTAAGCGCTGTGGAGAGTTGTGCAATGGGTTAACCACAGATGATGTCCTCTCACAGTCCCACAGGTAGACTTTACACTAAGCAGTCCTGCCCTTCCTCGAAGCATGAGCAACAGTTTCCCATGTCTCCACCAGATAAATCTCCCTAATTCTGTGTATCTTTATGTAACTGCCCTCCTCCACACCCCCAAGAGAAACAAGCGGGAAACATCACTTCACTCCACCCCCATGCCTGCCTGGCTCCAGCAATGCTAGGACCACCAATCAATCCCCCCAGTCTCTTAGGTTGCAGTCAGGGCTCAGTCCCTCTACACCATAGATCCAGGCACACAATATGATTTCTAGTCAGTGAAAACTGCCTATTCTCTACAACTGAGTACCAGAGTTCAAAGTAGGAAGTAATTGATACAACAACAGTATGAGTACATGTGAAAATACATTATGTTTTCATAGTGTTGTCTTGATATTTCCCCTACCATGGGCTGCTACTGTATTTCACTTTGTATATTTCTTTAAGTTCTTATATGAGATATCCGAGTACATATATAGATACTGATGCTTAATTACTGTTGGGTCAGGGTCTCAGTATAACAGCCCCATATTTTCATAATGACCTAAAGCTTCACCGACTATTTTACATTTTATTGTGGCTTCATTTGAATAAAAAAGAGAAAATGATGAATGATGAAAAGTTTGCAGTGATACATTGCATACAGAGGTGAGAAAAGTAAAAAATAAATATATTTTTATGTCGTTGACTAGCTTAGCCTTACTGCGCAGACCATATTTTCAGACTGGACCCAAAAAGAAAAGCTCCAGGGTGAACATGTAACACAAACACTTATAAAAAACAAAATTCATATCAAAATCAAATAATTTCAAAAATAATGCATGTTTTTGTATTAGAAACAGATCATCTCAACTGTAAACATAATCCAAAACATGTAAAATATTCAGGTAAAAACAAATTTTCACAGTACAAACTCTTCCAGCAAACACATAAAAAATCTAATATCCTGCACAAGTCTAAAAGACAAACGTTATTCAAAAATCCATACATATACAAACATCACACCTTGAGTATCAGTGCACTTTAGGAAATTAAGGGTGGCAGTCCTGCAGTTCACATCTGCTTAGAGAAATTGGTGAATAGTGGCATCACACCCATATTTAAGTCAGTAAATTACAAACAAATGGACCTGGTTTCAGAAGTTTTCAGCCCAGTGACAAAATGCCCACGGTAATTTTACACATTTGAAGCAGTGTAGTTGGTCATGGATGGACAGGATTGGGTATTTTCAGATGGAAGCAGTAGAGGTGAACCTGCATGGATCTCACAAGAACTTCCACAATGATCTGCACTGAATTAAGCTGAGTGTCAATGGCCCTCAAATTATCCACATTGTTTTAAGGTTGCTTTCGTTTGCTGTAAAGGGTGTCCTTATATAAACATATATAAAGATGAAAATAGAGGAGAGAGAAGAGACACAGAAGGAAGACATTAAGAGGATTATGAAGAAGGAGGTGGAAGAGGAGGGACAGTGTGATTTTGCTGGAGAGAAATTTCCCATTTTCCATTTTCTTTAAGAGGGACGTTAGAGAAGGAGTTAGGGTAAAGGTTGTAGGAGGGAGGGAAAGAACACATTAACATAAGTGATAGACAACACAGGCAGGAACACTGGTGGGCTGATGTTGGGAGAGCAAGACATACAAGTGGCAGACAGACAGAAAAGGGAAGGGATGGAGGTATGACAATTAGCTAACAGCTAGTCCGCAGAAATTCAATTATCCCCCCCACTGATGGAGCTGCAGAGGGGAACCCCAGTGGTGTGGGGGAGGAGGCCTATGGCAGTTTGATGGGTGGACCAATCAGATTTACAAGTCTTGTACCTACTAGAGAACAGTTTGTGGTGGTTAAAGGCACCTCTCCACAGCTCTCTCAACAATTGCCTCAACCAAGCCCTGAAGCCCAATGTGTTCATAGCTTTCCAGGCTGCTGAACACTGGGAAGTCCACAGGGGTAGGGCTACCATCCTCACCCCATGAAGATGTTTCTAGGTGAACAGGGGGAGGTGGTGAGCACTCCATCACCTGGGAGGCATGTGACAGAGCAGCTCCATGTCCCTCTGGACCTGTAGAAAAAAGTAACATAAAAATAAAGAAAAAAAATAAAAGAGAGAGAGAAATGGTAACAAGAAAACATTCTAATTAATTTAATAAAATGAAATTGAACATTTATTCAGAAAGTACAGTTGTGTAAGTACTACATACCCATAAAAGATGTTTGAATATCTTCAGTGTCACAGTAGCATATGAGTGGTGTTCTTCCAAGGGCAAAGAACCTAGCCAGCTTGCCAAAGTTCTAACTCCCATCCTTGTCACTCACTCTGGCTACTGACAGACTGCACCCTTTTTTTGGAAGGAAGTATATCCGCTACCAGAGTGAGATAAATCTTCAGGATTTTACTGCCTCAAGAAAGGAAGGAAAATTCATCTTGAGCCAACAACCAACAATCAATAATCATCATAAAAATCATTCAAACAATAATAGCAATAACAACTATAACAATGGAGGTTGTACCCTACCTCGTATATCTACAAGGGGGATGCGGAGTGAGTGTAGCTACTGCAGCAGTGAAGAAATTTGAACAGTTATTGTTATGGGTAAGTACTGCTGTAGTAGCCCGTGGTTAGATTCCCAAATCTTACCCTACCTGGGAGGAGGAAGGATAAGGGTCCAGCAGCCCCAGAAAAAATGTTCCATGCAAAGCCTTTCCTGGACCTACAGAAGGAATACAGTTTGCAGTGTTTTGTGAAGGCAAGAACAGAAAATTAAGTTGCTGCCTCTAGAAGACTTCTAGAGTCTGCCCTTTCCCAGTATGCTATCGAAGAGGACAAGGCCCTGTTAGAATGTGCCTTAACTTTGCTTGGAATAGTTATACCATAGTGTGAATAGCAAAAAACAATAGCAGAGGACAACCATTGGGTATTGATTGTTTATACATGGGTTGGTGTTTCTTAGTCCCAGAAAAGGAAACAAACATTTCTTTAACCTTCCTAAAGTACTTGGTTCTGTCAAGGTAGCACCTGCACTGCCTTGTGCACATCCAATGCATGTAGAATTTCTTCTCCCTAGTTTTTTGGCTCATGGAAGAAAACTGAGACATCAATGGTTTGATTTAAGGTAAACTGAGAAACAACTTTAGGCATGAATGAAGGATTAGTGTGTAATACGACCCTATCCCAGTGGAAAACAAAATAGGGTTCACCACCATAAAATCATGCAATTCAGATTCTTGCCTTGCGGATGTCAGGGCAGCAAGTAAACAGTTTACCAAGTAATGAACCACAAGGCAGCCTGAGAAGTCAGTTCAAAGGGAGCTAAGGTTAGTTTTTCTAGAACAAAATTCAGATCTGAAGGAAGAATTTGCTTGAGAGGAGGTCACATGTGCTACACTCCTTAAAGAAACAGTTTGATGACAAACATAGAAAAGAGGGGGATCCATAGGCAGACAAGTTGAGCTGGCTGCAAAATGCATCTTGAAGGAAGCATACCACAAGCCATTTTTAAGTAACTCACTCAAATATTTGAGGACTAGATGTGCTAATTCCCTTTGGAGACCCCTGTAATTGGCAAGGCACCAACTAGAACATCTCTTCCATTTGCTAATGTAGACTTTGTAGTAGTAGGTTTTCTCATGTCCTCATGAAACAGGTCCCTAGAAGGCATTACATCTGAATCATCCAGGCCATCAGTTGTAGTTGATTGATATTGGGGAGTTATCATACTCCCCAGGTCTGTGTGAGTAGATCCAGTCTGTGAGGAAGCTTGTGGCAATTGTCCTTGGCCAATTCCATAAGAAGGGAAAACCAATTTTACCTGGAACAAAAATGAGTCACCACAGTGATTGCTAGTAATTCTTTCTGAATCTTAAGAAGTACATTGAAATCACTGGAAAGGGCGGAAAAGCATGCAGGAACACTCTTGACCAAGAGAATGACAGAGCATCTGTTTTCCATACTTTGCTGAAAGGATATCTCTAACAGAACTTTCCTAGTTATCTGTTTTGTAAGGAGGTGAAAAGATCTACTTGAGGTGTCCTCAACATCTGGGTCCAAAAATAAAGGCAATGCAGAAAGCTCAAGTCAGGAATGGTATCCCACCTGTGAACAGAGAGTGACAGGACTAATGAGAAACAGACTAAGGAGGATTATTTTAGATAAAATCACTTCAGCTAGCAGATCTAAAAGACTCTCTCTCTCTCTCATGCCTTCCATGTAGGAGGAATAAAGAAGTCTTGCTGAACTTTCAGTTTATTCAGTTAAGTAGATAGATGGACAATTGTCCTTGTTCTACTACATTACACTCAACAGGTCAAAGGTTGTTACAGACAATGGAATTCAGCAATTTATTGCTGTACCCCCTACATAAGCAACAAGGACTACTTCTTGGGTATTCCTTTCATTGTTAGGATTGAGAAAAAGGGGCCAAACAAAAGTCTCCTATTTTGATTGACAGCCAACACTCATAGACTGATTATATCAGCCTCTAACGTGAACTACCCTGCCCCTGGCCCCATGGCACCACCCTCTCTCTCAAGAAGGGCCCTTCTACCTGATCCCTCCCAGTTTCCAGTCCTTCATCTAGCCAGGTACAGAGCTATTAAGCCCTCTTTTGTACTGACTTCATGACCTGGATCCTGAACAGAGGAAGAATATGAACAGAAGAGCCCTAGCTACAACATCTGCAGTCTGAAGATAGAAAGAATCTGAACAGAAGAGCCCTGACTTCACCACCTGGAACCTGAAGAGAAGAAAAATCCAAACAGAAGAGCCTTCACGAGCTTCTAGACCTAGGAAGAGGCTTGGTAGTGAAGACCTTAGACTGGAGCATCATAGATCCACATTATGTGACCAGAGTCACTCTCACCCTCATTGTGGATACCCCACAACAACCAGGTATAGATGTTCTAGCCACTTGGCCTGCATTTAACAATGTTTCTGCAATTTGTAGTACAGTTGAAAATGTTATTCCAGAGCTCCACTCCACACAGCTGTAATTTTTATACCATAGGTACAGTTTCCCTATGCTCAAAGAAGATCTGAGCTGCTTATTTTTGGAAAGGTTTAATATAGTCTGCAGTTCACCACTTGGTGGATTTCTATTTCATGGGCACAAAAAGGCTATACAAAAAGTTCTGAGGTCCCAAACTATACTTATATTTCCTATTACTTGGGCACATCCATGAGATCTGTAAAATGAGCTGTGACTTATTTCCACTGTAATCTTTTTTTCTGGATGCATGTATTATTCAAAAAATGGGTCACCTAGTACGACTCAAAGTGACTAACTCCTCTGCATATACAACAGTTTGTCTTCATTAGGAAGAAGATGAAGAAAGGGGACTGGTCACATTAATCATGTATATCAGCCTCTTAAAAACAGACACTGTAATCCTTTTTGCCAAACAAGAGAAAGTTAGTCTTTCAGGAAATATGAGCCCCATAAAAGTGTGCACAGTTTCTCATATTACATATGATACAAGCATTGATAAGGACAGACTGGAAAAGTTCTGTAATAAAGTTTCATAATGTACTTCAAAGAATATGAGCCCAACAAAGGCCGGTACAGCCTCTCACATTACATGTGATACAAATAGATTAATAAAGTTTGTCAATAGCCTTGTAAAAGCAGGCATTTTCAATGATCATACTATAAACTACTACATACCACTCTTTTAGATAGACCTGATGAAGCTCAGGTGAAAGTGTTTTCTTAAATATAGCTCTATAGTGGTTGTTCACAGTGTTTGTTAAAATAAAAATAAACCTTAAAACTAAGAATGAGGCTCTACAAGCTGCTGTGCTGATAAACCCTCTTGGGTCCTTCAGGAATATTCAAATAAAGGACTAACTTCTCAGCTTTGAGACTGGCTCCTTGTTTTTACATCTCCCAGATTTTCCTCCAACCAGCTCCCTTGGACTTTCTCACCATTGTCTGTGAGTACTTTTAAATAACTGATCTGTTGAATGTAATGAATTGGAAGAAGAACACTTGTCCATCTACCTACTTAACTGAATAAACTGATTAAAACTTCAACAAGTAGGAGAATTTTGTGGATCTGATAGCTAAACTGATTTTTTTCTGGACTAATCCTTTATACTCTGTATACTCTGTTCCACATCTAGATCAAGTCCTGGAGCACACCCATATTGACTTTTCAGTTGTGAGGTTCTGTCCAGGGTCTGCTGAATGTATGAGGCTTGAAGAGTCAGAAAATTATGAAGAGCCAAATCCCAAGCCATCACTGCCAACTGGCAAAGATGGTATGACCTTATACCCCCTTACTTGTTAAGATACCACATCACTATAGTGTTGTTTGTAAACACCTGTAAAGGGCCTGGAGCCCATAGTTGGTGTTGAGATTTCAAAACATAACTCACTGCTAGCATTTCCTTGATGTTTATGTGGTTTGGTTTGTCTGAGGAGGCCTACATACTTTGCACTTTTACTACCATGGAAACTGCACCCCAAATATAATCTGAAGAGTCTGTCTGAGCAGGTTGAATTGGGGTAGAAAAGCGAAAGGAGTCCTGGATTGTGAGCCATTTGATCCCTCCTCCACTGCAATTCTTGCCTTACAGTCCCCAGCATAGGAATCTGAAAGTCCAAGGGATATAGGTGCTGGGTCCAAGATCTTTTTAGATACCACTGAATTATTCTCATGTGTAATCTGGTAAGTGGTACCATGAGCATCATGGATGCCATGAGGCCTAGAATCCACAGAAATTCTCTTGCAGGTGACAGAATCTGTTGAGAAAAACTCTGAAAGATCTGCTGGCAAGCTACTACCTTTTCTTTTGGAAGGAATGCCTTTTGCTTGAGTCTATCTATTAGACACCCCAAGAAGACAATTTCATGAGAAGATGTGAGACAAGATTGTTGCAGGTTCGAGTGAAATCCTAGATGTGAGAGGAGGTTGGACACCTTTGTTAAGGAGTTCAAACATCTGGGAAAAGAATCTGCAGAAATAAGCAAGTCATCAGTAATATTATTATTAGTATAAATACAACCTCGGGTCTCCCCTGAAAAGAGGCTACTAGCATAGTAGGACTAACTCAGTCAACAAAAGAATAAATAAATGAATAAATAAATACCTACATAAATTAATAAATTTAAATAAGGAAAATGTGGATGCCCTGCAGTCTGTAGTGAATAACCACTGTAACAAGACATTTTGTGAATATACTCGAGTAGCAGTGGAGAGCCTGAATGGTAATGCAAAGTACTAAACATTAGATCCAGGTACAGCAAACCTTAAAAAAATCCTGTAACTGTCAGCATTTGTCTTTGTGATGGTAAGCATCTTTGACATCCAGTGATACCATAAGACAATGGTTTGGAAGGAGTATAAACACTGATTCTAAGGTCAGCATCTTGATTTCTGGAACTTTCACATAAAGGTTGAGAAAAGATAGAGTTCACACAGCTCTCCATGAACACTCCTTCTGTGGTACCAGAAATTTCCTGGAATAAAAACCTTTACCCATGTGATTTGCAGATACTTGTTCTATGACCCCTGCTTCTAACATATGTTGTAGTACTGATGCAAATAGATCTGTCTCATTTGGTGGATGTGAGGGAATTCCCATAGAAAGTGGAGGAGAGTCTACCCATTGTCAAGTGAATCCTTCCTGAATCACCCTCTACACCCATCTCTCTGAGTGTGTGTGAAAGAGATATGGAAACTGGCGCAGGAGATGTGAGTAAGGTGATCAGATTCTCATCATAATCATTCATTAGCTGGAGCTTGACTCTTTTTGGGAAAGTTACTTGTTTTATTTGATTTGGAAGAGTCATCCTCCTGCCATTTTCTTTTGAAGGCCTGCTTGATATTAGGCTGGAATTTCTCTTTGTTCCGCCCTCTAAAGGATTGAGAAGCAGCCTTGTTAGGGTGGAACCTAGGTACCTCAAAAATCTTGGAAACTTCATGCTTCAATTTACCTCTGCCATCCCACTTTTTTGGGGATCTGTTTATCCTCAGGCCCAAATACCAGATCCAGGCTAAGTGAAGAATTAAAAATTTCAGACTTCAAGTCATTAGAAAAACTCTGATTAGGTAACCAAACAAATCTTCTCAAAATCACAGAAGGAGCAGAAGATTTAGACATTGTCAGCATAAGCATATGCACTTCTCAGAGCATGTTTTAAAATTTGAGTCAAGTTGAAAACAATCTGATTCAAATCTGACCTGCCTTCTGGAGACAATGAAACAGCAAATTTTTCCAAGCTATAAGCACATTTTAACACAAGCTTCCACATATAGCTCTGATAATTCAAGATCCTTAAAGCTAACTTAGTAAATGAAAACAGTCTCTTTATTTTATTTTTATTTATTTTGACATTTGTTAACTGGCTATGTCAGACTGAGCATGAGCCCATTTTCAGTAGACGCCCAGGGAGAAAAGCTCCAAACAAAACAATTATCAAAGCAGAAAACAGTAAGTACAGAAAGCTTCAAATACCTTGTTTGTCTAACCATTTGCTTTCCTTATCAGTGGCCTTAAGTTAGAGGAAACTAAAAACTTCTTGTTAGCTGTTGCTGCTGGAATCATTGCAGCAGGGTCAGCTGACAGTTAAGAATAAAGACATTTACAATCTGGCAACGATTATTAGCTTTTCTTTGGAACTGCAGCCAGTGAGTCCAGATCCTTACAGGCAGCATTGAAAGTGTCATCAACAGCTGGCAAAATGGGAAGAATAGGTGCAGAATTAAGAACCTCGTCCTCTAATAAATCACGACATTTGCCCAGTTCAGAGGGAGTCCCTGTTTGCTTTTAATCAAAAGCATTGCTGAGTCTAGCAACAGTCATAGCAAAGGAAAAAAACTTGTCTAGGATTAACTTCAGGGTCAATGTCTGAAGTGACAGAGTTCTGGATGATGGATTCCTGAAGAGAATCACCCCGTCTCTGTCAGAATCCTTATTCTCCGAAAACACATACTGCTCTCTGGCAATACCTACACTAGAATTGTGAAGAGGCAAAAAGATCCCAGAATTGATTGACTGCAAAACACTTTACCCATAGATATAACATCTGACTTATATACAGAAACAACCTGATCATCTGCCTTATAGTTAAGTTTTTTTTTTAGTAGTAGTCCTACTGAGAGAATGGTCAGGGGACAGCCAAGTCCTGTACTTAAAATGTATGATTCTCCCATGCTTGTAACAGGTACTAGAACAGCCCCTGAAGACATCTATAACCCACAATCCATAGTGGCCATTACAGCTACACCAGAGGGAGTTGAGCCAATAGGTAATAGTGACTCAGTAGCTCAGTCAGTTAAATGCCATGGAAATGCCAAAAATGCCATGTAAGTGGTCTGTGGAACTGCCTGTGGCCAAGTCAAAGTCACTATCCATAGGCTGAGGCAATAATTTTACTTTTTTTTTCTCCTTTAGCTACAAGCAGAGTGGAAGAAGCAGGACCAGGAATATTATTCAAGTTGTTGCCAGAGAATAACCCTAATTCCTGGTGCAGTATGTTATGTAACACTGAGAGAAGGTAAGTATTTCACTAGTAATCACCAAGCACACTTGAATTGTGTCACCAGACCTATCAAGGAACATTTATTAGCCAAGAATTATTATAATAATAATAATAATAATAATAATAATAATAATAATAATAAAAATTGTAATTCTGTCAGTAACAGTAACAGGAGGGAAAACACACATTCCTACTGTAAAAGCACAGCCCAAGTACATATTGTTTTTATAAAATCACAGTTTTCCACACACAAAAAAAAAACAAGCCAGGTTAAAAGAGCAGAAGGATATATAATCTCTGATTAAAGCTGGTATTCTTAAGGTGGAATACCATAAATAGCTGTTCTTTTATATTAAAGTAGATCAGAAATAATACTACAAACATTCAATAAAAACATCTATGAGAGGAAGACTTCCCCATAAGGGGTTTTATCAGTTAAGCAAGGAAACCTTAGACCAGCAGTTGTTCCACTGGAGCCAGAGAGTTTCTTCTCTTCAAGCCAGCAGTAAAATGATTTACCTCACTTTGGTGGCTGATATACTTTCCTCTAAAAAGGGGTGCAGTCTATCAGCAACCAGAGAGAGAGAGATCAAGGGCAGTTAGAGCTTTGGCAAGCTGGCTAGGTACAGTGTCCTTGTAGGACACTACCCATAGGTTACTGCAGCACTGAGAATGACGAACATGCTGCTATTAAGCAATAGTACATTTTTTTTTCACTTAGTAAGTGAATGACTACATTCTGTGAACTACTTCTTCATGGTACTTGTTATTAATACTTGGTGCTAACTGCATTATTTTATGAATTCCTGGAACATTAAAAGTGACTAGTTTACTATTTCAGTGACAGTTAATGATTACACAAAATTAGTGGCATTCATGTTTCTGGTTTTACTATATTGAGTGCGGACTGATGGTCTGACTGTTATCTATTAGAATTAAACTTTGTATTGCATTAAGGAATGGAAAATTTTTAAGGGCATACATTTTTACAAGACTTTTCAGACCTATGACTGTTCTGCAACAGCCTTGCCACTCTCTGCTGGTGCAGTAGTCATTTGTATAATTAATTCTTCCTCAGCTGTGGAGATATCAGAAAAGGAGAAAAAAAAACTTGCTTACTTATTCCATTTGTGTGTGCATCTTGGCAGAAAGCAGTTCATTATTTAGAACTTTAATTAGCTTTATTAATAATTTTATAACTGATGTCAACACATTTTCACCCCTTACATGTTTCATGTTCTGAATCAGTCTATTGTCTTTTCCTGAGGAAATTCAGAATGTTACAGTGTAAATGTGTGACAAAAGCCTATGAGATACCCAACCTGTCTCATGTTTGTCTGGAAAGTCTCTGTGGTAAGTATAGTGAGAGCTCTACATACGTTGGTATACACAGGTATGGGAAAGCTATGCACACCCCCCCCCCCCCAGTCACAGTTTGTGGTCCATATAAACTCACTAAAGCATTTATTATTTCCTTCAATCCAGAACGTTCTGATCAGCAAAGTTCAGAAGGGTCAGCCTTTGCCTATATCTTCTTCTTCTTCTTCTACTTGTTCTTCTCCTTGCTGGGCATCAGGTACCACTAAGTACAACTGGTTTTGGTATGACCAAGGTGACCAGTTTGGAAATCTCTGTCCCGGAATCCCCAAAATTGTCTTTGGGACACAGAAATGTCTCAGTTTAGACCGCTCAGTCTGAATGGTGACTTGGATTCCCAGGGTGGCCAGTCCCCTTGCTATCCCATCCTAAGCAACTCTGGGGACTTTGCGATTTTTCAGGGATACCATTGGGTATGGGGTAAGGTTGGATGCCTTCACCCTGGCAGGCCCTGCCACCATCAGTCAGTCACTCCTTCAAGGACTTCCATCGTGGGGGGGTTCTGCTTGACCCCACTCATCCAGGCAGGAGCTCTCCAGGCCCTACATCTATCTGCGTGGCACTCCCATATTGACTTTTGTCAGGGCCATACCCTACAGTCATCCCCTTTGACCTGGCCAAGAGACCTTCCCCAGCCATGGATCCCCATGTCAGAGGACTCCGCCACCTGCATATCTCCTGCAGGCTACCAAATCGTGCTGGATCGCTCATGCCCTCAGACCCTCTCAGGGGAGCTTCCCTCTGATCCTGTCTGCTCCTCTGGAACTCCCCTCGGTCACTGAAGGGCAGATCCACTCTCATGAAGGCTTCAGAGTCCCCCTGCTTTCCCACTCAGAGCAGCTCTGGGGACTTTGAGATTTTTCAATGATGCTGTCGGTTATGGAGTTGGATGCCTTCACCGCAGCAGGAGCTCTCCAGGCCCCTCTGCCATCCACCCTGGCACTTCCATCATGGGGACCTCTGCCTGACCCCCCCCCCCACCCAGGCAGGTGCTCGCCCAGCCCTGCCACTATCTGCTCTCTCCCCATTCCAGACTTCTGTCCAGGGGGGGCATGGTCCATACCCTCTCACACAGGTGAGAGCTGTCCTGTACCAGTCACTTTCCACCTCTTGCTCCCTTCCAGACTTCTATTGGGACTGAACCCCTCTGGGGTTCCACTTCTACCCAGGAAAGAGAGAGCTTTCCCAGGGTTACATAACTCCTAACTGCTGCCAAATCATGCAGTGTCATGCATGATCTTGGAGCCTCTCAGGGGATCTTCCCAGCCTCATGGAGCTCTGCTGGACCACAAAGCCTCAGACAGTCCCTCATCCAGACTTCTGTGACACCTTCTCCTGATTCTCCACTTTGCCTTGCACCTAGGGTTTTCAAGTCACAGAGAAGATGGCCCTGGGTCCCCCTGTCTCTGCACTTTTTGCAGCACACCTCAATCTCTCACTCCCATGGTGCCAGGCACTGACGAATGTGCAGCTCTTCAAGCCTCCTGATATGTGACCTATTGCCTCATGGGTGGTGCTATTCACAGAGTGGCATCTCCACAGTGCCTGGTGAAAGATGGCAGGCCAACCTGCCTGCCCCGGGGCGAGATGACATGGCTGCCCTATTTCCACGCCCATGGGGGCTGGGAGAATGGGTTTGCAGACCTGGCTTCCTGGGGCAGCCCTCAAGTGTCCCAGTTTAGGTCCTGTAACAAAATGGTCACTGGGTATGACTAAAACAAACAATTCAGAACTAGAAACAGCAAAGCTAGCAGCAAGCTCAAGCATTTCCCTGGACTTTGCTTTTTATTACCCTTCTACATGTGGCACAAATATGACTATGAGTCACACAAAGGTGGAAAAAGGTCCTAATGTACATAAAATAGTAGCAGATTTCCTACATATTTTGCATTTACATCTCATTATACTTTCATTTGCATGCCACTTTCTAAAACTACTTAAAATCATTGAGCATGAGTGTAGCTGGTTTTATTGAATCATACCTTTGCTGTGCATTGCACAGCTAGCTCAAGTTCCTGCTACTCCCAAGTACAATCACTACGAATATTGCCATAAGACCATTATTTAAAACTGTAATTCATTTTTGGCTGTATCTCAGGTGTATTAGAGCCATTGGTGATGTAGCTCTGCAAAGCTGAATTGTATTATATAGGTTTATAGGTTCATAGGTGTGTACTAGGCTAATGGCCCTGGGCCTTTACAAGCCTAGCCATAGGATTAACCTGGCATCATACCACCCGAAATTAGTTCCCAGTGCCTCTGTTGAGTAGAGCCATTGGAATTTTCCCCGGGGTGAATTTTCTATTTCCTATCCACTCATCAAGATTTCTCTTGAAGAGGATCAGCGAGGTGCTCTGCTTGACATGTATGGGAAGTCTATTCCATAGCATAGGCAGTCTCTGGGTTATGAACAAGGGCGCCCGCAGGCAGGTGCAAGGGGGTGCACTTGCACCCCCCTGGAACCGGCTGACCAGGAAATTAATTTAAATAAAAGAAGCTTTTTTTTAAAGGGCGTTCCTCTTTAAGAACGCCCTTTGCATCCCGTCCAGTTGCACAGACGCAACAGGTGTTTGCGACCTGTTTTCATCATCTGTGTCTGTGCGCGGCTGATGGTTTACGTCCTTTTCTTTCACGCCTACTGGAAATTTTAATTCAAGAGGACATTCGTGCAGATGAATGTAGAAGTGAAAGGTAGGTGTGTGCGTGTGTGAGTTTAAGTGATGTGTGTGTGTAAGAAATAGGTAGGTAGGACTCGGAGTCTGTGGATGTAAGAAGTAGATAGAAGTGTGTATGCATGTATGTAAGAATAAAATAGGTAGGTAAAGGTAATGGGAACTAACTCCAAATCCTAAATACAGCCATTTGCAAAGTATTAAGTGAATACTGATAAAAGAAATACCTTACCATGTCGTTTAATATAATTAAGTAAATAAACTATCGGCTAATGTTAATTAGAACAGCTGGAGGCTGTACATACCACAGTGCTTAAACATGATTTGGAGGAAAATTTCACTGCAAACAGAATGCAAGGACTGAGTCTGCACATCATGCAATATACATTATAACAATAATCTGAGAAATGATTCCTCAATCAATTTTTAAAAACAGTATAGAGTAAAAATAGCTGCAGATTTGTTTTAGTTTTGTGATTACATACTTGAGCAGTTTCTATTTCTTTTTGAAGACGCTTGAGGATGTGAAAATGATAGACACTAATGTAGTAGAGAAAATGCATGCAACACCATGTTTTCCAGTGTTTCTTATGTGGCAATATAAAATAATGATCCATGTTTTGCAACTATCATAATTCAATAAATTTTTGAAGCAAAGGAAATTTCAACAAAACTTCTCAACTCAATTACCCTCAGTCAGATGGTTAAGTTAAGAAGATAGTTCAAACTGAAGAAAACTCAGAAAGAAACATAAAACATTCACTGAGCATTGCTGAAGTATAGAAATACCCTCTTGTAAGATGCAAGCCACTAGCTCACTACTGAAAAGTCACAGATTAAATAATAGCATGTCTACCTCTGACTACCTACTTCAGCATGAATACCTGAGTCCTGATAAAAGGAGACAAAACCAATTTAAATAACATTACTATGATCAGACAGCAATGCATATATGCCCATTGCAAGAGGAAGACTGAGTGAGACTACTAAAAAGTTCCACATGAAAAGTAGCCATGAGTGGTTCTGGGATAGTGTAAGCAACTCAGAACTTTTGTTGTTCATAGTGTGGACAGAAAGTATCAGTGCAAAACAGCTTGACTCATCATGAGTAGAGTAGACCGGTCTTTTCTGATCTTGGGAATCACTGAGGAAACGTTGTTGTTGTTGTTCTTGTGATGGCTGATTGGCTATTTTTGCTTGTTTATTGATTTTACTGTGCCTCTGTAAACTCGTTGCATTTACACAACATGGCTCATTTATACAGAGCTTACCAACCTTTGGCAACCGCACCATTGTGATTTGAGTATACCTGCTTTAATCCAGCTCCATCCAAGCTTGACAAGTATTCTACATTGCTGGATTGCACATTTTCTGGTTATTTAAAGTGCTGCTGTCATATTTATGCATTATTTACAGAGTTTCTTTATACCTTAAAGTGTTGTTGAATGCTACTGCATTAACTACTGGGTTTCTGCATTTCTGCATTTAAAATTGAAATATTTGCTGAGATTTTACCATGATGATTGCTGGGTTCCTGCACTTTTGTCTCCCTCGTTCAGAGATTTTACATTAGGAAAATTAGGTCAGCACTCTAATGGCAGTAGGAAATAGCCTGGTCTCTTCTGAGCTTGGGAATCACAGGGGAACCTCAGATTGTGTTGTTGTGATTGGCCAGGGGGCTATTTTGCTTGTTTGTTGATTTTCTGTGCCTGTATAAGGTCTGCTCATTGTACAGTGGTGGTTAACAGTGCCATTATTGATGCAGACGCATAGAAAACAACTTTTCTCTAAAGAAAACAAACTCTGCTATTTCCTGAGTATGAAGTTGTGCGATGAGTACCTGGTTTGCACATGGAGGAGCGCTGCTCTGTGAGATTACACTAAGACTGTAGCTCTTAGTCAAACAGCACTCAAGCAAACCTGTTATAAACCCATGCATTATCCTGTTATTGTAGTTTGCTCTCACAGAATCATTGCTCCAACAGTCTTGTATTGAACATTATGGTTTCACTTAAACAGGACCAAAGTAAACCTATTCTAGAACCCCCTGGTACAATCCCCCCTTGAGATCAATGGAGTAAACATCTGAATTCATGGATAAGCAAAGTACCACACCATATCACTTTCTTCCTGTTTGTGCTGCCAGTTTCATGGAAATTTCTCATCCTGAGACAATCTTGTAATTGTCTCATGTTTACTGACAACCATCTAATTCTTAAACAATCAGATATGCTGAGTGACAGATGTAATTATAACATTGTCATTGCCGAAAAGTCTCTCACACAGTCAACAAAATTACCCAATATGTTGTCAGAAACACGTCACCAATATGTTGTCAGAAACGCACGTCACCACATTCTACCTACAATTCTCACTAAAGACCAAGTACTCTGGCTCACATAGGCTGAGGGTCTAAGAAGTAATCTATCCAAACCTTGGAGGCCTCCTAGATGCAGTAATAACAATGGGGTTCCTCTGCAGTCTTACAGACATTCTACCAGTCCAACATCCACCATGACACACTTCAACTCACAGTGTCACAACTTATAAACATATGAGACAAACTTCCACACAAGTAATGTTTTGGTCATAGGTGATGCCATTGTGAAACACACAGATGTTTTACTCAACAAGTTGAACAAGGGAAGGTCATGGTCAGATGCTATCAGGGGTCAGGATCTGCCAGATCAGGCACACACTCTGGTCACTGAACTACAAGTACCAATACAACTTGGTCATTGTACACATGAGTGTAAATGACCTGAGATATACCACTCTGGATTACAGACAGACATGACAGAGCTCACAGACTGTGTGTCCCAAGCTGATATGAATTTAGTACTGAGTAGCGATCTATCTTCTCCGAGGCCGATGCCACAATATCAGCAGAAGACAACTGACTTAACAATTGGCTTAGTTTTTTTATGTCATTCAAAGGAGGTACAATATTTGTCAGCTTGAAAGGATATGGTTGACAGACCACACTGCTTCACCAAGGATGGTCTATATCTGTCCTGCTTAGGCTTTTGAATATTGGCTAAAACTTTGTCCACCCCATATTTCCTTTATAGGCAATACCAACTTGATAGATCTTTCAACATAGTAAAGCCAACCCAGAATAACCATCAATTTCCAGCTTCATAAACATCACTCTATCCGACACTGTTTTCAACTCCAAAACACTCTTAGCATACTGTTCCTTCAGGATAACTCCTACGCCATTTCTACTCCCATCCACACCATGATAAAACAATTTGAACCCACCTCCGATACACCTAGCCTTACTCCCCTTCCACCTGGTCTCTTGCACACACAATATACCAACCTTCCTTCTGTCCATCATATAAAATGCATACTAACATAAATCCCATTATTCTAGCAATGTTCTAAGTTTATGAGAGCAATATTTATAATCTGCCCCTACTTATGTTGGGCTTTGTCCAGATTTCTTGCAGAGGTTGAGGTGTGTGAGAGAAAGTGAAATGCCCTATTTATAGTTAGCAGGTGGAATTTATTTTCAAGTGTATTTTCAAGGAATTGTGAGCTTCAAGGGAAGAGAAGTTTACTACTGCTCATGCTAAGTCTGCTTAAAATGTGCAACTGTTTTGTTTAGCATATGGTATCATTATTGTGGTATAGAATTTTAAAGCAGTGTTAGTAGTACATCAGGTAGCATACTTGCATCTTGATGCAGAGGGCTATAGGTTCTACTCCCACAGCATGTAGATTTGTATTTTAAGGGGGTGGAGTGCTGCAGTCCTGGCTATGTCCTCCTTTGGATGAGATGCCTAATAACTATGAACTTGTTTTTCAGCTTACCACCCATTCTGTATTGCAAATATACCAGTTTATCATTTTTAATTTGACATAGGCAATGTATTCTTCAAGGGCAGCAGGCACTGAATTTGTTGATGAAATGCTGAAGTATAAAGTTGTTTTCTAGCAACAACCTCTTCATTAGTTTCAGATCTCTATAATGTGGAATTATTCAGATGACTTTTACTTCTGCAGAGATTGTGCATACTGACTGACATTGATGGATTGTAATGACAAAAGTTTAAGTGGCCTTTTATGGTTGAAATGTTTTGAATTGGGCAGTTTGTCATTATTGGTTCATATGTTTTGTTTCATTGCTTGCTGGAAAAACATTCAAAACTATAAATTTAAAGCAGTCTAACAAGTGGTGCTGTATTATAGAAGGGATATAATTAAATTATTTTATAGTATAAGTAATACAATCTGTATATATTATAATCATATGTATAAATATGTGCACTTCATATGCAGGGCTACTCTTGCTTATCACAGTAACAGGAAGGATACTGTAATGGCTGTGTCAAGAAAAAAGTTCTAAAGCTTTTAGTTAAGCATATAATGAAGTTGTTCACATCAGTGATAATGCAGACCCAGTTTCATACAACTAAGGGTAAACCACACAAAATCAGAAAACACCCAGAATTTCCCTTGTCCACTCAGTAAAACTAATCTTGAAAAATAATTAATAATGTAAATATATTAAGGCAAAATGACAAAAGTTTAAGTGGCCTTTTATGGTTGAAATGTTTTGAATTGGGCAGTTTGTCATTATTGGTTCATATGTTTTGTTTCATTGCTTGCTGGAAAAACATTCAAAACTATAAATTTAAAGCAGTCTAACAAGTGGTGCTGTATTATAGAAGGGATATAATTAAATTATTTTATAGTATAAGTAATACAATCTGTATATATTATAATCATATGTATAAATATGTGCACTTCATATGCAGGGCTACTCTTGCTTATCACAGTAACAGGAAGGATACTGTAATGGCTGTGTCAAGAAAAAAGTTCTAAAGCTTTTAGTTAAGCATATAATGAAGTTGCTCACATCAGTGATAATGCAGACCCAGTTTCATATAACTAAGGGTAAACCACACAAAATCAGAAAACACCCAGAATTTCCCTTGTCCACTCAGTAAAACTAATCTTGAAAAAATAATTAATAATGTGCATATATTAGGGCTATTGGAATTATCTATAAAAAGATGAAGTGTTGATTTGCAACTATTTCAATGTTGGGATTATGAAGAAATGCTTAATTAAGCATTAATTAAAAGATATACATAATTTAGTGAATGCACACAGTTTAAGTTAAATACAGCTATAACGTGTCGTGCATTCAGAGCACAGAATGACAGCTTTTATTTAAACAGCAACTTGTGTTACTGAGATCTAATCTTGGAAACCAAAGAACACTAGTTGTTGTGTCTTTCGGCTTTTCCCGGTTAGGGGTCGCCACAGCGGAACTCCAGTCTGCTAATAATTGGTAGCTGATTTTTACTTGCCAAGTTACCAGCCCTGATGCACAACCTTCAATGAAGGTACGCCCATTTACGCATGTCTCCACGCAGAAAACGCTCTAGCTGAGAATCGAACCAGACAGCATCTTACTGTGAGGCAGCACCACCACCGCAGAAGCCAAAGAACACTAGTGTTATAAACTAATCTGTTTAAAATCTGTATAATCTGAACAGGCTCATGGGACTCAGTTTAGTGTCCTACATGAAAAATACTGAGCTAATGAACACTATTCCCCAGTAGTTGTTTCTAAGTCACTTACAAATAAATAAATAAAACAAGGGGAAGTATTTTGAGGTAAAACAAATATTTTGTCTTTATGGTAGGTAAAAAGTAAAACTCTGTTAGTACCCAAATAAATAAAATGATTATTAGCAATGAATGAGAAATTATTCCAGTATAGAGAACTGAACAGCCAAGCCTTCTTGATCAGAATTCAAAAGGTCTGCCAGCTGAAAGTTCCCTTGAGTTAGTTGCAATGTACATGGGGTATGTAAAACAACTTATCACGGATTCCTAATTAAATCCAGATATCTGTAATCATTGTAGAAGCAAAGCATAAACAGTATGCACACTAAGAATTCTGACAGTGTTTATGGCAGCTGGGGAGAAATAGCCAAGTAATGGGACCCTGTAATGGCTGTATGGGGGAGGGGGCTGCATGAGTGGAGGGGATGGGGCTATGTGGGTGGAGGGGGTGGGGCTTTGTGGGTAAGGCTCTGGGTTTGCACCCCCCTGCAAAAAATCCTGCGGGCTCCCTTGGTTATGAACCTGTCCCTCCAGTATGTTCTGTTGATTGTGGTAATGAGGTTGAGGTCTCTGGAGCATGTGGTGTGGAGAGATTGGGATTTCTTTAGATGTAGCGTTTCTAACAGAGCTGGATCAGACATGGCTTTGTAAATCAAGCAGAGATCGCCACTAAGCAGGTGATATGAGACAGAATATTTGGAGTTTTTTGAGTCTGTCCATATAGGACAAGTGTTTAAGGCCTGGAATCCTCTTTGTGAGGTACTTTTGTGACCTCTCCAGTTGTTGCAGGTGTCTAGTGAGGTACATGCCAAATGGGGCACTGTACACGATGATTGGCCTAATGAGGGAAGAGTAGAGGGAGACCATGACCTCTTTCTTCCTGGATGCAAAACCCTTAGTAATGAGATGTGCCACATAGAAGGACTTTCTGACCTCAGTGGCAATGTGGTGATCAAAAGAGAGGTTGCTGTCAATCTGTGTTCCAAGATCTCTTATAACACCTTCTGTGTTCAGTGGACTACCATCAATGTGATAATTCATGGGAATCAGGTTTTTTCCAAAGGGGATGATGACTCATTTTTTTGGCATTGAGCTTAAGGCCATGGTTCTGACACCAGTCGTTGGTATCAATGGTCATTCTGTAGGATGTCAACATCACTTGGGGAGTTAATAATAGCTCCCAACTTGCAATTGTCTGTGAACTTTGTCAGCCAGAGTCCCTTCATGTTGGCCTCGACTTCAGAGAAGTAGATACCAAACAGGAGAGGACAAGTGTTTAAGGGTTGGGAGGGTGGCCTAATGGTTAAGGTGTTTGCCTTACAAACACAAGGTGCAGGGTTCGAGTCTCACAAGGGATAATTGGCTAGGCTTACAATGGCTCGCAAGGGCAGTTAGCCTAGTACTAACCTATGAACCTATGAACCTATGAGAGGACCCAGGACCGAACCCTATGTGACTCCACTCGAGACTAGTCAACAGTCTAACTTGGAGTCAGCTACTTTCACACTGTGGATTTTATCTGTGAGCCAGTTTGCAACCCACCTAGTTATATAGGGGTTGATGCCTAGCTTGGTGAGTTTTTCTATGATTCCTGAGTGGGGAATGGTATCAAAGGCCTTGGCCAGATCAAGGTAGGCTGTAAGAACCACCTTGCCTTCATCCACAGCTCTGGTGACTGACTCAAAGAAGTTGACCAAGTTGAGCAGGCATGAGCTACCCTTCACAAAACCAAACTGTGTGGGATCCAGAGTTTGGAGATTCCCTATATCCTTGTTTATTAGGTCCATGATCATGCATTCCATAGCTTTGCATATCAGACTCGTCAGGCTAATAGGGTGATAGTTCCCAGGGTCTGTAGTCACTCCCCCTTTGTGGAGAGGGATGACTGTAGCAGTGCGCCATTTGGTAGTGACAAAGCCTGAGGTGAGGTTGTGATTGAACAGGGCACAGAGGTGAGGTGCCAGTTCACTCTGTAGTTCATGTAGAACACAGACAGAGATATTGTCAGGTCCCATAGAAGCTGTATTCTTGGCTTTGGACAGTGCTGTTTTACCCTGTGCAGCAGTAATACTAGGTCCCTGGCAATCTACTGGTAGTGTGATTAGTCCTTTGGGGGGGAGGGGTAAAGTTGGCACTGAATCTATGGGCCAGTATATTGGCAATATCTGTTGGCTCGGTATAGGAGGTACCATTGTGCAGTAGCTCAGACCAAATATGGGTATTGCCATGGAGATTCTTTATATAACTATAGGAGGCCTTGAGGTTGTCTTTACTATCTGCTGCAATTCTGTTTTCATAGCTAGCTTTAGAGGATTTGATGAGGGATCTCAACTTTTTGTTGAGGCTGATAAGGAAGTTTTTCTAGTCTTGGGACTTCACCTTATTCTGCATCAGTTTCCTTCTTCTGTTGTAGAGTTTGTTAATAGCAGGGGAGTCCAATACTTCAAAAAACAAAGGAAAAACCAGCTCGAAACAACTTCCAAATAGCCACACTCGGACAATAGGTCTAGCGCTTTCATTCACTTTTAATCATGTAAACTTCATCAAAAAAAAACCTACCCCTTCCTTTTATACTAAATTAACTTACAGGAAATGATTCAAAACATCAATTGAATAATTAATTAATCAATATAAAGTCAATCCCTAATACACAGTATATAATTATGAATGTCCTTATATACAAATGTGCGTTTAAAATTCATCTGTACATTAAAAAAACATTTCAAATTGATGACTTCATTTAAGCCGGGTGCTGTATCTGCCCCAAATAGGAGCTGCCAGAATGCTTCTCTACATTCCAGAATTTCTGGCCCTAAAAACATTGATCAAAAATCCTGAAATTAGAACAATGAAGGCAGATAAAGGTGGTAAGATATTTATTATGAATACCAAAGACTATGTAAACTCTATAGATTCTATGTTACAGGATAAAGACACATACAAGGTTAATCACGAACAAATAAGTCAAAGCTTCAAGAGGCTAGATGCTGCACTATTTGACATGTTTTGTCAGGGAGAAATAGATAGGAGTGATTACAATTTTTTACTTGTAGAGCATTCGAAAATGGCAACATTTTTTGGTATCCCTAAAATTCAGAATAACGAAAAACATCCACCATTTAGACCTATTATTTCAGCTAAACAATCCAAAACTGAAAATATATCTATATGGTTGGATAGTATTTTGAACCCTGTGGTTCAAAAGTCTAAATATTATCTCAGGGACTCCTGGCACTTGCTTGAAGATTTGAGAGAATATGTGATATCAGATAAAGCCACATATTTTGGAACTTTGGATGTAAAAAGCTTATCCACTTCTATAGATCAAGAAAGAGGTCTAGAATATATGAAGGAATATTTAACTGGGAATACGGATTTCTCTGGAGAAAAAATAAACACCATTTGTAGTTTAATGGAGTTAGTAACAGACAATAATTACTTCAGATTCAACAAAACATTGTATAAACAACTTTCAGGTGTGGCCATGGGGGCAAGAGTAGCCCCAGCTTTTGCTAATTTAGTCATGGCAAATTACGAACAAAAATTTTTAGAGTCACACTCTAGTTTTAGTAAGGTGGATATATATTATAGATACATTGACAACTTGTCTTTTCTGTGGACTGGGGACTACCTCGAATTTGGTGAATTAGTTACATATTTGAATAACACTACAGGATTTTTATCCTTTAAAATTAGTTGATTTGGAAAAAATATTAATATTTTGGATTTGAATCTAAGTATAGATAATGTAACGAGAATTCAAAAACAAAATATACAGAAAACCTTGTTTTGCTAATCAATATTTACATAGGGATAGTTTGCATCCCATTCATATGAAGAAGGGAGTCATTAAAGGTCAGGTTATAAGACTGAGTAGACTGACTTCAGATGAAGAAGTTTTTTCTAAGGAATTAATATTCCTGAGATCTTTGTTTCTTAACAGAGGGTATGATTTGGAATGGTTAAAAAGAATGGAAGATGAAGTAAGAACGTTGAGAAGTGGGGTTGCTAAACCCATTTTACATTCTAAGGACTCAGTGGTGGGTCCGCCAAACATTTATAGGACTAGTTCCGCAACGGAAACACAAGAATTCAAAAGGGAATTTTTAGTTGCATGAATTGCAAACAATGTAGGTTCATTAGCAATTCTTCCTTCGTTATTGTGGAACATTTGAGACAAACATTTTGGGCAAAAAATTATTATAATTGCAACAGTGAGTATGTTGTTTATATAGCTACCTGTACCACATGTAAAAATTATTATATAGGGAAAACAAAGATAAGTCTGAAATGTAGAATATATGAACATACTCTAGCTAGAAAGAAAAAAGACAAGACCAACTCACTATCTAGGATGCACTTTCTTGTTCATTATTTAAAAAGTTTGAATTTTTTGTTTTAGACAGTGTTGATAAGGCTTTATTTGCTGGGGATTTAAGCAACACACTGGAATGTAGAGAAGCATTCTGGCAGCTCCTATTTGGGGCAGATACAGCACCCGGCTTAAATGAAGTCATCAATTTGAAATGTTTTTTAATGTACAGATGAATTTTAAATGCACATTTGTATATAAGGACATTCATAATTATATACTGTGTATTAGGAATTGACTTTATATCGATTAATTAATTATTCAATTGATGTTTTGGATCATTTCCTGTAAGTTAATTTAGTATAAAAGGAAGGGGTAGGTTTGTAAGTGTTTTTTCTGATGAAGTTTACGTGATTAAAAGTGAATGAAAGCCCTAGACCTATTGTCCGAGTGTGGCTATTTGGAAGTTGTTTCGAGCTGGTTTTTTCCTTTGTTTTTTAAAAGCAGGGGACCATCAGATTGGCTTCCTTTTTTGGAGGAGACCGTCTTGGTTCTATTGGGTATGGCGAGATCCATACATTTGTGTACATGTTCGTACAGTGCATTGGTGTATGATTTGGTGGTCATGCAACTATTCTCCATTTGCACGGGTGCCATGAAGTTAGCCATCTCTGTTTTTAGGAGCCCAAAGTTAGCTTTGGAGAAGTTTTTCATGGTGGTTACCTTTATGGGGGGTGGGGGGGGTAGGAGGGATGTGGATTTCCAAGGTGATTAGTTTGTGCTCGGATCAAAGCAGGGAGGAGCTGATTATTGGTGTAGAGCAACGGTCGCCCACGTTAGTAATGACCAGGTCAAGGATGTTGCTATCTCTAGTGGGGGTAAGAATGAGCTGGTCCAGGACATTGATAAATAAAGTAGCTGCCAGTGAACATGAGGCAGTTACTGCACTGCCTCAGGATGTCCATATCCACCAGACCAGAAACAGAGATGATATGGAAGCATCTATCCATTATACCAGACCCCTAGTAGATGGAAGGAGTAGGGGAGAGATGCTTAAAGGTCTAAGTGAGAGTGTTTAGTAGCATATTATAGGATGACTTGCAGTTTTGCACCATCTGTACAATCTGGCAGTTCTTTGAGCAGCTATGAACTGTGGGGGATTATGGAGAGCATTTTCTATAGAGGATTTTAAACTGGAGAGATTTGGTATATACAAGGCAATGGTAACCATGTTTGCTTTTACACCAGCTGTATAAAAGACTTTTACAAGTTAAGCTCTTGGGCCAATCAGATAAACACATAATAAGCTTTCCACCAGCAGTTCCCAACTCAGGTGGATTGAATTAGCCCTTTGCTCCTACCAGAGTGCAAAATAAAATCCTCTTAATGTGAAACAAACTGGTTTTGAGTTCAAGGACAGTAATGAATGCTTCACAAGAAAAGTAGAACTCCTGTAGTATCAGGAATCCTTGGAAATCAGTTCACAAACCCAGAGAAATGTTCCCAAAATACAAAGAAATGTGTGCAAATTTAGGAAGACTTCTAGGTTCATAGATTAGCACTAGGCTAACTGCTCTTGCAAGCCATTTTAAGCCTAGCCAATTATCCCCTGTGAGATTCAAACCCTGTACCTTGTGTTTGTAAGGCAAACACCTTAACCATTAGGCTACCCTCCCAACCCAAAAGCAATGACAAGGTTTGAACCCAGGACACTGTGCACCATAATCAAAGTACTGAACCAAATACAGAAAAACTTTGCAAAACTTAGAAATATTTTGGAAAACTCAGAAAAACTTTGGCAAACTAATAACAGCTTTTGCAGTATCAGAGGAGGTTAGAAAATATCAGGACACTGTTAAAATGACCTAAGAGTCATATAGTAGCAAACATATGGCATTTCTTTAACATGTGCAGGCTGAAAAACAGTGATAAACTCAAACAAATCCATAAAAGAAGCACAGAACTGTTAAATAACAATGAGACAGTTTGAATAAGTACAAAAATATTATATCAGTTTTTAATTTCTCCAAGTCTTTTGGGTTTCTAATACCATAACGGGAATGGACCCCATTCCTAAGTCAAAGTACGATTAAAGTTCACGAAATTAGTATTGTTTCACTCTTTGACATTAGCCAAAAGTGCTCTTTGCAGCACATGCAATGTGCCCAGTAATGACTCCTTCTGCAATTTGTATGGTGTTACATGAATTGATAACATATCTAAATACAATTGTAAATTCTTTTTTATGACCAGTTGCACCTACTACTATTGGAACTGTCTGGGCATCTTTCTTCCACACGGCTCTCATTTATGCCTACAGATCCAGGTATTTTATGACTTTGTGTCTCTCTGTACGCAAGACACTGTAGTCACTAGGTGTGGCGATTTCAATGATCAATGCTACTTTTGTCTTCTTTTCTTGGACCACTATATCTGGTTTTCTAGCATCTATCTTTTGAACTGTTGGTATTGGGTGATCCCATGTGATATAAACTTCAACATTTTCTATGATTCTTTGTGGCTCATGTCTCCAGCGTTTTTCAACCACTTTGATGCCATAATGTTTGCACAATCTCCAGTGTAACAGTCTCCCCACATTATGTTGCCTTTCAGTATACAGTCCCTCTGCCATTAGTGCGTCATGACCAGCAACAAGTTGTGTGACTGTTTCCAGTTCGGTTTTACAAAACCAACATATGTCTGTTTCTCCCACATGTTCAATGGACTTTGTAAACCAGTGTGTACGTAGCCCACTATTTTGGGCTGCCAAAATTAACTTTCATTTCTTGATGTGAATTCACCTCTCTTTAACCATTGCTGTGTTCATTCTTGATCAACATGAGGCTCTTCCAGAAGTTTTCTGTACTTGCAACTATATTTATGTTTTTTCCACATTTCTTGTCTTCTCATCTGGTCCTTCCCTTATATTCTTTCTTTTGTTTTAGCACATTCAGTTTCTGCCTGTTTTTTATCTACTTCTGGTTTAATTTCCATTCCTGCTTGATGTTGATATGCTTCTGCTAAATTAAGCAGAGATGTCATCTTAGATTTATTCTCATGTTTCAAAACTTTCACTACATTTGAATCCTGTGAGATCAGCAGATATGTGTGGAGTCCCATGATTGTAGATCTATACATGTAATCAATTTCAAGGAGGCCCATCCCTCCTTCAGAGAGGGGAATATATAATCTTGGTATACACTGATTTTTATAAATCATTTGGTAAGCATGAAGCATCCTTCTTGTTTTAATATCCAATCTATCCAACACTTTTTGGGGCCAGTCAATCACTCCAAAACTACAAGTTAGGTCAGGAAGAACAAACTGATTTATGGCTTGGATCATGTTCCTAGATGTCAATGCTGTTTTGGGGATTAATTTAAGTCTTCTAAAGTACTCCTTACTGAGCTTTACTCACATTTGTTCATGTTTTATTGCTGATCCTTCAATTCCCAAGTATTTATACACTCCCTCTTGCTCAAGTTTTTTTATATCACACTCTTGTCCCAAACTGATGTTTTCCTGGTGCTGCAGTTTTCCTTTTTTAAAGGTTGCTTTTGCACATTTATCAAGACCAAATGACATTCCAATATCATCTGCAAAAAGTTTTGACAACCTAGAGCTGTGCTTTCAGTTCCTCATCTGATGAGCTATACAGTTTTAAAGCACCGACAAAGAGAAGATGAGAAGTCATTAGACTTTGTTGTTTTCTAGAAGCCAAATTGTAGCCATGGCCTAAGCTGATAAGTAAACAGCTTAATCGATTAATGGCAAGGCAGAATAGCAACAGTGACAGAGAGTCACCCTGGAATATCCCCCTTTGAATTTTTATCACTGGGATAATAATCTGTCCTTTATCATGGCTTAATTGCAAAGTGGTCTGCCACTGTTTCATGGTTACTGTAATGTAGTCAATCAGTGTAGGGTGTATTTTATACAGTTTTAAGCCTTCTTTTATCCATGAATGTGGGATACTATCAAATGCTTTTTGCATTCAATCCATGCCATACTTAGATTCTTCCCCTTCTTACAGTTCTCCACTATAAGTTTGTTTAACAACAAATGATCCTCTGTTCCATATGACTGTCTTTTATTGCCCTTTTGTTCTACTGTCGTAATTGAGTTTTCTTCTAAATTACTATAAACTCTGTCAGCGTCAGTTCCCGTGTATAGGTTATACGTCGTTGGAAGACAAATTATTGGTCTATAATTTTTAGGGTAGCTTGCAGATTCACTCTTAAGTAACAGCGTTGCATTTCCTGTTGTTAACCAGTGCAGTGTGTGTTCGTGGTGCGCATATAAATAGTTCTTACTCATGGCTAAATCATCGTGCAAAGAAGTTAATACTTTAAGCCAAAAGTTAGGTACTGCATCTAGGCCTGGGGTTCTCCAGTTAGAGGCTTTTCTCAACTTTGTTTCAATCTCTGGCTGTTATTTCATCCCATTTCATATCCTGTACCTTTAAACTTCTTATTCTTTCTTTTATTTCTTCTATCCATTTAGCATCTTTGTTATGTTCCACAGGATCTTCATAGATACTTCTCCAAAATGTATCTACTTCCTCTTTTTTTGACAGTCTTTCAATTCCTTTTACCTTATTTCCCAATTCTTTATAAAACTTTTTTGGGTCATCAATAAATTGCTTGTTTTGTGCTTTTCCCTTATATTTATCTTTGTATCTTCTAAGCCTTTCCGCCTGTTTAGTGCATAATAGATCCTGGTCTGTTCTAATACTGCACATTGCTTTTATCACATCTATCTTTCTTAGTATTTTTGTTGATCTATTCCCTCTTCTATAATCTTCTAATAATGACACTTCTTGTCTTAGCTGCTTTATAGTTTTCTATGTTCGATATTTCCATGATGGTATTCACTTTCACACTCTCTTTTCCCTCCCTACCCCTTTTTCCCGAGGTAGAACATTATCAGTTATTAATTTAGCAGCACATTATAATATATTCTGTTTACTTCTGTTATATCGCATGGATCTCTATGGACAGTCTTAATTACTGTGTTCATTTATTTTATCAAGCTTCTGACTTTTGGGATTTTATTAACCACTATTTCTCTCATTGATCTTGACATATCTGTCTTTGTCTATTAAATCAAGCAACTCTTCTCTTAACTCATCTTCTTCTATACTGAGGGCAGATCCCTTGTTTTCCTTTTCCTGCAGGCATTTTATAGAAAGTTCTATAGCATCTTCTTGTGGCACATTCTCTTCAATTTCATCCTGTGTCATCTGTTGATCTGTCATATGGGAGCTCACTGGCCTATCACTCCTCAACATTGTCTGCATCAGAGTTTCCACAGTTTCCTGTTCCTTTCCTTGCTGTCTAGCTTCAAATGAACATTTATACTGGCTTCCTGTGGAAGGCTCCAAAATATCTTGGTATAGCACCTGACCAATTGCTTTCTGTCCCACTAGTTTCCCCTTAATTTGGATATCCATTGCTCTATCCTGTTGTGGTGGTTTCTGTATTCCATTTACTACACTGAATCCTTCTCTTTGCAGCTATTCCATAACCTCAATTTCTATTTTTTTTACTTATCCAGTACTGAATGAAAGAAAAAATAATACCAGTAGCCAAAGGTCGCCCAGCTTAAAAAAAGTATATTCAACAGCAAAAACCAAGTGCCCACCAGAGCTGATAAGATAAAAGGTTTTTAATTCAAAGGATAAGCACTTCCACACATAGTGCTTCCTCAGATCCATGTATGTTTTTTGCTGTTGAATATACTTCTCCATTACTAATCTCTTTTTCTACTTTTCCTCTTAGTCTTCTTATTTGTTGTATTGTAAAGTTTTCCATATCTAGATTCATTTCCCTATATTTTTCTTCAAATACCTTTGGTGCTGCTCTTTTTGTATTGCTTAAGTTTGCTTTCTCATTTGCATAAATATTACACCAAATTAAATCTCTTTTCCTTTCCCCTGCCCATATTTCTTCTTCACATGTCTCCTGATCTTTTTGCTTTTCCTTATTCTGGGGACTCACTCCATCATACTGTGATGTAGTCTGTTTTAGACCTACATTAAATCCTTCACTTCGCAGGCACTCCATAACTTCAACTACTATTTCTTTAACTTCTGCTTCACTAATCGTGTTTTCTACATTACATCTTTGTCCTATTAATCTTTTTTATTGTGAAATTTTCCATGTCTGGATGTCTTTGCCTGTATTTTTCTTCAAATATCTTTGAGACTGTCTTCTCTATATTAGTTAACTTGGCTTTCTCCTTTGCATAAATATTGCACCACATCATTTCTCTCTTTCTTTCCCATGTCCATATTTCTTTTTTATATTTTTCAAATATCTCTAGGTTTTGTTGTTTATATTTCCTCACTTCCTCAGATGCTTCTTTTTCCAAAAAGATCAAAATTTCTTGATCTATATGCTGTTTTGCAAAAATCTGTTTTATTAACGAACGCACATTTTTATTTGAAGCTTCTGACAGTTTTTCCTGCAGAAGTATTTTTCTTTCCTATAATTTCTCTATTAATCGTTCTGTATATCTTGTGTCTGAAAATTCTGGGTTTTTTACATAATAGTAACAATAAATAATTTCTTTCTTATCCTCACTAGTCCACTCTATCTTCTTAATGGCTCTTCTTTGGCCAATCAATTTTTGTCGTTTTTGTGGACTGCTACTTCCTTCTACAACAGGGGGGGCCATATTCTGCATTGAGGGTAAGCCCATGATAAATACACCACGCATTTGTTTAGTCCAGTCCTTGTAGGACAACTTGAATATCAGAATGGGGCTTTATAACCACCCCCCCAGGTTGCAATCATCAGTAAGCTTGGAAAGTCATAATCCCTTGAGAAGCATACAGTGCTAAGTAACATGCCAACATTAAATGTAAAAAGAAAAAAATCCTTTGTATGGTAAAGCAGTGGAGTTCCCTGTGGTACAGGCAAACCTGCAACCACAACTACACATTTTCTTGCCCTTTCATTGATGGTGAGCTCCCATCAATGAAAGGGCCCTTATTACCCTAATATGGTAATTATTCTAGCTTTGCTGTCATTCCTAATACATCTCATTTCTTTTTGAATCATTATAAATGTTATTAAGCATGACAGCAGAGCACAGTACAGCAGAAAACATCTACTTAGTAAGGCATAATATGTCATACTTTAGCTGTTCCCTGCTGTGCCGTGTGGTGCTCACATGATACACAGTGCTTTTGTCCATCTGGAGTTCCAATGTCCATAGGGCACCAATGTGTACTATACACATCTGTACACCATTAACAGATGTTGACAGGCTTCTGTAATCTTATTTGTATTACCATGATCTATGTATATGAAATGCTGCAATGAATGGTGACCCATGATGTAGCCGTTGATGAAGTGGCCTTCACAAAGATTTCCTAACCAGCCTAGTATACTCTTCATCATACACATGTAGCCCTAGGGAATACAAAGACACTAAAGAGAAACTCTGATGACAGACTCAAGATGAATACATATTCACCTACAATTTAGATAACATTAGGGGATACAAGCTCAACTTTACAAAATCTCAGCATCTTACTACATACTATAGTAGTACACAGAAGAATTTTTAAAGATCAGCAACTGCTTTGTCAAAAGCACAAACATGCTGTCATATTAAATTCTCTAATATTAAATGATAAATGCATTACAAGTATGTCATGCAAATATTCTGAGTAAACAACCTCTTGTAAATAACATTTTGCAATTAGCTTGAGGCTTAAATTATCATCCTATAAAACTAAATAACATAGTGTTCTTATTTGGACTGTGCCAAAATATATTAACTATGTAATTTATATTCTTTCAGTAAAAATGACAATGTAAAATCTTGCTGCTTAATAAGATGACTTGTCTGAACTATAAATGCCAATCATTTACAGTAAAATATGTTTCCCGAGGATGTTAAACACATAATGAAAAGCACAACTCATTGCTGTATGCAATTGTTACTTAGTTTGCAGTATATGCTGTTATATAAATATATACTTTAATCGTTTTTGCCACTGACCCTGGTTATGGCAGAAAAGGGTCTGTGGACCAGCCCATTGACCTAGGTAACAGAGAAATAAAATAAAATAAAATAAAATAAAAATACTATACAGTAATGGCAAGAAAAATGTGCTTCACATTAGGCTTTTATAGTAAATTGGACTCCAATATACAACTAAGGAATTAATGGCTGACTTTCTAAAACCACTACAGCTAGAACTTTCCTATTCCAAGCTCTCCTTTACCCATCTTGTATCCTCATTGACTTGTAGTCTTCCCAGCTCTCATCTGACAAGCAACGGTACACTGGAACTGGTAGATTTACTGTAGGAAATCCACTTGGAATGCTTCACTGTATCTCTTGATAAGTGCCTCAAATTCACTAAATATTTGAGCTATACTGCACATCTTTTATTTCCAAAATAAATGTTCTGCTAAAAATTTGTAGTTGAGTGTCATATTCCCACCACAAGGATAGCTCAACAGCCTCCTCTTCACAAAGATTCCTTGTCGATATGATTGTTTTGGTGATGTCATGTTTTCAGTTATAATCTCTAAGATATAATAGTACGTCTTCTTAGTCGTAATGCAGATATTCATCGTTTGAAAATGATTCTTCAATTGTTTTTCTCAAGCTGGACCTGTAATTTCTACACAGGGTCACCTGATGTGACAACCTTCCCTCTTTTAAGTTTCACATCCTTTTCTTACATTTCTTGATTCCCTTTGGTCATTTAGTGTCACATTTTTCTTTATGTTTAAGCATACTGCCTCATAGCTTGTTCTGCTGCTGCAAATTTGGTCTCTTACTTGCTAGCCACATATTCCTTCTCAGAAGTTTTGACTGTGAAGTTCATTTTTTTCAGCTTAAAAACTTTGTCACTGTTGATTAAGTTGTAAAACTTTATTAAGGCTTGCTTCTCATCCTTAAATTATTAAACTTAATATGTTAATAGCTTAGTATGCATATTTGTTCCACAAACCAAATTTATGTCATATAATTTTATGTAAACGTATTATTGAACCATATGTTTTACTATATCATTAATGTGCACTTTTTTTCTTAGGCTTCCATTGAAAATGAGTTATAGCAAGTCAGGACGTCCTGGTTAACAGGGCTAAAATATGATGATGATAATAATAATAATGTTAATAATAAATAATAATGAGATATCGCAATTAGTAAATCAGTCACTCAAAGGCAAAAGACACAGCTTAAGAGGGGAATCTAAATAAAGCAGAAAGATTTAAAGAATGAAAAAAAAATTCAATAAAATACTGTATATATTCCTTATTATGCAACAGCAGAAGAGGTTTAAAATCTTAATGGGATGGCACAGTGGTGCAGCGGTAGCGTTGTCACCTCACAGAAAGAGGTTCCCCAGTTCGATTCTCGGCTGTGGTGCCTTCAGTGTGGAGTCTGCATGTCCTCCCTGCATTCGTGTGGGTTTTCTCCGCGTACACATTTCTCCCTGGGCCTCTGCTACAAACTGGCTTTGTTTCAACTCGGACTTTCCCAGTAAACAAATTTTAAATAAATATTTAAATTTACACTCTCTGCCTTATGAAATGTCCTGTAGCATTACATTTATACCTCAGATTTCCTGAAATGTTTTATATTAGCATCCAGTCTCTGAGCATATCTTTATTTTATTTCTGCTCTCAAATCAAAAAGTGTTTTTTTTTCCATTTTAACTTCATGACTATATTTTTCATCAGATCTTTGAATTTTAATAGCATTTCTTTTTAGTTATTCAGTTTCATAACAGAGTGATTTTTTTTCCTTTCCAAGAGGAAAATCAATAATTTGTGTGACTTTGATGTCATCTTCACTAACCTTCATATCATCATTGCAGTGTAAAATGTGATGATGTAATTCTAAATTAAATGGAACTGTATATGGATATTTTTAATCATTCTTTGTATTTTGAAGTTACAGTTTCCCTAACAGTTGAAAGAACAAGACAGTATTCATCATCAAAAGCAAACAGGAATGCAATGCCATTTCTCTGACCAGAAAAAAATATTTAAGATGTTCAACATTAATTCAGTCTGAGTGAACAGAGCAGAAAAGTTGTGGAAACAAATTGTAATGGGTATTCTGCATTACACATAGTCAATGCCCTTTCATTGTAAGATACAATATGGCTCTCAGAAGGAATTCTAAAGGCTTTGATCAGAAAGGGCAGGCCTTTTTTCAGGATGTCAGCTTACAAAAGCAAGGCATTTCTTTTATGTATCCCTTAAAAAGCAAACACTATAAAAATATACAATCTTTAATATTATATTTTTAGTAGACAGTGGGCTTGATGTTTTATTGTAAGGTTATAACAATCTGAAAACTGGAACTGCAAATAAATCATTTGCTTAGTAAGTTGTTTTCTTCTGTATATGTGCTTCATGTATTTTTTTTTTGTTTGTTTCTGATACAGCTTTCAGATATAACTTAGTATTTTATGTTAAGAAACAGTATAGTTAGCTTTTATAAATCATTATAGCCATATTCTTATAACAAGGCACCAAAGTAATGTAACTACACAGAGGTCTAAAAATACAAAGTTAGAGATTTAGATTGTTCTGTATTATACAATGACAGGTCATTAGCATTCAGAAATGTACATGCTGATTACTGGGAAACTCCCAGATATGCTCAGAATTAGTCCAAAATGATAAAAAAATCACTGAACCCACAGACATTGCCAACATACTGGCAGACAGGTTCAGTGCAAATTTCTCCCCTCCCTCCCCCGCAAAAGGAGAAATATCTATCCCACCAGAGTCTAGCCTCCCAAACATCTCAGATGCCCAGGTGAGAGCTGCTCTCTCTAAAGCAAAAAACACAGCATCAATGGGACCGGACGGTGTCCCCGGCTGTGTGCTACACGAACTCAATGAGGAACTAAACCCACACATAAGGCTGCTGTTTAATCTTAGCCTTACTACAGGATACATACCCAATGAATGGCGTACGGCAACTGTGGTCCCACTCCACAAAGGCGGTGCTTCTACGGACCCTGGAAATTACCGCCCCATAAGCTTGACGAGCCTTGTCTGCAAAGCTATGGAGAGGATCATAATGGAACTCATAAATAAAGACATTGGGGACCTACAGACACTGGATCCTACCCAATTTGGCTTTATGAAGGGCAGATCCTGCCTCTTGAACTTGGTCGACTTTTTCGAAACAGTCACTAAGGCCATTGATGAGGGTAAGGCAGTTCACACAGCCTACCTTGACCTAGCAAAAGCGCTCGACACAATACCCCACTCGGGCATCATAGAAAAGCTCACCAGCTTAGATGTAAACCCATATGTCACAAGATGGGTTGCAAACTGGCTCAAGGACAGAACACACAGGGTTAGAGTTGCTGGTACCATGTCAGACTCTAAGCCGGTCACGAGCAGTGTCCCACAGGGCTCAGTCCTGGGCCCCCTCTTGTTCGGCATTTATTTTTCTGAAGTGCAGGCAAACATAGGGGATTGTGGCTGACAAAATTTGCAGATGACTGCAAACTGGGCACCATAATTGACACTCCATCAGACACAGACATCCTCCAGAGAGGTCTCATAGAAATGGATAACTGGTGCCAGAGCCATGGCCTTAAGCTAAATGCCAAAAAATGTATAGTCATACCCTTTGGGAAAAACAAGGTAACCCCTAATTACCACATAGGTGGTAATCCATTAAACACGGAAGAAGTTATCAGGGACCTGGGGACCCAAGTTGACAGTAACCTCTTTTGACACTCACATTGCCAAAGTGGTTAGGAAGACCTTTACATTGCCCACCTGATCATGAAGGGATTCACATCCAGATCAGGAGAGGTCATTGTACCCCTGTACTCTTCACTTATCAGACCAATGATTGAGTACAACGCCCCATTCGGAATGTACCTTACCCGACACCTGCAGCAGTTGGAAAGACCCCAAAAGTTCCTCACCAAAAGGATAAAGGGGCTCAAACATATGTCATACGATGCCCGACTGAAGAAACTCCAGCTCTATTCAGTCGCATACCGCCTGCTCAGAGGTGATCTGTGCCTGACATACAAGGCCATGTCCAACCCGAATTAATGGATATGCTCCACCTCAAAAAATCCAAATCCACCAGAGCCACGAGAGCAAGAGACTTAAACCTCAACACGGATATAAATAGGACATGCTGGAGGGACAGATTCATCACCCAGAGACTCCCTACACTATGGAACAGAATCCCAGTCCATGTGAGGCAGAGCCCCTCACTGACTCTGTTCAAGAGAAATCTTGACGAGTGGATGTGAGATCGTAGGTTTACCCCGGGAATCATCTCTGTGTCACTGCTGGACAGAGGCACAGCAAACTAATGGGTATAGTATTCTCATCCTAAGGGGTGGTGAAAGCCACACACACTCTGGCTAGGCTTATAAATGCCCTAGGGCAGATAGCCTAGTATGAACCTATGAACCTATGATTAGTCAGCCCAACCAGAATGCTTGTTGTAAATTGAGCATATACCAAAAGGAAAAAGGTCTGGTCATCTGGACTTTCTGCTATTACTATATATGCTAATGCTGAGAGGTACATATGGAGGGCAGAGAATCAAGGAAAATCAGGTACATTATACAAAACTAAAGAAAGGTACCTGATTTTCCTTGTATTTCTGCCCTGTCTCTCTTGTACTTCTAAAATGTCCAAATTTCAAACTTTTTTTTTCAAAAAAAAAAAAAAAAAATGCAACAGAGATCTTGTATCCATTGCTTGCTTTCCAAAACACTGATGCAATGTGTAAGTGTAGGAATGTTAAGTCCCATATGCATGCACAGTACATCAAGAAAGCATCAGGATATGAAAAAAAGCAGAACACCACTGCACAACTATACAAAGATATTCCCTGAGATTCAGTAAACTCTGTGTAAGCTTCGTGCAAAGCTTACACGGAGTTTACATTTCTGCACGGTGAGCAGCAGCACTCATTGCATATTCATGCCATGCACCACATTTAAAAGTAAATAAGCATGGTTTTGTGGCAGGAAACTGTGTAAGCCAACACATATAGCAATCCTATTTACGTCAGAGCACAGAAGGTTTGCGGTTTTGCACAGAATGTCACAATGATCACCAGGGCTTAACAGATAATAGTTTTCATAGCTCTCAATCTCTTAGTGCAAGAAATCTGGACAAAGCATGACATAATGAGATGCAATGATCCAGAAATAAGACAGATTTTACATATTTGCTATTTTAAAATTAGACATGTTCTAGAATAACAAGGGGTTTGTGTGAAGATACATTTTCTGAAGGACTTGAAATCAGAAACTCAAGTGTATGTATTTATTGCGTGACATCAGTCCTAAGATCATCCCAATGATATGACAGAAAACCACAGGTTTTATTATGAACACATCAAAAGATATATAAGGCAAAAATCTGGGAATTCTGTGAAAATCTGGACAGTTGAGAAGTATGAATTTGTTATGTATATGGTCCAAATGCAGTACATGACAGTGTATATGGTGCAGAGTATTGTGAAATCCCATTCCTGGCATTCTGTACTGAAGTTGTGTAAATGATCTGTAAGGGTACATGGACTGCCATGTAAAATAAACACTCAGGGGAACTGTGTGTATTGACTAGGGACACAAAGATGAATTGTATAACTTAACCTAATGTACAACAGATGAGGGCATGACAAGGGAAGACAGTTGTAGCAGCAACACCAATCACATATCAATATGGTCCAGTACAGACTGCACAGTGAAAATGTGTATGCTATCTTTTGCATGTATTTCAACAGCCACATGCAGCAGCTGGAGAAATCACAGGAGTTTCTCACCAAGACAACACAGGGCCTACAAACCATGCCATGATGCATGTAGATATACTGAAAGTCATGTCACTATAATCTGTATCATATAGGATGTGGTGACTTCTGTCTGGCCTCCAGGCAAGTCTCTGACCCTGCTCTGGTGGAAATAGTGCACATCCACAAACCAGATAGAGCTGATGACATCAGCAGTGTCTGGTGGGGGGAATATGGCAATATCAGTGTCCTCACAAAATAAGAACGCTCGTACAAACAAACTTTGGAAAAAAGAAACGGAATGCTCAGCAGCCAAAAGTAGCCAAAGCCTTAACGCGGTTTTATTTAATCAACAAACAAATAGCGTTTTCGCTACTAAACAAGTGTAGCTTCTTCAGAGGCAAAAAAACACAGAAAAAAGGCGCCAACCAGATTTTATACTGTTGGTAGCCTTATTAAAAACAGCTGATGTATGTTACATCACTTCCTTACATTATTTAAATGTCAACAAACACTTGTTTCTCAAAGGAATCTAGTTTAAAAACAGTAACAACCCACCCTTCCATCAGAAACAAGTTCAAATAAAAAAATTTTGGAACACATACAAAACCTTAATACATATAAAATTAATAACATTTAAAATTAGTACTTTTAAAATAGTCACTTATAAGTACACTAAGTGTAAGATAGACCATGCTTCACACTTATAAATAACCACACCAAGATGTAATATATACAAATAATCATCCTATATATTAAATAAATTCTTTTACTCAATCCTATGTAAAAGTTATTAATTCAATGTAGTAAAGACAAACCTATTATAACAATGACATGTCAACGGAGGTAGGACCTATATTTTAGCACAGGAGCTATGTTGCAGCTTTCATTTAAGCCTGGCATGTCATATCAGTGTCCCAAATGCTGGTGTAAAAGGTTCTTTCTAATGTCAAGCAAGTGCACACACACACACACACACACACACACACACACACACACACACACACACACACACACACACAAAACCCAGTTGACTGCAGTGAAAATAGAACCCCTACCTACACAGACTACATAATCTGTGTTTAGGGCAAATGCCACAGCTCAGGTCTGACTTGCAGTGTCTCAGACAGGGAATTGAAGAAAATAAACGCCAGGAACCAAAATGCAAAGAACAAGGCAGGAAACCACTGGATAAACACTTTATATAAGTAAAGCTTTCGGATACAATCCTTTCTCAATACAAAACAATGCATAGAACCAGCTCTTTATATATAGGTCCAAATATATCACATGACATGCAGCCAAAATCACATGATATGTCATCCAAATCACAAAAACATTTTTAAAGAAACATTTAAAAAAAACTTTTTTTAAAAAACTTGATACAAAAACTTGAAATACTTTAATAAAACTTTAAAAAAATATATATTTTTAGATAAAACTTCAGGCTAAGAGAGATTAGCTCTACTTAATTTAACTAAAATAGGTTTGAGACTGACTTGGCTATTCAAGCCTGGTTTTGAATCACTCAAGTCTCAAGATCCATTCATATTCTTTAATTGCTAAGTGATTATTTAGGTCCCCTCCCCTAGGTGTAGGTGTAACGTGGTCAATAATTCTAAACCTAAAAAAATGCTGCTGACCAAATTCCTCTATATGTTTAAATAGTGCATTCCTGTCATAGCATCTCCTAATTTCTGACTTATGTTCAGTCATCCTGTCCTTTAGCCTGCGGGTAGTTTTGCCTACATAGAAAGCATTACATGCCTGGCAGGTAGCCAAGTAAACCACATGGGTAGAAATACATGTACCTGCTACACTAAAACGAAATGTCATACCATTGATAGGATGCACAAACGTATCATTTTCTGTACTACAAATGTCATCACAACAAGAACAGTTGTGACATTTGTGAGTACCATATTTCACTATAGTAGATACAGGTGTAGTCCTCTCAAAGTCCTTGTAGCATAGTGAACTCTTAAGGGTTCTCATGTTCTTATAAGAGAAATTGGGTTTAGGTCCCAATAAACTTCTTAGTTCATCTGATGCCATCAAGATGACCCAATTATCAGATATAATTTTTCTAACAGCGGGTGTCCTTAAATTATATGTAGTTACATATCTAATAGGTGCTACAGATGTTTGTTTGCACCTAGAGTCAATACTAACAACATCCTCATACAAAACTGGTTTAAATAAAGTCCGCCTATCTTCCCTAATCTTAATGACCTGTTCATAAAGTAGAGATCTATCATACCCACTAAGCAAGAAATCATTAACCATCTCATTTAATTGTACTTCAAAGCAGTCATCATCGGTATTAAGCCTACTGAGTCTGCAGAATTGAGATTTAACAGTACTTCTAAATATGTGAGGTGCATGCATGCTTGTGGCATAAGTGTATCTACCTGAACAAACTTCTTTCCTAAAGATACTAGTTTGTAGTGTATCTCCAGCAAGATCTAACTTCAAATCCAAAATGTAATAGAAGTTTCAGATACTGTCATCTTAAACTTTAGAAAAGTAGATGCAGAGTTTAGATATTCCAGAAATTTTTCAAGATCCTCATGGCTACCTTTCCAAAGTAGGAGGCAGTCATCTACAAAGCGTTGAAAAAATGTGATATTACTTTTAAATGGGTTCCCATCACCAAACAAATGCGTTCTTTCCCACTGATAGAGTATCAGGTTGGCATAAGTATTGGCTACAGAGGTACCCATAGCCACCCCTGTAAGTTGTAGATATGTGGAGCCATTAAAAAGGAAGATGTTGTTTTTCAATGTAACATCCATAAGGCTGCAGATAATTTCAACTTTGTTGGGATTATCACATGTATGTGTCCACAACAATTCTCTTAAAAGCTCCAGGCCTATATCATTAGGAATAACGGTGAAGAGTGATACAATGTCCAAAGAAACTAAAAGATACTTATTGTTAACTAAAGAAGCTTTTTCTTTATCCATCTATCCCCTTAATTTCTGTAATAAATCAAAACTATATTTAATGATAGAATCACATTTAGCCAGGTATGGAAGCAGTTGCCCATGTAGATAAATCGAGATGGGTTCTGTAACCCAACCCGCACCAGAGACAATAGGTCTCATAGGTGGATCTAGCTTAGATTTATGAATTTTGGGGAGACCATAGAGATGTGGTATAACTGGACAAGTAACAGTGAGATAATTAAATAACTCAAGATTTATATCACCACTCAATTGCAAATCATACACAACCATGTTTACATATGCAACACTTTTTTTCACATCCAAACTGGTAATGCATTTAAAAGCTTTAGTGTCTTGTAGTGACTTAAACACAGAATCCATATAATCAACTCGGTTCATAAGAACCACAGCACCTCCTTTATCAGCCTGTTTTATAATTATATCTTTACAGGACTGTAAGCTCTTCAAAGCCTTACATTCACCATAATTTAAATTAAATCTTTTTTCTTTCTGGTAGATGGATTAAATAACTGCCTGATATGAATTTCACAAATGTCATGAAATGCTTTAACCACTGGAGTACTGGTGGGTACAAACGCACGCCGCTTGTTACCCCCAGTAGCTTCAGAACCACCAAATAGCAGTTTTAAATTTAAAAGTCTGGAGAAGATTTTTAAATCAGTTAATGCTGATACTAAATTTTCTTCACAGCAAGGGATGAAATTCAGGCCCTTTGAAAACAATGAATAATGAGTGTCATCTAACTCTATCGCTGATAGATTCAACGTGCCTCGGATAACTTGCGGCTCTGTTTCCCCAGTCCTAAAGGGCTCTCATTTTTTCTTTTATTATCTCAGACAGCACTTTATAGCTGATGACATCAGCAGTGCCTGGTGGGGAGAATATGGCAATAGCAGTGCCAGACATGCTGGTGTAAAAGGCTCTCTCTAATGTCAAGCAAGTACACACACACACACACACACACACACACACACACACACACACACACACACACACACACACACACACAGTCGACTGCAGTGAGAATAGAACAATTACCTAAGTACACAGATTACAGTCTTCAGTAATTTATGCAAGCTCCATGGCACAAGTCTGACTTTTACAAGGCTATAGGCCAACTTATTGTGGATGACATCAGCACTGGATGTAGAAGGGAAGATGTTGGGAGGCCTGCATGAAACGGATGTGTGGCTTGTGCAAGTATCAACATGCTGTCAATCCATGGGATTGGAGTAGTAACTGTAGGATACACACTTCTGCTCTTCTGGCAGGCATACACACACACACACACACACACACACACACACACACACACACAATTGGCTGCAGTGAGAACACAGACCCCTACCTATCTAAATACAGAGACTACAGTACTCAGTAATTTATGCAAGTGCCACAGCACAAGTCTGACTTTTACAAGGCTGCAGGCTAACTTATAGTAGATGACATCAGCACTGGATGTAGGAGAGAAGATTTTGGGAGGTCTACATGAAATGGATGTGTCAGCATGTGCAGGTATCAAAATACTGTCAATCTATGTGATTGGAGCCATAACTGTACACACTTCTACTCTTCTGGCTAGACATGCACATTCACAGACACACACAGTTGACAGCAGTGAGAACAGAACCTCTACCTATCTAAGTACACAGACTACAGAAGTCAGTAATTTACACAACTACCATGGCACAAGTCTGATTTTTACAAGGCTGCCAAACAACTTATAGTGCATGATATCAGCAGTGGATGTAGGAGAGAAGATGATAGGAGGCCTGCATAGGTTCATAGCTTCATAGTTTTCTAGGAGGTTACTAGGCTAATGGCCCTAGGGCCTTTACAAGCCTATCCATGTAAAAACTCAAGTACCCTTATTCAGCATAGTTTGATGTTCACTGTTAGCAGAGCAATTTTGTGATCAGCACTAACTGGCCCTGTCCATGAGGGACATAGATGCCACCCCTGGCGTGAATTTATAATCACCTATCCAGCTGTCAAATTTGCACTTGAACAGAGTCATTGAGGAGCATGACTTCACATGCTCTCTCTCTTTCTCTTTCCCACTTACTCACCATATGGTACACTGGGCAATGAGCACCTTTCAGTGCTCATTGTTTCTGTAGCAGTTAAAAGTTCTATGGACTCAGAATGCTAGCCTCTCAGCAGTCTATATGATGCTGAGTACAGTGACAGGGCTTTCAGTCTTTCCATGTATGCCATGTTTTGGAGCCCCTGGATTCTCTTGGTCAGAAACCTCTGTAGTCTGTCCAGTTGCTCCAGGTGTCTATTGAGTTACATAGAGAAGGGAATATTGTACTCAATAGTGGTGTGATAAGGGCCAAGTATAGCAGGGCTATGACCTTCCTGGTCTTGGATGCAATGCCCTTAGTTATGAGGTGGCCAATGTAGAATATGTGTCTTTTCACTATGGACACATAGTGGTTTAAGTTTAAATTGCTATAAAATTATGTTCCTAAGTCTCACACCACTGAGTTTGAGCTTAGAGGGGTGTTATGTATAACATAATTAGCAGGGCTACTTTTTTGCCAAAGGGGACATTGAAGCATTTTCTTGCATTAAGTTTCAGTCTATGAGTTTGGCATCAATCGTCTGTCCATGTCAGGCCTTTCTGTATTATGTTAACATTATTAGCGACTCCATATGATTGCTCCTGGTTGACAGTCCTCTGCAAACTTGGTAAGCCACAGGCCATCTACCTTCACCTGGACTTCAGAGAAATAGTTTCCAGACAGTAGAGAGACCAGCACAGATCCTTTTGGTACTCCACTGGTAACTGGCCTACTGATAGAGGTGGACTCCCCAACTTTGACAGTGTGCATTCTGTCAGTGAGCCATTTGGCTACACATCTAGTAATGTATGGGTTAATCCCAAGATGGGAGAGTTTCTCTATGATACCTGAATGTGGGTTGTGACAAAGGGCATGGCTAAATCAAGATAGGTGTTATGTCCTGTTTTCCCTCATCCAGGGTTTTGGGGGCCTTATCAAAGAAATACACTAGGTTTAATAAGCAAGATATGCTCCTGAAAAAAACAATAAGGGTCAGGTCAAGAGTGCTGAAGGTCACCTATGTCCCTGTGTATAAGGTCCATGATGAATCTTTCCTTAGCCTTGCAGGTAAGGCTGGCTAGGCTTATGGGCCAATAGTTCCCAGGGTCAGCTGTTGGATGTGTAGACATGTTCAAATGTGAAGATAGTTCTAGTTCTGCATGTTACCAGATTGACATGCATTACATATCACACATTTGAATTTAATGTATGTAGTGTAGTTGATATGTTTGTGAAAAAGTACAGAGACAGCAGGATTGCAGTGCATGGGGGGAGGCAACACATGGCTGCATTGAAAATATGTGACATATTGTTCAGTTTAAGTTTTCACATGCAGTTTCATGGCATAAAGAGTAAATGGACAGTAAAGAGTAGTAATATAGGCTAAATATGGCTTTGCATAGCTCAGCAGCGAGCAGTAGGTTTGCACAATAGTTGGCAAAGTGTTTGCTCATGTGAGATACACATTTCCATTATTTTCACTGTTTGCACATAGTTAAGCAATGTGCAAATGTTAGTCTTATTGATAAAAGTCTACCAGTTAGTATTGAGTGTATTAAACATACCTGCTGCTTAGCTGACTCTGTTAGAGTAGTTGTAAATGCATTGATACATTTATTTTAGCCCAGATGACACTGGGTTCAAATCTAGGTGTATCTAATACTTTTAAATAAATAGTAATAATAGAATGACATCAGTTCTTTATAGTAGATGTGTTGTTGTATGTTGGCATAGCACAGCAGGTTTAAGCTGCATTGCATGGAGGTAACTGCAGCACTGTACAGCCACTCACCATTGCTTGGCATTGGTGAGTAATGCCAAACTCTGCGTAAACACAGAGGCTAAAAAGTGAAGAGATCTTTTGCTTTTTCTGCTAGTTATGTGCGTTCTGTGTGATTCTATTATTTGACCAGATTATAGATGTTAAAATGGGGTATATAGGAAAGTGGTGAAATGCGGAGCAAGCAGGGGGAAGAACAAAGGGAAAGTAATACAGAAATGTGCAGGAGGGAGGTAGGAAAGAACCATATTTATCCATTTCTTCAACAGTAAAAAAATTGGTAATGTATGTAGAATATTTGCTGAATTTGGCCTGTCACCTCTAGAAAGAGGGGTGACAACAATGTAATCATGTTGTATATTCAATTGGACTGAATCAAGTGTGTCAAGAAGACACATGCGCAAAATGGAGATCCATGTATGGGACAATATTTTTTTTTGTGGGACAGGTGCCCAATTCTTTTTTAATTCAGTAAGAGAGGAATACTGGGTAAGGGACATAGGTTTGTCTGGGTCAGGCAAGCTGGATAGGTGGGAGGCAAATCCAAACAAACAAGACAAGAGACAGGGACAGTGAGGGACATGAAAAGTTGAGGGACACCATGATTGAGGTGCGGGAGGGGACAACCAAGGCTCATGCCTGTCAAACTTGGAGAGAGTGAGAATCAAGTCCTCACCTACTGGATTGTCATCACTGTCCCCTTGCTCTGCTGGTGGCTGAAGTGCTTGATGTCTTCTCCTCCTATGGACCATGAGGGAAAGCAGCCTCTCTATCTGGTGTAGGCATACACCAATGGTGTGCATGACCCTATGCACCAACCCTGGCAGCTCCTGGTGGATGATGAAATCCCCACTTCCACCACTCTTTCTGCACCAGCTGGGAGGGCAGTACTACCTGAGGGTGCAGGTAGTGTTGGGGCAGCACATGCAGTGCTGCCAAGTTGGTTCCCAGATGTGCTGGGCATTGGTGCTGGAGCCGATGGAGTGAGGGCTGGCTGATCCACTGGGGCTGGCCTACCTCACTGTGCAGTGTAGCATTTAGTGATCTGGTATGGATGGATGACATGGAGACATTTTGATGACACATAATAGAAAATAAAAGAGGGATAGTGGTTGGGGTGAGAGAAAAAAGAGATAAAATCAGTATCATCATATGTGACATACAACGCATTAAAACAATTATATACCTATTTCATCTGAAGTGTTATATTTAAGTATACATCCTAAAAAATACACAATATAACTACAGATTGTGGACAGTAATCCTTGAAATGTGCATATATTGCACATATGCGTGTTCCAGTTATACAGATTACAGTTAACATCCGGGGATTTGTGCCATTTGTATAGAGTTTAATTTAATGTAAATATTATTAAAGAAATGCAGTATTGTATAGTTGTGATTCATGGAATTTGAACCCACAACCTCTGACTACAGTCTAATATTTGACTCCTAAAGTTGATTTGTGCTACAGAGTAATGCATGCCTAATTGTTTTTACAGTTAGGATATGCATACTCAATTTGCTACAACTGTATAAAGAAAACTCAAAAATTTATCATTAACTTTTAAAGCTACAATAACATTTCTCTTGTGCTGCATAAATACCACTTGCTTCCCTCAGTCTCTCCTTTTGAGCAACATGAGCCTGTCTATTGAACTCATGTTCAGTACTAGCCAGGGAAAGAACAGAAAGAACAGAAGAGCATTATGCATACCAGTCTTGTCTATATTTAGCTTTCTAACTATTACAAGTACTGTCTTATGATCATACTTACACAGCTGTGAGATGTCCGCAGTCTCAAATTAATTCAACCAGTGGTTGAGGGTATCCATTTTACACCTGTGTAGGTCATTAAAATGATGCCTACACTGCTCTCCAGTGCATGCTATTCCAGTAACACTGGATACAGTCTGAGCCAAACTATTCCATGCCTTAGACTTGTACTGGGAGCCAGAATAGTCCCCCTGCAGAAGCCTTTGGTTGTGGCACTTTACCAGGAGTCCAATAAATATCCTAGACTCCTGGAAACCCCACCTCTGCACTCTAAACTGGGACAATTCCTCTCTACTGCCAAACATGTCTAATATCTGAACTAGAGCAATGGCAACTGATGTTTTCCTGCCAATTCCAGTTATTGCACTTACTGGTAGCGAGCAAACTCGAGCAATGATGTAAACTGCTTTTACTTAATGTTAAGTGCAGCAGTGCCAGGCAGGGAGGAAATAAATACTTGAAATTAGAAGGTTAATTTTTACACTTGGCCTTAGTTTGAGGGGTGTCTGGTGATTTAGCTTGGAAATATATATTGGAAATTGTGAGGTAACTGTTAGGTGAGTTAATTTGCCGTCATGCACTGGGGGCATAAATGTCATGACCTGACACATTTGTTTTTGCCTTTATACACTGATGAAATTGAGGTTTAGATTGTGGGATTCAAACCTAGGCATAAGAGACAAAACACCGTCTTCCCTAGCATTGATATTCCATCTTTGCACAGAAGAAGTGCTACTCAGACATAGTCAGGAATCATTCATAAATACAGGTGACAGTTTGAGGTGTTACACATGTGTGTATGTGTGTGTGTGTGTGTGTGTGTGTGTGTGTGTGTGTGTGTGTTTGACCTGACAAGGTTGTTGTATATAGATCCAGTCGTGTATGTGTGTTATGTGACTGTGAAAACCATGCAAGTCAAGATAGCAGAATTATACTTACAGAAATACTGGAGACAGTATACCGTCAATCATTCATCTGAAAACACAATAAGGGTGTCTTAGCCCTCATACATATAATTCATATCAGCTCCACTATCTAAAGTATTATAAGTGAGAGTGAATATAATAGGAAGTGGAACAACAGTAAAAATGTATATAATATCCTGCTGTATTAAAACCCAAGACCACATGTATGGCGGTCCTAAACTTACACCTGTTGCAAAAATGTTGAAATAACACTTGTCTATTTTTTTGGTTCATTACTATAAACTGCACTGTCACAACAGTACAAGTAGCTTGCACACTCTGTACTAGAACCCAGGACTATCTGTACTCCAGCCCTGCACTTACATTCGATGCCACAGGACTAGTTACATGATATTTCCATAATTTCCTAACCATTATTAAATTATCTGTGTTAACCACTGCACAACAGTGCTTTGCATGTTTGCGCAGTGCCCAAAAGATTAATTGAATGTTTCCATTTTTAACTATTGGTTGTCTGAGTCCTGTCTGCAGATGTTGGGGAACCTTGCTAGCCACCATGCAACACTGTGCAACACCACTAAGCAAAGTCATGTGAAGGAAAGCAAACATTGCAACAATGTATTGTTTTTGAGTCTTTGCCCTTTTACAGGTGCTCTGTCTGCAGGTGTTCTACAGGTGTTCTGTCTGCTTCCTGGGTGGGCCACTAGTCCAAGTTTGTGCACCTCTAAGCTTCTCGCAAACGAGATAAGCACAGCCAAACTTGACATTCATTTTTCTCCATTTCCCTTGTTTGTGCTAAGGCATACACCACACAAACACCTGCCAAAAAATAAAAAAAATAAAAAAAGGAAACTGAGGAAAAGCAATCTATGACACTACAAAATTCTAGTACACATGAAATATTTGTACATTGGGCTGGATTTAAACTCTCATTCCAATGAACCTTCAGAACACAGCCAAGTTGCCATATCCCTTTTTCCACACAAACATCTTTGCAGCAGGGAGCTGAAATTATTCTGCATACAACCAACTGCAACATCATCTACAGTACTATGAAACCATGTAACAGTTATTTGTCCATGTATTAATTTTGAATGTAGTGCTCTGAATGATTACACATATGCAGGTCTGTCTTACCTCTCTGTGTTTGTTGCTCATTCTTGTCTTATCTGACCAATAATCTCAGACATGCAGTCTGCAAGCCATTTCATATCATTATCGTTAAAATGTGTGGGAATATTAAATGGAAATAATATAATATACAGGTGCCAAAAATGAAGGGAAGGTTGGGTGTTAATGAATAGAACCTGTGAATTGTGTGCTGCTTACTTACAGTTCCAACCTTAACATACTTATTTATAATAATTTGTAAGACTAACCTGACACACCCACTGGCTGTAGGTCAGTCTGCATTGCTGTTGTGTTCTCCCTACCAGGAATCGGTCACATTTATAATCCAATAAAAACAAACATTGAGGGAATGCCTGCACTATGTTTACATTTGCAACACGGAGCCAAGTATTTGGGATTCAGCAATTCTAATGAGTTCACACCTTATTTCCAACTTCACCGTGCTGACAGCCCTGAATCTACACCATAAAAAGGAAACCATGTAGCTGGGGAACCTGAAGGTGAGGAGACTTGTTTATGTGGAGAACAAAGAAAAGAGGCTATTACTTTGGGATATATCTGCATGAAGATTACTGAACATGAGAAGGTATGCTTGCATTTTTCAGCTGTATACTGCATATGCTGAAATATCATTAAGAAAAATCTGTTCAATATTTACATATGTGTATATATATATATATATATATATATATATATATATATATAGTATATCAATTAGGAAATGCTACACCTTTATCTGTATGCATTAGTTAGAAGTGTACTCATGGCATGGGCACATTTGTCAGTGCATTTCATGGGTATACATGATTGTCAATAACCTCAAATGGAATGTTCTGCATTAAGTCTGTAGACATGTTTTAAGTACATTTCATTTGATAAAACTTTTAGCATTTCAATGATGGTTTATTAGCAAAATGTGTCATTTGCCAGCGCTTTTGGCAGTGGGGTGCATAGCTGCATTTCTGTTATGGCACAAACAAGGATATGTTGCTATTGTTACTCTCCCTTTTTGCATCCAGCCTGTTGTTCATATTTCAGATCTCTAGATTGTTTTATGTTTCTCCAGTGGGTAATACTGAAATGCTACCTTTTCTGTTTTAACTGTGAACAGTTATTTTTGTAGTTATGTGATACTTATGTGTATTGTCCTTCTGTTGTCTTTTAGGGCAATTAGAACTATGACATCCAGGTGTCTTGATCCCCGAAAACCACTCTTCAGTGACCCTGAAAATCAGGTCAATGTGGAAGATTTTAGGTGGCATGGTGCCTTTCTACTTGAGAGTAGATGTGGAGATATGTCAGGCAGAATACAAATTTGGCAGCAGATGATTACAGATGGCAATGCAGTAGACAGCCAAAGCAGCACATATGATCAGGTGTGCCATAAGGCCATTGACATGATCTCATCTGCATGGAGGAAAGCAACTGCAGTGGCCCTTGGGATCCAGAGAGCTCCCAGGAACGTGCAGAACAGTATGTCCTTGACATTGGTGTTGCTGTTTCAGGGACAGCAAGTCCCAGGAGGAGCTTCTAGGTAGACTTTTGTATCTCAGTTGTTAAATACTGCTGTATAATAAAACATTTGCATCAATATATTGGTTCTGTTTAACATGAAATTGGTTGAGGAGGGATTGAAGATTGCTGCAGTTAACAACACATGCTGATTGATTACACATGGGGCTTAGGTTGGGTTTGTCATCCAAGTTCTTGATGAAAGTATAGTTAATGGACATACAAAGGGCAAAAAAAAATTACACCTCTGTTACTGTTAATTGTGATGATGTTGTCCTTACCTTTTGCTTAAGTTCTTCTAGGACCATTCAGCATAGGGAGCATACCATCATCTGTACATGGTAAGGCAAACATTTTTATTTCAGTACAGATGAACAGTTCAAAGAAATATTTTAGTGTGTTGTTGATGTCAGGACTATTGTGTGTATTGCTGTACTGTCTGTAATAGTGGCACCACTGTTAGTTTGTTAGAATATATTGGACTATAGTAGTGTATGTATTAATTTTTTCCTGTGTTTGCTCCTTATTATCACAGGTGATCCTGACAGTGGAAGTACTGCACTTCTACCACCTGATGTCAAAGTATCAGCAGTCTCTGATGATGGTGGCCAAACAGAGGCACACTCACTGGGTGCAGAGTTTGAATCTGACACTGAGGTTGACATACAGCCATCCCCTGAAATTTGATTAGACACAGACAGCAGGCTTACGCCTACCCATTCCAGTGAGTCCTCAAATATTGGGCAGGTGGAGGGCAAGACACTCGATCAGGGAAATGTGGTTACTGTGGCTTCAGTGTCTATTGAGTCTGCAGTAGCCAAACTGTGGGTGAGGTGCCACACAGGAGAGTTTTTAGGGGTGCTCAGAGGAGAACTGCTGTCCATCCTTCACCTGATCTAGGTATCTCTCCCATGTCACTCAACATATGTTTAGGGCTGTCATGGAGGCACAGGCACATTCCCATAGGTCTTCCAGAGAAATACTTAGGGTTGTAGATGTGGCACAGTCTGACATGCATGTCTGCCTCCAACTTGTTGCTGATTCCATGAATCAGATGAATGACACTTTGGAATGGGTGGTGTCTGTGAAGAAAAATCTGCAGGGAGGAGGATGGCATCCTCGGGGGCGTAGGTCAGCCACATCATCTGCTGTTAGCCAATGTGGCCATGCCAGTCACACTCCCATAGTGGTAGTACTTCCTCTGCTCCATCAGTGGTTGAGCTGTCCACACACAGACATGGCAGGCCATGGGGTCATGGTTCGGGCATCTTCATGAGGGGACCTTGTCAAGCAGACATCAATCACATTCAGATAGCAGCAGTGCATCTGACCATGGGCATGGATGTGCCAGTGCAACTCCTTGCAGAGCCAGTTCTCATGGTTGGGTACAACATTGATGAACTGCCATCTCTACCATGCATTGCACCTGTCCAACATACCAGAACGTAGAGCTAGAACAAAGCCTGGCTGTGTACATGCAGACACTTGCACACCAATTTCACCTTGAGGTCCCATACAGACACACACACACAATTTACATGGTTCAACTGTGAAGCTTAAAACTAATTTTATCTCACTGGCCATTTGTCACTTTATGCAAATATCTGTCTGCTTCTCTTTCTTACTCATATACACACACACTCACTGACCTTTTGTGTCAGCCTACGCTTCCTGCTCAACACAACACCCTGTGCAAGTGATGATAACTGTGCCATATCCCTATTTTCTATCTTTTGGATTCAGGGATACATAAGCTTTTGTGTCTGATGCTCAGGCTGCATAGCTCACGTAGAGCTCATTATATCTGCATTTGTAATGTTGAATAGCATCAAACTTTTTTCCATCATTATTGTTAATGATCTTGTGAGGGTTGTGAAGTCTGAAACTGAAATGGGTATCATTACTTTCTAACTTCTCTCTTTAATGATTTTCCAGTACAAACGTATGGTGCTAAACTGAGGGCATGCAGTGACCGTCACTACTTTTGAGAGGTATGACTGTGAATTTTTGATGCCTGAGACCTACTTCTTAATAATGGATGCATATAAGTCAACTAAGTCTCTACCGTCACATGTTAAGGTAATTTCTGTTCAAATCACCTACCTTTTACCTGCTTACTCTACCAAGTAACAACATGCAAGGAACTTGCAGTTATTCATATTATTATACAATACACTCCAGGTTCAACACTTACCTTGTAAACCCAGCAGTTGCAACAGTTTTAGTTCAGAGCTGACTCTGTCTGACGCTAGCAGTACACAGCCATCACATGGGTAGGTAAAGGCTGTCAGCATTGCCTGGCATCAATGTTACTATACATATATATATATATATATATATATATATATATATATATATATATATATATATATAGGTCTAGGACACATGCTCGACTAGCATATGTCCGAATCACAAAACATCGAACACACATACACAAAAGTGTTTAACATCGAATAGCGCTTCCGTGTATGTGTAGTTCAAAAAAATATATATCTACATTTCTGCCGGGGGGCTTTGCCCACCCTGCACCCCCCCCCACTTTATTATTCTCATGCCGAGATCGCACTGCAGTGGGGAAAAGGGAATTTTTCCTTACCCGCACTGTAGTCTGATCTACAAAACAGGCACACATACACGGAAGCGCTTGTCGATGTTAAGCGCTTTCGTGTATGTATGTTCGATGTTTTGTGATTTGGACATATGCTAGTCGAGCATGTATCCAGATCCTGTATACATATATATATATATATATATATATATATATATATATATATATACATAGAAGGAAGGTTTTAGATCGTTAGGTGGTGAGTGAGTGTGCTATGTGTTGTCTTTTAGCCAGTGTGAGGCCAAACTGAGCATGCCTACATCTGCCTAAACCCACAGCAGCTGCTGGTTCTACCTCTGACTCCTCACCTGCATGTGGCTGTGGTGACCTTGCCATTGGTGGTGGGATGTATGCCCCTTCCCCTTGTTGATTCTTCTGAAGCTGTTTTCTCAGGATGATGTTGTGTAGCATGGCACATACTGTGACTATTTCAGTACATGTACACGGATTGCACTGCAGGGCTCCCCCAGATGTATCTAGACACTGGAACTGAGACTTCAGCAGCAAAAGCACATGCTCTATGATATTTCTGGCTTGAGCGTGTGTCTCATTATGGTGTTCCTATGCAGGTATGTGTGCATTTCTGATGGGTGTCATCAGCCAAGGTTCCAGTGCGTAACCTGTATCCCCCAGTAAATGACCCTGTGGGATATCCCCCCCAGTGAACATCTGATACAGTTGGGAGGTGTGCCAGATATGTGAGTCATGGTAACTGCCTGGGTTGCCAGCACACATGTTCAAAATGATTTCCTTGGAATTACACACAACTTTGCAGTTAACAGAGTGGACACCGTTCTATTTATGTAGAGCCTTCCCTGTTCCCCAGGTGGTGCCTTAATTTCTACATGTGTGCAATCTATGGTGCCCAGTACTTCAAGGTAGTGTGCTACAGGGTAGAACTCCTGCATATTTCTGGCCCTATCCCCAAGAATATGGGGAAAATATGTGGTCACTAGCATGTTGAAGCATAGCATTCAATAATTGATTGAGGATCCTGAATCCTGATGCCTGTGATACCCCCAGAATGCCCCCTATTGGTCTCTGAAATGTACCTGTAGCTAAAATTCTAAGTGCTACATATACCTTTGTCTGCACTGGAATGGTTCAGTTTGCCCTGGCACTGAGTTGAGGATGATACAGGTTGCAAAGTTTCTGTAGTGTGTCTCTAGCCACCCTGTAGTGCTCTACAATTTCTACATCATGTAGATTGTGATAAGTTAACCAGGGTCTGAAAACTCTTGCCCTGCTTGGCCTTGGTCTATTAGAAGCAGCAGCATGACTTCAGCCTGTTGCTCATACACATGAATTAAAGCAACAGCAGTCCTTAACGTAGTTTCTGTGTAGACTCCTTTCTGTGGCTGTACTCCAATAGGTTTTGGAATTCGCAGGGAAAACCAGCACTGAGTCTACATGGTTGATTTATAGCTTATTGAATAGCTTCTTCATCTTGGATTGGTTGATTAGCATACAGTTCAGCTGCTTATGCTGTAATTTGCATACCATGGGGTTTACCTTGTTTAACGTCTCTATGCAGCTCTACTCACCGTGTAGTGCTGCTTACTGAATCTAAAACAGTTTGCTGCCATGTGTATGTTGTGCTGCGCCATGCACTTGGCAGAAACGGACCATGTAGGCTTTATTAAATCTAGCCTTTGCCCTTGTGATTAAACAACCCCAACCGTGAGTAAATCTTCAATATACCACACCCAGTCATTGGTTATTGCTATATTTCACTTTAACTGACAGTTTCTGATAATACAATGCTGTCTGATCAGTGGAAGGAAAACAACTGTGCAGATCTTTCCTGTTTTCCTTCCTTCCTTGTCTTTTAATTAGTATCATTTTGATGATGTGACTTTTTCGAGTTAATACTGTAGTCAAACCTTTCAAGGTATCCTAAATATATGCTAAGTTTTATAACAAACCACAATTTTGCTGACTAGAGAAACACTTCAAAGAGCTACATTGTTGGGACATTTAGCACTGTGTTGTGACTCCTTCCAGTGGAATGATTGAATGCAACTAGATCTACAGATGTTAATGAAACTCCTTAAACAAGTAGTGATAAAATAAACAGTTATATCTTCGGACAAATGTCTGAGAACCACTTTATAGTTCTTAATGTCCTTCTCAATATTTTTTCATCCTCCTCCTCTGCTTTTTCCCAAAAGCATACTTCTACAGAAAGTCATGACATGAACTGAAGACGAGGGCTGCTTTAGCTTCTTCTGCAGCTGTTTCATCAGTCTCATTTAGTTTTACTTCTAGATTTATGGATTGTTTTATTACAGACTTTATCATTATACTTTTCATAATATTTAAAGTCTTGGAATCTTGTTGTTAAGCATATGGCAACCATTTTGTTGATGTTCTAAACATCTAAGGGAAGTACCAGGTATGTTGCTGTTGTCATCAAAAAAGGCCAAAGCCCAAAGCATCCCACAAGTTTAACTGTGATCAAGCAGTCAGATTGTCACTAAAATTAAGAAGGCAACAGAAGGTAGAATCTACTGTATGCTGTGGTGAGGAGACATTTGCAATGTGCAGCTACAATCCAGGAGGAATATGAAGCAACAAGATAAATAACATATTCTGAGTAAGTTTTTCTTATCAACTTTTAAATCTCAGGTATCAACAATCTCACTGCCATAAAAATCTCAGATATAAAATCCTGAAGTACTTAAAATCCTAAGCACTAGAAATTGTGATGCAAAATAGCTTTTCCATGCCATTTAAGACTAATAAATGACTTCTAAACAATATATAGAATCATGCTATGTGACATACTAACAAACCTTACACAGCACAAAATATCAATGGACTGAAATATGTAAGCAAATGCAAATCACCATCTTAAACAAACTAAAAAGGAATAAACAACAAGAACTGCAAACAGATCAAATGAAAATATTACATAATCCTATTGTTGTATGTTATACTATATTTTACTTTAACATACAATCTTATTGTTTATGTTAAAGTAAAGTAGAACAGAATACAGACAGCAGTGCTGTTTTCCACCCCCTTTTCCCTCATTGCATTCCCCCATACTCCTACTAATTTATTTTAATTACAGATCCATAGATTGTTGAGAAAAGGGATGCTTGGCTACACCATAAAAACAAATATTTCTTCTTTGACAATATTACACGCACCTAGATCCAAAACAAATTAGAAAAGTGGTGTGGGGTGTAACCCCTCCAAGGTAGCAGAAGGGTTTGTCTTTCCTGCACAACTTGTGTATTATATCACAATGTATATGTCCCAATGTATTCTTTATTCAGGTGCACCCCTGAAATAGTTCTTTGCCTGTTTCATACTCTGCATATACACTTTACTGCAAGATTTTTTTTGTTCAGTGCTATGTTCCTCAATATAGCAGCTAAATCATATATATACCTTATATAGGAATTATAATGCTCTGACGCCATTCATAATGCTGGTTTAGTCTGGCAATATTTAACTTCCTTTAAAAGTTTACAACTTGACCATATATGATGCATGATTGCAAAGAAAAACTCATACCTTTGTAGAGTTATGTTTATGCAATTTGTCAGTGTTTATGTGTTTTGAAAAAAAAGCATAATAAATGCAACAAAACATAAATTGTGTAGCCAGCTTAATAAAATAATCACATAATACTCCCACTTGTCAGTGGTGCAGCTGGTCACAGCCATAAGCTCTAAACAACAAAAGAGCAGTCTACGGTGGGGGGATAGTAAATGCCCAGTCCCATAATTTTGGAGAATAAACACCTTATACCTTCTGACTATCATACTTTTCCCTTCATAGCCACACACTCTGCATGTACAGGGATACTAACCTGTCCTACAACATGTCAGTGGGTAACCCCCAACCCTAGATCACTGCAGTACATCTCCTGCTCCAACACTGTCACAGTCATTCATCTATCAGAATATAATGAGCATCCAAGTGAGTATGAGTATGTGCTCATCCATATACACACCATTCTTCCTACCAATGGACTTATGGACTGCTCTGATAATCTTCATGCAAGTTAGTGAATGCAGTACATGCAGTGCAAATCCACAGGGTTAAAGCTGTGAGCTGGTAACAAGCCTTTTCTTGAAGTCAGGGGTTTGATTCCCTCTGCATACTGTGACACTCAGCAAGTCATTTAAGTTGATAGTGCTTGCCAGCAGTTGGGAAACTAGTTGTCCCCTGAACCGTATGCTGAGTAACTACCTATGAACAAAGATGATGAGAGGGTTGCTTCCATCTCTCTCTCTACTATGCCATCTGCCTCAAAAGAAATGTAAACAATCATGCATTTAATAGCAGCTATGTACTTATTCACAATAAGCTAGTCAAAGGTTTGCCATGATGACAAAAATGTGGCTCCCACACCTGGAATGAATCCCACTTCCTAAATATGAAACCTCTTAACTTGGTAACATAAGTGTTCATTGTGCTTAAATAGATTTTCACACTGAGAAGTATTATAGACAGTTGTTAAATGATGAACCCACTTCCAGAAGAGCTGCTGTTTAATTTATGAACACTTTTAAAATTGTGGATCTACTTTGAAATTACATCCTGGCTAATGAGCATAATACTTTTTATGTTCTGAATTTTCTTACATTGGAAAAGCCCTTGTCCCTTATTTTATATGACCTCCCTAAAATTCATACAAAAAAGATCAATAATCTACCAGTGAAACCAGTTGCCCTAGAAACTGTCTGTTTGTTTAAAAGAGCCATTCTTTTTCTATGTCAAGGGCATTGTTTGACATATTTTGTTTTATGCTATAGCATATATCAGGTACATGAATCATTTTCTAGTCATGCACAGTTGTTGTTTGTCTTTCGGCTTTTCCCAGTAAGGGGTTGCCACAGCGGAACTCTGGTCTGCTAACGATTGGCAGTAGATTACGAAACGCCGAGGTGCCAGCTCGACACCCAACCTTCAACGAAGGCACGCCCATTTACGCACGCAAGTCTTTCAAATGCTACCCAACCATGGGGAGGACATGCAGACTCCACACAGAAGGCACTCCCAAGCCAAGCCGAGAATCGAACGGGAGAACCTCTTGCTGTGAGGTAACAGTCATGCACAGTAATTATAAAATTTCTTATTATAAACATTCAGATGTTATAAAATTAGCTTTCAGATGGATGGGTCATCAGCATTAACTAATGTTTATGCACTTACTAAAATGATACTGGAAATGTTCTACATTTACGGGCATACCTCTCAATCTCTTAGAGCAAAAAATCTGGACAAAGCCTAAAATGATGGGGGGACAAATAGGGACAGATTTTAAATATTGCTCTTAGGCAGAAATCTGGACATTCTGCAAGAACCTGTACAGTCGAGAGGTATGTTTATGGGTAATGTCTAATGTTTTCCTTTTTGAGAATAGTACATAACAACAGATATTAGGAACAGCAATGAGAGATGCAGTGATAAATACCTATTATATGTTACTTTGTTGTCTTTGAACGAGTGGTTTGTTTATAGCACTAGTCTTTTTTTATAAAACATAATGTACTGCTATTTTATTGGTAACAATGTTTCCCAATGAAATAATAGCAGAAACTGTAGAATTTTATTTATAATTTGCAGAACACAGATATGAACAGATATGAACATTTCCACTGCATTTGCTATAGATTATAACTGTGTCACTTCTTATAAATTTTATATAAATTCTTCCTTCCTGAAGGAATGAAATCCATTTAATGGCAGTAAATTAATGAGGGTGAAGTACACACAATGTGCTTAAAGGATGATTAAACAAATAAAATGTTGATAGAAAAATTGAACAAAAGCTATGTGTGACAGCTATCTGGACATAATTACAAGCAAACACACGCGCAAACACACGCACAAACACACACACACACACACACACACACACACACACACACACACACACACACACACACACACACACACACACACACACACACACACACACACACACTCTCACACACATACACACACACTGGGGAAAGCCCTCTGCTTGGGCACAGTTAAAATCATACAGGTGAAGGGTAACATTTGCTATTCAATAACGTTGTAAAGATAAGGAAAGATCCTTACCATCACTTGACCTAGACTTTCTTGTAGAATATCAAGATTTTGCCTTAATCTGTCCCACCAAGGCACATGCTATGCTACAAAATCAAATCTTCCTGTTTCAGAAGGCATGGAAAATGCACCAGATTTAAATAATCAACTAAAACTTTAAAGTCCAAGTCCAAGCTAAGCAACAACATCTGAGATTTATAAAAAGATATCCAGATAAGATCACTATTTCCTAAATCTCTGTCAGGCTTGTAAAACTGAAGTGAGACTTATACAATCTAACTTTACTTACTTTGTATTATTATTTTAAGCATATAAGGCCTTTAGGTCCAAACTGCCTCTTCTCAGGATAACTAAAGCTATCTGGTTAAGTGACCTGATGACTTGCTTAGCTTCAAGTGGAAATCAAGGGATTCCAACCCATGAATACAGGATGAAGCTCATTATCTGCTTATTGTCTTTACTGTGTTAAACTGCCAGAAAACACAAAGTTCTCTTAGCTCATAACCAAACTATTCTGGGCTAGAATCAATAATATGTTAATGTTTAAACAAACCCATCCACCCTGTAAGATACAGATACAAAGTATACAGTCGCACTTCCTCCTCATCATCATCGTCAACCACCTTTTTCCCTTTTACATGGGGTCATGGACATCAACTATCCCTATTTCTCTTAATTCAGAGCCACTCTCCAACCTTTTTTGACAGTTATGCCCAGCTGCTGAAGGTCTTTTCTCGGGTAGTGCATCCATTGAATAAAAATTCTCATCTCCTCTTGCCTTCTTCCTGTTGCTGCCAAATCTGCTGCACCAAATCATCTTCTGCTTTCTGCCCATGTAACTGAACCACCAAAATATGTTCTTCTTGGCTTTCTCTGCAACCTGGGCAACTTTGGCTTCTTCATCTGTCCCACTATGTGCATCCTTGTATCCATCTCAGGAACTTCATCTCCGTCATCTCAATATTCTTCAGCTGCTCTGCCTTCACTGCCTAGGATTCCGTGTCACACAGAAGCCTTGATCACACCACTGTTTTGCATGCCTTACTTTTCAGCTTCTTTGCCATTCTTTTGTCACACACAACCCTTGACACTTGGTGCAGGTTGGTTGTAGTACTTCTGATTTTACCTCTGCCTTCCTCATTCAAATGTCCCTTCTCCTCATCCACATCTCACAGATACTTGAAACTCATATCCAGTTCCACTATCTTTCCTTCTATCTCAATGTTCAACTTCTTTTGACTGTTCCCATTTGCTGTCTTGGCTTCTGTTTTCTCTGTACTCAGTTTCATCCCATGTGACTTTTGTTTTGCGTTCTTAGTAACCTATTATTTGCTGAAGCTCCTGTCTAAAGCCTGCTTGTAGTGCCACATCATCTGCATACAGTAGCTTTGCTGGTATGTCCCCTCTGGCCTATTTGTTGTTGCAGCTGGGCTCTGAGCCAAACCCCGATGCACACCCACTACCACTCTAAACCCCTCAATGAGTTCAAACGCTTTTCATAGTCTTGTAATTGAGTCCTTATACATTGCTTGCACTAAGCCTACCAATGTTTCCAGAACTTTGAATATCACAGAACTACACACATCAGCTTTCTTTGGACCGTGGTACATGCTTTCTCCAACTCTGTGGATGAGCAGTTGGTCTTTTTCCTCAACTTCAGCTTCTTTTCCACAATCGGACTTACTACAAACATTGGGTAGGTTGTACTGCATTTTTGATTTGAGTCTCATCTACTCATCTCCCATCTTACTTTTTACAACTCTGCATATTTATTTATCAGTCCCCCTCTTCAATGCTTCCATGTGGTGTGGCAGGACTTCTGTACTGCCCATCACTGTGAATATAGTTTGTTGTTGTACTCTGGCAGTAAGATGGTTATTCTCTAGCCATCTGGGGTATGCCACTCTATCCATACCATGATAAGTACCCTCAAGAGTAATTTCTTTCCTAATGCACCCAGCGTCTTGATCATATCTCCTCTGACTTCATCTGAACCTGCCACCTTCGCTGATTTTATTTCTTTATTGTGCCTCATGTTTTTCCAAGGATGTCTTCTCCTTCTGCTTTCATCGTAGCGTGTGCATACAACAGTACATCTTTTATTGGATTTTCTTTACTCAGAAGCTTTCTGAAGTACTTTTTCCATCTGACCTTGGTGTCCCCTGGACTGGTAAGCAGATTGTCGCTGATGTTCCTTATGAATATATCTTCTTTATATTTCTGTCATTGTCTTGCAGCCTGATAATGTTTCTTTGTGACATCTGGTGAATCACATTCTAGAGCCTGGTAGAGGTTCTCTGATGCCTTGTTATTTGAAATTCAAGCTGCTCTCATAACTTCTTTGTTAGCCATCCACTAATCCAACACCAATAACCAAGAAGGCAAACACGAAAACTCCACACTGCATTTTATTGTAGTTAAAATAACCAGTAGTTAAGCACTTTCATCCCCAATGGGATTTCATCAGAACTACTCCAGCTTCAGTATGAATCACACTGTTCAGGAAATCAAGAAACTGATGATTGTAAGGGTTATCAGATGAGTGATAACAATCACAAAATAGAAAAAAATACAAGTAAGTCTGTGCTCAAGAACCAAAGTTGTTTCAACTTTTTCAAACTAACACTTCCTGAAGCCATCCAGTAATGTTTTGAAGCCTGGTCTGACTTTTCTATTTCTTTCTACACCCCTTCTCTCCTTCTTTTGATCACTTCCTAGACATCTGCATACCACCAGGTTTCCTCATATACCTTATTTCCATACCTGGCTCTGCCACTTATCTGCTCTACCCACCTCACACATGCTGTTATGATATGCTGCTATTCTTCTTTGGCACTTCCTTTTTACATTTCTTCTGGAGGTGATAGCACCATGACATTTTATTGAACTGCTCTTCTTTTTCTCCAATCAGCTTTCAGGTCTTCAGCTAAGTCCAAGTGACCTAAGAGGCTTTTCTGACCGGTGCTTGCAGCTTATAGTGACTACTAGTTGTTAATGCTGGGTGGCAACTATCTCATTAGGGGTGAATTTGCAATCTGTGATTTGACCCCAATGTTATTTTCTTACTAAGAAGAGAAAGTCTACTTGAGTTGTATGTTAACCACTGTTGTACATAAATATAGAATGTTTACAGTTTCCTGACCTACTTGAAATACCCAACGATGTCAAAAACACTTTTTAAAGATACAGCTCCCCCCCGTCCCATTTGTCATATCCAGTGTTTTCCAAGTCCTGTAGAAAACATAAACAATCCACACACACAACCCTTCCATTTACCATTGTGCTGTTTCACATGCACCTAGTTAACTGACAGGCACACACTCTAAATCCCACTTCCTGAAGTGATTTGCTTCATGCCTAGTTAGACCACTTACATGTGTTTATTACTTATCTTTAACTATTAATACATACTTTTTCTCTGGACATCATCTTCCATTACTCACCTAAATGAATACATCACCTCTCAGTACTGCATGATTACAGACCCAACACCACACTGCATACATTAGTGGAAGCCCTGAGAATGACAAACTCTGTTTAGATGCTATGCTACTTTAACCATTACAGTGATACTGTACAACAACAGCTTGGTTTTTGACATAGCCTTAGCATCTTCATTGCTGCCTAGTCTGTCTCCACCTCCTCATTAAATAAAAAAAAATATTGCTAGCCTTCAGATAGGGAAGTTTTTATGAATCTGAAAAAAGATCTTTGATATTGGAGATCATTCTGTGTTATTACATCACACTAGCGCCTCTCCTAGTACTTGCGAATGGCGTAGTACTTGCTGACTGACAGTTTTTTGACTGTTAGAAGAAAAAGCTCCATTTATTTCCTGTTATCACTATATCAGGAATCCCATGGGGTTTTGTTCTGCACACCACATTTCTCTGATTTTATGAACCAACTAATTTCAGAAGTCAGTACCCTTTTCATGGCATAAGTCATACCTTTTTTCCTTTGTTATATGTATACAACTTAATCATAATTAAAGCAGCCCTGTATATATGACAATGCATGCTACAAAAGGACTTTATGCATATTTGTAAGTGGTCTGTAAATATAAATCTTGTAACAAACACTGGGAAAACTAAATACATTACCCCACAACCTTATTAAATATCTATTTGATGTTTGTTTACTTTTTAGATGATATGATCCTAAATGAAGCCTTTTCAGATCTGAGTCAGCATATTCCAGAGTATCAAACACATCAGGAAATACAACAACAAAGCAGAAAATAGAGAAAAAGTAAAAACTGCATGAAATGTATATCTAGGCTGGTAGTAGTTCTAGGGTGATCAGAAGAAACACTGTGGGTTACTTCCTTAATTTGAAGTTTATGCACCAGGATAAGAGAATCATCCATGATGAGTGCTGCCAGTAAATACATACCCAGGAGTGGCTCATGCTATTGGGCTGAAGGACTGCAGCCCCCCCAGTTGTAAACAAAAAAGAAAAAGAAAATATAAAATAAAATAAAAAAGAAAATAGAAAAATAAAACGAGTCATGGATCAAAGCGCATGCGCACTCGAGGCATTTCCGGACTGGTGATGAACCAGTCTGGAGCATGTACACAGAATCCAGACTGTCTCACCAGCAGTCTAGATTAAAAGAGAGCATTCAGCAGCACTATTCCAGAAGTCTATGTAGTTACAACTGCATAGACTTGAAGGGGGATCAGACTGCAATGTCCTCAGGCTGGGTAGCACCCCCAGCTTGCTGCTCTGCTCTCACAGGAAGGACACTTTGCACTCGTCTTGGGCTAGATGGAAGGACTTGCTTTGGATGGATGTTACACGTTGGTTGTGTTTTTACTGACTTTGAGGTAAGGAATACATGTGTGTGTGTGTGTGTGTGTGTGTGTGTGTGTGTGTGTGTGTGTGTGTGTAAAATGTCCCAGTAGCTATATGGTGGTGGGTAGGTGGGTACCCACCACCATTTGTAAAGATTTGCAGATTTTCCCCTCATATTTGTTCTATTCTGTTCCTCATAAAATCTGTGGTTTCTGTATTTTTGTGTCCTTACAAAGTCAGTAGTGCAGTGGTAGCATTGTTGCCTAATAGCTACAGGTTCTCTGGTTTGATTCTTGGCTGGGGTGCCTTCTGTGTGAAGTCTGCATGTCCTCCCTGTGGTCAGACTTTCCTGGTTAACAAATGTTAAATAAATAAAAATGCCAAGCATTTGAATTTCAGACTTTGTATTCTTCAGAAAGTGCATGGCAACACAAAACCTTTTATTCTAGTAATTTTCTAAGTTTATAAGATGGATATTTGAAATTTGTCCATATTTTTGGGACTGTATTCCCCCATTGTTGGCTTTGTCCACGTTTTTTGTGCTAAGTTTGAGAGCTATGGTAAAAACTGAATTCACTGAATATGTTTGGAGGCTGTATTCCCCCATTACTGGCTTTGTCCCTGTGTTTTTTGCTAAGAGGTTGAGAGCTATGGTGAGAGCTGAATTCACTGAATATGTTTGGGGTCTGTATTCCCCCACTATTGGCTTTGTTCAGGTGTTTTATGCTAAGAGGTTGACAGCTATGGTGAGAACTGAATTCACTAAATGGTAGTCATTTAAGTTTCAGTCTTCCTCTCTTTCAGAAAACAGCTGATTTGGCATAGTGGTATGTTGCTCTGACTGTTTTGCACAAGGTTCTGGGTTCAAGACTTGGCAATGACATGTTTGGTGGTAACACAGCATTTTATTCTGGCAACTTTCCAACATTATACAAGCACTGTTTAAAATGTGTCCCTGGTTTTGGGGATTTTTGCCCCCCCCCCAATAAATTTAGTTTTTTTCCAGATTTCTTGTGCTGCAAAGTTCAGAGATACAGCTGAGTGTTGAGTAGATTTTACAAGGATCTGAGATCTGCAGGGGAGCAATCGTTTAGTGCTGCTTATGCTGAGTCTACTTGCATTGTTAATAACACAACAGGTAGTGTACTTGCTTTTGCTGCAGAAGGCTGTGGATTCTACTCCCACAATAGGTAGATATATTGCTGATACTGTACTGTGTTGCAAAGGGGCGAATATACCTAGTAACTATGAACCTGTTATCAGTTTGCCATCCATTCCCTATTGCAATATTAGTAGCTTATTATTTTTTTAGTGTAACATAGGCAATTTATTTCTCAAGGGCAACAGGCACTTTATTTGTAGATGAAACAATGAAATATAAAGCTGTTTGCTAGCAGCAACCACTTCATTAGTTACAGATCTCTTAATGTGGAATTATTTAGATGACTTTTACTTCTTCAGAGATTGTGCATATTTACAGATACTGGTGGACTGTAGTGGACTTTTATGAATGAAATGTTTTGAATTGGCAGTTTTGTCATTATTGGTGCATGCATTATGTTTCATTGTTTAATGGAAAAACGTTCAAAACAATACATTTAAAACGCCCTCCAACATTGTACTGTATTATACAAGGAATATAATTTAATACAATCAAGAAGGTGTATGAAAGAACATGTGTATGTTTCGTGTGCAAGGGGCCTGTGATTTGAAAACAGCCCAAAACCAAAGTTAATCTTTATCTGCCACTGGCAAAATGTATTTTCTTTGAATGTGGGTTTCAATGCTGTTTCAATGAATGTGAGTTTCAATGGCAGAGAAGTTTTAATGCTAAGTCTGTTTTCATTGTGAGACTGCATTTCTTTGTTTAGCAGATATCTATTAGTATTTCCGCTGTAAAATGCAAAATAAACTTTCTAATGAAGTCCAAATCATCGCAGACATAAAGCAGTATGCACATTAGTGTTTATGGTAAATGGAGTGAACTAGCCAAGTAATGGTTCATTGGAATGGCTGCAGGGGGAGGCTCTATTCGACCATGAATTTGTGAGGGGTCGGGCGGCAAACTCAAAGACAGCCCCGGCTGAACTATACCTCTCAACTGTCCAGATTTTTGCAGAATGAATAGATTTTTGCTCCTTATTTTTGGTTTGTTCCTCATAAAAATTGTGGTTTTCTGGCAAATCGTTTAGGAATTAAGTCACTAAATAATGGCAGACACTGAGTTTCAGACTTCATAACCTTCAAAAAAATGCATGCTAAAGCAAGACCTGTTAGTCTATCAACTGCCTAAGTTTATACAAGAGCAATTTTTAGCACTGTTTATATGTTCCCCCAATATATTTGGCCTTGTCCAGATTTCCTGCATTAACAGGTTAAGAAGTACGTGCAAATAAATTGTGTTTTAGAATTAGGCATATCCAAACCTCTCAATAATAATAATCCCTCCGCAAAATGCCAATTTTGGAAGAAAACGGGGAGGGTTTACAATTAATAAATAACTGTAATAATCAGAGTTATAGGTTCATAGGTTCATACTAGGCTATCGCGAGGGCATTCATTTACAAGCCCTAGCCCGTTTTTGGCTTACGCCACCCCCTTTAGTATGGGGAACTATACCCATTATTTGGTAATCCCTGGGGTATATCTGCGATCTCCCATCCATTGGTCATCCAGCCCCCCTATAAATAATAGTGTCGAGGTTTAAGTCCCCCGCCCTTGTGGCTCTGATGGATCTAGATTTTAGTACGTTTATTTCAGAAATGCATGCAGATTCTTTTATTTTGTCAGTTGCTCAAGTTAGCAGTACTAATATTAAAAAGTGTCCCTTCTTTGACAGATTCCCAGCTGTATTGTGTGGCTATTTTATATTTTTGCTTCACATTTTTGGTCTGTTTTTCATACAATTGTGTTTTTTGGCAAATTAGTGACAAATCATTAAAGACTGAAGTTAGAAAATAATGACAGACATTTCGGTTTCAGATTTCATACTCTTCAGAAAATTCATACTAATGCAAGACCTACTATTCTATTATCTTTCTAAGTTTATTAGAGCAATATTTAAAATGTGTCCTTATTGTTTGGGCCTTTGTCCCAATTCTATGTATGGCTTTGTCCAGATTTCTTGCTCTGAGGTTGAGAGGTATGACAAATGTGTCAGGGCCATCACAGTCAGCCAGAGACATTTAAAATGGTAACATACTTGTTGCACCCCACTCCCCCATGTAGCGACTCTGGATGTGTCCAAGCAAGGCAAGGAACAGTTACGAAGTGTAAATGTGCAGAGTATCCCCCCATCCAAGGTAGACGCAAGTACTACAGTGGTTTTTCATCTGTCCTTGATTTTGCAGAATGTTCTGGTTTCAGTCATATTTTTATACTGTTGATTTATGCTTATTATTATTATTTAGATAGTGCCTGTTGCTCTATGTTTAAGTAGCAATGCTTTAATGACCATCAGGTAAGCTTGTCTGAGATTGTAAGATGCAAGTAAGCTTCAATAAGCATACTGTTAAAGAATTGCCAACATTTAAAGCCTTTTTGTTGTTGCCATGCAGAGAATACTTACATAACTAGATAACGTATAAGCATTGGGTATTGAAATGCATATAACAGTATTTGTAATAAAGAACAGGATTACATTATTTTAAGAAGCTCATTACATTTGTTGGAGACTTGCAGTCATCTTTGCAGGCTCTACCTGTAAACTAAAATACCAATCTATTGTGTGTGGTCCATAACCTGTGCAGTAGTCCTTTAAGCAATGTATCTTGAGCTTGTTTCTTGTTTGCCTTTCATTTTTTACTTTGATCATGTTTTCCCCATGAAACAAGTAGATAGTTGGTGTCAGGCAGCAGGACTTTTTTGGATAAGAAACATTTTTACAAGTGGGGGTATCATCAGCATGTTACTTGGTATTTTAATAAAGCTGAATATACATTATAATTAGAACTGCAGTGCAAGGAGAAGTGGTTTGAGTTGAGTGCTGCTTGTTTTTCTTATACTTGATTATGACTAGCATTCCAGTAATGTATTTAAAAAGTAATTTTTTTTTTCATTCCTCACAACCTTTTTGTTTCCATCTAGATATTAAGTACGCTGTCATGCAGCCAATGCATTGAAATATTTTTTTCTTCTACACTTCAATTTGTCTTGATTGGACTCTTGTAATGATGGTTTGGCACCCAGGGCAGCGTATTTAATTAAAGTTACAGTTTTTGTGGTTTTGAGCATGGCTCCTCCCCTTTCTAGTTGACCACACCTATTCCAATTGACCCCACCTATTCAGCTGTCTCCTGCAGCCCCCCTTTGATTTGAAGTCACCAGCCACCACTTTACATACCACATATGGTTCAAGCCAAATCAGATGCAGTATTCTAAAAAGTCAGTACTGGATACCATTTTCAAATGTTCCTGATTATCTAGATCTTTTTAAATGATTAGCTTTGGATACCATTCACAGAAAAGTAATACTGAAGAGAATTTGTGAAAAGAAAGTGCTTGCAGGTGGATATAGAAATGGTAGGGGTCACACTGTCCTTTATATTAAAAAGGAGAAAAATAACTGAAGTGAGCAATCCAATATCATTAGCAATTTGAAATAAGAAATAGTCCCGATGTAATACATTTTGCTAGATGTTGATATGATGGTAAAATAATTTTAGGTCTATTTTAAGGAACTGGTTTGCTCTTCATAATGATTACAATATTAACCTTACAGTGGCTGATGAACCAAGGTTTATTTTTAAAGAGACAGAATAATCTTAAGGACATTTTGACCACTAACCTACAAAGGAGACTCCATAACCAAGTGAGTGAGGAGGAAAAAGTGTTTCATTGCCATGAGCCACGTGTTAATGTTGCTGAGAAATTAAACTTTTAAATAATAGATTCTTTTTTATTCATAATTTTCTTTTCAACACTACTATGTTAGCAAGAAATACAAAAATACAGGTTAGGATATGTGACCACATAACAGAAATCATTAGGGGTACTACAATTACTTGGGAAAATAAATGCATTCTGAGCATTTACTATTGTGTATAATAACATGCTTTATTTTGTGTAGTAACAGTGTATCTACAGCTAGCTCCCATCTGTGTGAAATATTTAAACATTAATCTATCACTCTGGGGTCTATATCAGGAGAACAAAGTTTCAAAACCTTGAATCTGATATGGTCAACACTATATTATCGAAGTTTTGAAACTTCTAATCTTTTAACGGAGATCTCCATACAGTGCAGAAAGGAAATATTTCCCTTTTCTGCACTGTAGTGCAATCTCAGAGTTGGTATATTTAAGCAGCAGGGGGTGTGGGGACACAGCCCCCCACGTGGGGAGTGCAGGGAGGCTTGCCTCCCCCCGTTAAGAGCATTTAAATGGTTTGTTTTTGTAGGTTGTTGTGTTTTATTACATTTTTGACATTTTAAAACTTTGATTATATTGTGTTGACCATATAAGATTCGAAGTTTTGAAACTTCAATCATGTAATATAGACCCTGACTCTGTGTGGGTACATCAGGATTTACCCATGTTTGGTGTGATTTCATCATGCGGGCGAAGACTTTGGTAGATAATAGATATTTTGTACTGTAATGCATTCTGTAGTATAAGCTACTTATTATTATTATTATTATTATTATTATTATTATTATTATTATTATTATTACTATCCTGCCTATAAAGAGATTTCTTGCCTCAAAGCCCAGGTCTGTAGAAAAGACCCCAGCATGGATTAGCTTACTGACCTGGTTAAAGACAAACAAGCTAATGAATAAAACAATACATTCCTTTTTAGTTTGTTGTAGTTTTCAGTTCATTGTAAAATAAAGTAAAATGGACACTGATTTTCAACCTATCTGTAGTGGAAGAATCCTGCCTAAGCCATCGCTGTACTTTAGGAACCCTGCCATTTCACCTGCTCTGATTGGGTAACTTTCTAACAAGTTCCATTAATAATTCCATTTTTATAGTTATACAATTATAAACTGATAAGAAAGACCCTGAAAATTCCACCTGAGTGTGTTTATTATTTGTTAATAACAATACAACTTAATCAGATCTAGTGATAATAGTAAATGTGAAGCTGATTTCACATTTTAACATCCAAAAGATCTCAATGCTTGGCAGACAGTATTTAAGACAAAGTGTGCCAGATTTCAGGCACCTGTTAGACTCTCAGTCTTTAATAGACCTATGCCACTGACCTACCTTTCTTTATTTTTTATTTACATTGTTTACCAAGGTAGTATACTGATCGCAACAGCCTATTAGCATGCACAGCCCCTGTGAAGAAATTCACAAAAAAATAAAACTGAATTGCTTATTATCTCTGCATGTCCTCCTAAAGTATTGTGTGTGTGTGTGTGTGTGTGTGTGTGTATGCGTGCATGCATGCACACTCAACTGTGTGTGTGTATCCAGAATTGTTTTCCCCTGTTATCTTGCACCCATTAAGTACTTACCTAGATATGTGGGATATGCTCTGTAGCGCCATGAACTTTATTAAAGGCAGGTAATTGCAAAGTGAATGAATGGCCACCAGTGTTGTTTCTTTGTTTTTTTTTTTTTGTTTCTGTTTGTTAGCCAGCATCTTTATTGCAGTTAATTCAGTAACATGTTTACATTATTTACATCCTAACAAAGTCATCTTTACATTATACTTCACGCAAACATCAGGCAGGTTGTAAAGCATCATGGTCTGAATCTAAACTGCCCATCTCCAATTTTACTTTCTACCACTCGGTGTATTCCTTTATCAGTCACCCTCTCCAGAAATTTCATACAGTGTGACAAGAGTTTGATACCTCTGTACTGCCCACAGTTGTGAATGTACCATTTTTTATTGTGCTCTGGCACTACAGTGCTTATTCTCCAGTCATATGGGATACGCCTTTTTGGCCATACTGCTATAAGTACCCTAAGGGGCCACTTCTGTCCTAATTCACCCAACATCTTGATCATATCTGCTGTGACCTCATCTGAGCCTGCTGCTTTCCCTGACTTCATTTTCCACTGTTAGCATGGGTCCCTGGCACAGGTCAGAATGGGTCTGGTCCTCAACCCACTTGTCACAAGCAAATACCCATGCCCATTTTTGGCAACATTAGTCAATGTGATCAAATCACATAGAGCCACTGAAAGTGCAAATGTGACTGATTAAAGAAAAAAAAACAAACAAAAAGAAACTGAGCACTAAATATATTAGCCAACAATTTCAACATTATATTCCCCCTACAGACACCATGACTTGCAGACCATGTATCTAAGGGTGCAGACAACATCTCTCTGTGGTCTTAAAACAGGAGTTGGTGGCTGGCAGACCCTACTCAACATACTCATAACCATAACCACTCAACGGCCACATCCAAATTTATGGAGACACCATCTTAAGACTGTTATTTACGAAATATGACTTTGAATTATAAACACAGTGAGATCTTTGGTTATAAAATTCACACAAATGAACATGGCAGCATAGGTGGTTTCTCTCAGTTCATCAAAGATATGCTTTTCATGGAATCAGACTTGCAGGCATTCTATACTCCAGACTGTCCAATGCTCAGTGTATTCAGAATGCTATTCAGCTTTTGCGTGGTGGCCTTGATTAACTTTATTTCTTGATCTATCAAAGACCTTTATCAGTGCCTGTCATGAAAAATTGCTACAGAGGTTCAGTAGCCTAGGTCTCTCTCTCTCTAAATCCTCTCTTACTTTGTACTACACTTGTCTTTTAAACAGATTTCAAGACATTAAGTGGAAAAATAAATACTCACACTTCCACTCTTTATATTTTGTGGTACCACAAGGCTCCATATTGAGTCATCTCATCTTCAATATTTTTCTTAACAATCTTCACACAGTCACCAAATATGCTACCCTTGTGAAATAAGCAGATGTCTCCTCCTTAATCTGCTCTACCACTATTCTGCCAGAACTGCAAAGGTTAACCCATTCATCTTTCTCCTGTACTGAGTCCTGGCTAGATAATTCACAACTCCTACTCAGTCCAAATAAAACAAAGATGTTCTTATTAGCACCTAAACCAGCTTTACTATCACATCATCAAATAACATCAAAATTGAACTTGCCAGCCAAACAAAGCTTCTATGTATCATTGATGCTAATTTAAAAGTTGACCATTGTATTCAGTATATAGAGAAAAGGAATCAACAAAGGCTAGGTCTTCTTTACAGAGGTAAATTCGACCTGTGTGATATTAAAAGAACCATAGTCTCTGCCTACCTACTTCTAACTCTTACATGCTTTCCCAGTATTCACTAACTGACGAACCAGCCACAAAATGAAATATGAGCAGTGCCACAATAAAATAGCAAAATTCACTGCTAGCCAGTCATATAGATCCCACCATTGTCTATGTCTCAAAGATCTAAATTGGCTGGAACTTCCATAGTCCATTGCTGTCTCACAACTGACCACAGCACACAAGATCTTATATAAACCAAAACATGTCCTACTTTACAGAACCTATTCTACAAATACACTCAGATTAAGGAATTTCACTCAAAAGACAAGCACTTCCTCATCACCATCAAATTATAATTTAGTTGGTGATGCATTCTACTTTATTTCCCAAAAAAGGAATAGCAACCCTCCTTGTATCAATTAGACAACTTGCAAAACTTTAAATCTTAATTCAAACCACACATCCAGAAATACATACATACATACATACATACAAATATTTCAGGCATGAGCAAAATTGCCCTTCTAGCTTGCCAATATACTAAAACACTTGTTCCCACAATAAGTGTCCAGGCTGTTCTTAAAAATATCTAAACTAGTACTTGCTTTAATGTAATTTGGTAGTCTATTCCATGCATCAACTACTCTGTCAGAGAACCAATTAGTACACTTCTATTCCTAAACAATCTTTTTTAATTTCTCCAAGTCTTTTGGGTTTCTAATACCATGACGGGAATGGACCCCATTCCTAAGTCAAAGTACGATTAAAGTTCATGAAATTAGTATTGTTTTACTCTTTGACATTAGCCAAAAGTGCTCTTTGCAGCACCCGCAATGTGCCCAGTAATGACTCCTTCTGCAATTCATACGGTGTTACATGAACTGGTACCATATCTAAATACAATTGTAAATTCTTTTTTATAAGACCATTTGCTCTACTACTATTGGAACTGTCTGGGTATCTTTCTTCCACATGGCTCTCGTTTCTGCCTGCAGATCCACGTATTTTATGACTTTGTGACTCTCTGTACGCAAGACACTGTAGTCACTAGGTGTGGTGATTTCTATGATCAATGCTACTTTTGTCTTCTTTTCTTGGACCACTATATCTGGTTTTCTAGCATCTATCTTTTGAACTGTTGGTATTGGGTGATCCCATGTGATATAAACTTCATCATTTTCTATGATTCTTTGTGGCTCAAGTCTCCAGCATTTTTCAACCACTTTGATGCCATAATGTTTGCACAATCTCCAGTGTAACAGTCTTGCCACATTATTATGCTTTTCAGTATACAGTCCCTCTGCCATTAGTGCATCACAACTATCAACAAGGTGTGTGACTGTTTCCAATTTGGTTTTACAAAACCTACATAGTTTTGTTTCTCCCACAAATGGACTTTGTAAACCAGCGTGTATGTAGCACACCATCTTGGGCTGCCAATATTAACCTTTCATTTCTTGATGTGAATTCACCTCTCCTTAACCATTCCTATGTTTGTTCTTGATCAACATGAGGCTCTTCCAGAAGTTTTCTATACTTGCAACTATATTTATGTTTTTTCCACATTTCTTGCCTTCTCATCGAGTTCCTATTAGAACCTCGAATGCTTGAAATGTCGAACGTCATATGGTCGACACCATATGATCGACATTTCAAGTGTTCAAAGGTTAAGCATAACAGCTCCATTCAGTGCAGAATGGGAGAATTTCCCTTTTCTGCACTGAAGTGCGATCTTAGAGTTGGTATATTTAAGTAGGGGGGTGTGGGGGGTGCAGCCTGCACCATTAAGGTACGTTTTTTTTTTGTTTTTTATTATATATTCGAACTTTTGAACTTCGATCATATGTTGTTGAACATATGGGATTCAAAGTTTTGAAAGTTCGATTATATAATATAGACCCTTCTCATCTGGTCCTTCACCTTATATTCTTTCTTTTGTTTTTTAGCACACTCAGTTGCCGCCTGATTTTTATCTACTTCTGGTTTAATTTCCATTCCTGCTTGACGTCGATATGCTTCAGCTAAATTAGGCAGAGATGTCATCTTAGATTTATTCTCCTCATATTTGAAAACTTTCACTACATTTGGATCCTGTGAGGTCAGCAGATATGTGTGGAGTCCCACGATTGTAGATCTATACATGTAATCAGTTTCAAGGAGGCCCATCCCTCCTTTGGAGCGGGGAATATATAATCTTGGTATACACTGATTTTTATAAGTCATTTGGTAAGCATGAAGCATTCTTCTTGTTTTAATATCCAATCTATCAAACACTTTTTGGGGCCAGTCAATCACTCCAAAACTATAAGTTAGGACAGGAAGAGCAAACTGATTTATGGCTTGGATCTTGTTCCTAGATGTCAATGCTGTTTTCGGGATTAATTTAAGTCTTCTACAGTACTCCTTACTGACCTTTATTCTCATTTGTTCATGTTTTATTGCTGATCCTTCATCAGTTACCAAGTATTTATACACTCCCTCTTGCTCAAGTTCTTTTATATCACATTCCTGTCCCAAACTGATGTTTTCCTGGTGCTGCAGTTTTTTTCTTTTTTAAAGGTTGCTTTTGTACATTTATCAAGACCAAATGACATTCCAATATCATTTGAAAAAGTTTTGACAACCTGCAGCTGTGCTTTCAGTTCCTCGTCTGATGAGCTATACAGTTTTAAATCATAGACAAAGAGAAGATGAGAAGTCATTAGACCTTGTTGTTTTCTAGAAGCCAAATTGCAGCCAAGGCCTAAGCTGTTAAGTAAACAGCTTAATTGATTAATGGCAAGCCAGAATAGCAACAGTGACAGAGAGTCACCCTGGAATACCCCCCTTTGAATTTTTATCCCTGGGATAATAATTTGTCCTTTATCATGGCTTAATTGCAAAGTGGTCTGCCACTGTTTCATGATTACTATAATGTAGTCAATCAATGTAGCATGTATCTTATACATTTTAAGCACTCTTTTATCCATGAATGTGGGATACTATCAAATGCTTTTTTGTAGTCAATCCATGCCATACTTAGATTCTTCCCCTTCTTAGAGTTCTCCACTATAACTTTAACAACAAATGATCCTTTGTTCCATATGACTGTCTTTTATTGCCCTTTTGTTCTACTGCCATAATTGAGTTTTCTTCTAAATGACTATAAACTCTGTCTGTGTCAATTCCCGTGTATAGTTTATACGTCGTTGGAAGACAAGTCACTGGTCTATAATTTTTAGGGTAGCTTGCAGGTTCACTCTTAAGTAAGAGCATTGTTTTTCCTGTTAACCAGTGCGGTGTGTGTTCGGGGTGTGGATATAAATAGTTCTTACTCATGGCTAAATCCTCGTGCAAAGAAGTTAATATTTTAAGCCAAAAGTTAGGTACTGCATCTGGGCCTGGGGTTTTCCAGTTAGAGACTTTTCTCAACTTTGTTTCAATCTCTCTGGCTGTTATTTCATCCCATTTCATATCCTGTACCTTTAAACTTCTTATTCTTTCTTTTACTTCTTCTATCTATTTAGCATCTTTGTTATGTTCCACAGGATTTTCATAGATACTTCTCCAAAATGTATCTACTTCCTCTTTTTTTTGGCGGTCTTTCAATTCCTTTTACCTTATTTCCCAATACTCTATAAAACTTTTTTGGGTCATCAATAAATTTCTTATTTTGTGCTTTTCCCTTATATTTATCTTTGTATCTTCTAAGCCTTTCCGCCTGTTTTTAAATTTTTAGTTTGTTATCTCCAATAGTGTATAATAGATCATGGTCTGTTCTAATACTGTACATTGCTTTTATCACATCTAACTTCCTTAGTATTTTTGCTGATCTATTCCCTCTTCTATAATCTTCTAACAATGACACTTCTTGTCTTAGCTACTTTATAGTTTTCTCTATTTGATATTTCCATGATGGTATTTACTTTCGCCCCCAATTTTCCCTCGCTACCCAGTGTTCCTGTGGTAGAACTTTATCAGGTATTAGTTATATTGCATGGATCTCTATGGACAGTCTTAATTACTGTGTTCATTTGTTTTATCAAGCTTCTGACTTTTGGGGTTTTATTAACCTTCTGCAGTCTATTTCTCTCATTGATCTTGACATAGCTGTCTTTGTCTATTAAATCAAGTAACTCTTCTCTTAACTCTTCTTCTTCCATACTGAGGGCAGATCCCTTGTTTTCCTTTTCCTGCAGGCATTTTATAGAAAGTTCTATAGCATCTTCCTGTGGCACATTCTCTTCAATTTCATCCTGTGTCATCTGTTGTTCTGTCATATGGGAACTCATTAGCCTATCACTCCTCAACATTGGCTGCATCAGAGTTTCCACAGTTTCCTGTTCCTTTCCTTGCTGTCTAGCTTCAAATGAACATTTATACTGGCTTCCTGTGGAAGGCTCCAAAATATCTTGATATGGCACCTGACCAATTGCTTCCTGTTCCACTAGTTTCCCCTTAATTTGGATATCCATTGCTCAATCCTGTAGTTGTGGTTGCTGTATTCGATTTACTACACTGAATCCTTCTCTTTGTAGCTGTTCCATAACCTCAATTTCTATTTCTTTGACTTTTCCATTACTAATCTATTTTTCTATGTTTCCTCTTAGTCTTCTTATTTTTTGTAAAGTTGTAAAGTTTTCCATATCCAGATTCCTTTCCCTATAATTTTCTTCAAATATCTTTGGTGCTGCTCTTTTTTTTACTTTTTTAATCTTCTACACAGGTTGTCTGATGATTTTCTAGTACTTTTTGATAACCCCAAACATTCCCAGAGGTAGTTGTCTCTAAATGCCCTTTATACTTGAATAAGATCTCCTCTTGGATATCTGTAAGACATGATGTACAAGTTCAGATATTTTAGTCTTTCATAATAACTTAACTTTTCACATCCATGGATGCCCTTAGTATATTTCTGTTGTAATCTTTCCAGTTTATTCATGCTTGTTTTCTTATAGAGTTTCCATACTGTTATTTCATACTCAAGTTTGGGTCTAATATAACTAACAAGCAATGACTTCATCATTTATGATTTTCTAGACTTTATATATCTTTTTATAGAACCTATAGTTCTATAACTATCATTAACCAATTGGTTGATATGATTAGAAAAACTCATAGATGAATCTACCCATATACCCAGGTCCTTAAACGAGTCTACAGTTTCAGTCACTGTGTGCTGTATTAAATATTCACCTTTCAATTTATGTCTGACAAATCTCATATACTTAGTTTTTTATGTATTTAACAGCATATTATTCTCCTGTGCCCAAACGACCAATTTAGTCAAGTTATTTTGCAGATATGCCTTATCTGTAACACATGTAATCAGTTTACCTAATTTTGGGTCATCTGCATACAGACTGTAGAACACATCAGATGAAAAAGTTAGGTCTGAAAGATACAATCTAAAAAAGTAAGGGCCTTGAACAGAGCCCTGTGAGACACCCTGATTGTAACCAAGGATTTTACCTGTCCAGTTGCTGTATGATACTTGCCATGCCCTATTTGTAAGTCATGCAGCTATCCATCTTATCAAGAGTACATCAATACCTAGTTGTAGTAATTTATTGATCAGTGTTTTGTGTGTGACCCTGTCAAATGCTGAAGTCAAATCTATATAAATTACATCACAGCACACTATTTCATTCATAGCTGTTATTATATTGTAATAGAACATAATGTTACAGGTGGTAATAGACTTGTTTTCAACATATGCATGCTGATATATGGTTACAAGTCCCAAACTATCCAGTTCTGACAATAACTTATCCAATATTACATTCCCCATTATGTTTCCACAACATGAAAGTAGACTTAAGGGTCTATATGACTCTGGGTTTGTCCTACTCCCCTTTCCCTTGAAGACAGGTTTAATAAGCGCATGTCTCCAAGCTTGAGGAATCTCCCCATATTTATATGACCTAGTGACTAAAAGATATAATGGTGCCCTAAGATCTTGCTGAAGTGTTCTCATGTCATTGTTACTAATTCCATCTCCTCCCTGTGCTTTGTTTGGATCCAGTTTTCACAGTTCTTTTTCAATATAATCTAATTTGATTCCAGTATCTGGGGTTACCTGGATGTCACTAGGACAACTTATCACCTCAATTGCCAAACTGTTTTGCATAAGATTTTATAAATATATCTATAATCTGTTGCGCCTGAGAAAAAATTTAAAAAATTTGCATACAGTTTATCAGTTTGTGTGTCTTTACTCCTTCCAAATCTTATGTATCTATAAAAGGTTTCCTGTTATGCTCAATATCTTTATATAAATTTTCTTCAAATTTTTCTTGATCTTGTCTCACACTATGCTTAATCTGTTTGTCCAGCTTGTTTATTTCAGTTTTCAAAGTTGTAGTTCAACCTCTCTTCCATTTCTTATATTTTTTTGTCTCTCACCTTAATCAGATATCTTGTTCTTATGTAAATATATCTCCCTGATGTTGTATGGCTAGATACTGATGTTAAACATTTTTTTTTTGATTTTTTGCACTCATACAATTTCTCTTTCAAAACTTTCCATGTTCCATCTGTAGTTTTCCACTGAACACCTCACTTCACTTAGTTTTACATAGTGACTGTTTTGCTTCCATAAAATCTGTAATTAACCTTCTGTGCATTGGTTTATATTTCAGTTTGGAACAATTATCTAGCAACAAATTAACCTTTATAACCCCATGATCACTGCACATCCATGGTGGTAAAACTTGACTTGAAGTAACTGTAATTTCTTTAGGATCACAAACAATCTTTAGTATGTTTTGCCCCCTGGTATTTTTTTTTTTTTACAATCTGAAGCAATTGTTGCTGCTGAATATGCATTATGAATAATTTTCTTACTAATCGTGTTGAATCAATATTATTCCAGTCTGTTTTGGGTAAATTTAAGTCCCCAGCTAATATTATTCTTCCCTCCTGTGTTTCATTCAAGAAATGTATGAATTCCTCTAGGTCATCTGCACTTGACGTTGGTGGTCTGTACACTCCAACAATTGTTATATGTTCCAGTGCTGTCTTTACTGTCACAGTTGCTCAGTCTATAGTATTGGTGTTAGCACTGTACATGTAAGAATCACAGGTTTCATAGCTATGTTTAATCCCTATCATAACACCTCCACCTGATTTTTTTGTTAGAATGCCTGTTACAGTAAAAACATTTATACCCTGACAGAATTGGCTTCCAATCACTGCTCTTTAGCCATGTTTAACAGACAATAACAACATCAATCTTATGGGAATGTAGCAAATGTTCTAATAATAAAAAACTTTAATATTAATGCCCCTAGTGTTAACAACCATCACAGATGTGTCAAATGCTGCTATCTGTGAACTGTTACATTTTTGACCTGGCAAAAATCCTGCCTAGTGTTTGTCAAATATCTGCAAAAATTATCTTCCCTGATCTTGACAAATGCACGCCATCTTCTCTAAACACATGCGTGCCCAAAACTAAGCTTGGGTGCTCTACACATTTCCATTATTTAAATCAAGACATTTTTTCCATGTAAGTATTCACCCAAAAAATCTTTTCATTCACAGTAACCTGACTATCCTTTCTATAGGTGATTTGTGAAAAATACGTCCTAATACCAGTACAAGCTATATTATCTAAGAGGGCTGTCAGTTCCCTACTAACAGTAATAGAATTCTTGCAGATTACATAATTTGTACTAACATGAATAAAAACAGATCGCTACTTCCTTACATTAAGGCATTCCAAGGCTTGTCTCACATCTTCTATTTTTGCTCATGGCAAGCATAACACTATTCAATGCTCATTATCTTCTCTGCACATATAAGTATCAGTTCCTCTAATCTCCAATTACAAGAATATCTTTGCTGGCCAGCTCTGAAGAATCTTCAGCTTCTAATACAATAATATCTGCTCTATCAGTTGTTACGAAGCATAGATCTTCATCACCATAAGTCTTATTAATCTCACTGTTTTCATTGTGTATTACGTTCTCATGCAGCTGGCATTGTAAATCCACAGCTTGAGCCATGTAGTCAACATCTGTCTTTCTCTTCTTTTTTTTCTTATAGTAGTGTTCTTCAATCCTTCCACGTTCAGTTTTGATTTCTTCCTTTTCACCTGCCCCTTGCCTCTTGTTCCTACCTTTTCTGTTGGAAAAATGATGTCTTTTTCTGTAGACTGAAGGTTTTCTGATAGAAAAATATGATCATTCCCTGTAACCTGTGTGTTACATAACAAAGCAGTGTCCTTTTTACTATGTATTCTCTTTCCTTTACAGTCATTAACCAGTTTCTTTTTCTTCCTTGTTATTTGTTGTGAACGTCTTCCTTTCTTTCTTTTTTTTTTTGTTTCCTTCTAAACGAACTGGATCCTCAGATGCTGAATACTTGCATCCAGAAATCCAAAGTTTTAAGGGGTATTCTCTTGTTTCATAGGGGTTGAATGATCTTTGTAGACAACAGATGCATCATTTCCTAAATGTGTTCCATTTGTTCTACGCCTAACATTATTTAGTTCATCAGTCCAGTCATTAATATATGATACAACAGTTCTCCAAGCAGTGCCAGTTGCACAAGTGCAATCATCATCATTAAGTCTAGATTTACTTCTAACAATGGTAAGTAAATCATCCAACTATTGATACGAGATACACAGATCACCAGTGTTATCAGCTGTTACCTTTAAATATGCATAGCATTTATTATACTGTACAAGATATTTGTGCATTAGCAAATTGTGAATTGCAGACTCATTTAAGGAATCCATATTCAGCTTCAAACAAATAAAATATTTTAAAAGAAAAGAAGAATCAAAATCAGTAACCACAGAATTCAAAGAGAACTTAAATCAGCTTCTATGACAAAAAAATCACACCAGCAATATACAACTAAATAATAAAATACAGTAAAGTTGTTCTGACCATACAAGTTCTGCAAGCCAGACAAAAGTTGTAATTCCTTTATGTCACTCGCTATCGCTCACAATCGCACTTCTTTTTAACACTAAAGATCAATAAATCACAAACCAAGGTAGGATTGTTTAGAAATGCTCTGGGTTTTCCTCTTTGCAGTATGTGTGAATTTATAGCTGTCTAGAACCATCGAGGTGGCTAGAGCTTGCCTGTCTAAAACCTATGCCTTTCTAACAACCAACAGTGAAATAAAAAAATATGAGTCACAGTAAATCTTGTTAAGAAGCTATCCCTTCCTACCTACAAACAGTTAAAAACAGTGATAACAAATACAATATAAATTCAAATAAAACCTCTCTTACCAGTCAACTCCACAGTAAATCACAAACCAAGGTAGGATTGTTTAGATATGCTCAGGATTTTCCTCTTTGCAGTCTGCGTGAATTTATAGCTGTCTAGGCCCCTTGGGGTGGCTAGAGCTTGCCTGTCTAAAACCTATCACTTTCTAACAACCAACAGTGAAATTAAAGGTAAAACAACAAAATATGAATCAAAGTAAATCTTGTTGACAAGCTATCCCTTCCCACCTACAAACAGTTAAAACTGTGATAACAAATATAATATAAATTCAAATAAAATTTCTCTTATCAGAAAACTCCACAGTAAATCAAATACTAAGGTAGGATTGTTTAGACATGCTCATCCTCAGGACAAATCCCCCAATATGACTCATCCTCTTTCTCTCAACTTTTGTGCTGTACAGTTATCTTTATCATCCCTTCTTAATTTCACTCTTACTCAAACATTATTCCTACTATTAATCTAGATCTTTTGTCCAACTCTGCTACCTAAACGTCTTTACTTTTACTGATCTCCAGCTCTTACTTTAAGAATATTACCAGTAGTAACTTACATGAAGCTTAATATACGGCTTACAACTTATGACCTGCCTGTACAAGCCATATATGTACACATAACTGAATTTAGCATTGACTTCTCAACTATTCTAACCAATGGCTAAGGAATCACAGTTGCACCAATAGAAATGCTTTCTCTGCACCTCTTCAAACATATAATGTCTTAAGAAATTATTTTCTTTCCATGCATGTTCATATGAAGACGTTATACTAATGCATGATACTTATTTGTTTTTACTGTTGTTTGTTGTTTGCCCATATGAAATGTATTTGCAGAATTGCTGTAGTACAAACTCTGTTGCCTGTATTGCATTTTAAAACCAGTTCTTTATTATGTACCACATTTTCATTTTTACATACTCTGCAATCCACATGCATGGTGCACTTGTTATTTTTTTCAGCACTGAGTGCTAATATAATAATTTTAGAATTACATAGTACTAATAAACTAGCCTGATGTCAGACAACAGTAGTTCCATTTAACTTTCAATAACTTGTCATTGTTAAGCATTTAAATCCATATCTCACAAACAACTATTCTAGCCAGTCTTAGTTTTCAGATTGATTTAACATGGCTTCCTGATTAAAACCCTTAAACATACAAGTAAATTATTTACAATGTAATTTGACTTCAGGAATAAAGTATTGACAATACTGTTTTATTATCACTATATTCTAAATCGTAATAACTTCACCAGTGACTTCAAACCTTTTACTACAGTCTACTTTATTAAACAGAGCTACATATTAAGTGCATTATTCTTTGTCAGTGTCCTCTTCAAGCTCATTTTCGATTGTAGAATTCCATACAGCCCATTTTCTAATATGGTGCCTACATTGTTTTGCATAATTACTTTTTTGTCCTCTGGCCTCATCTGAAAATTGACTTTGTGCTCAGTTTGACTTTTCAGGTAAACAGATACAAATATTAAATAAATATCCAGCCAGTTCCAAGGTAATTAATAATAAAAAAAAAAAAAAATCTTCCATCCATCCATCCACAACCCTTTTTTTTCCCATTTTTGCACATGGTGTAGGGGATGTCACTTCAACAGTGACAATCATCTAGCACCAACGTTTATGTCACCTGGTGGCTAGCCCTGCTTCAGTGGTTCTTCCACATGACACATTTGCTTATACACTCACACCTATGGCCAATGTAGAGTGTCCAATCCACCTACTGCATATCTTTGGAATGTGGGAGGAAGCTGGAGCACCCAGAGAAAACCCACACAAACACAAAGAGGACATGAACACTCCACACGGAAGGCACCTCAGCCAAGAATTGAACCAGGGACCCTCTAACTGTGAGGTGACAACACTATCCACTGCACCACTGTGTAGATCAGAAGCGTTTAACTATGATTTCCCACTGGACTATTACGAGAGTCATTGCCATCAGTTTTGTACTTTTATTTTGAAAACCCAAGCTTATTATTTATAACATTTGCATTTTTTAAGAATTGGAATGGGAAGTCTAATTGCTAAACACAGACCAGCGAAACTGGTAACTCTCAAGTCATCAAAAACTTGCTTCGTATATTCAGTACCCATTGCATTGCCAGAAATTAATGGCACTAGATATTTCATAAAATTTTCATACCCACAAAAAGAACATTTTAGATTTTTCTGTCTGTCTGCTTTCCTTCTTGAGTGTCAAAAAGTTGTTATAGTACGTATATTCGTGTCAGTAACAATTACAAAGGTATAGATACATTATATGCTCAGTGTTGACCATAGCAGATTTGTTGCATTAACATATAAGAGCATGACTGTTTTCAATGTTGTAAACCTAAGTACACATGAGAATACTTACACTGACATGTGTGGAAGGGAATCAAATTAGTACTGAAACTATTAATTGAAGATGAAGAAATGAGTAACCTACTACTTACAAGGGATCATCGAATCATGTGGTTTAGTTACAAATGTAATTTACTCAAACCATACCAAGTGAGCATAATGGGTCAGGACTTGGCTGTTTTTGTCCAAGTGAGAGCATCTGCCAATGTAATAAATGGAAGGAAAGGAGAAAATGAAAAATGACAAAGAAGATTACAACTGCAGTCACAGAGCAAAAATACTTTGGGTGAATGGATTCTGCTTCTCAAAACAGCTAGCAGCAAAACTTGGTGGAGAAAAAAACAGTAAGAAAACGAAAGAGATCAATGGAATATCACAGCAGAGAATTATTCCATCTGTAGGAGAAGAAAAGGCTGGTGGAAGTCAGAACTACATTGGTCCAAACTAAGCAAGTGTTATTAATCTCTGCTAATTTCGATATTAAGACCTTGTATACAAACAGGGTGAAAGGCATTCATAGTCTGACAACACCTATAAAGAAATCACAACATTTATGCTGAGTAAAATGGAAACTAACATTATTCACTTCAGATTTATGAACAAAATAAAGGGCAGATTGCAAACAATGGATTATGGGTTCATTAAATGGTAGGAAGATATTGTGTTACATAAGTACAGATTAGGTCCCTTTACAAACAAAGAGGCAGACACTTAAAGCCCTATTAGTCTATACTCATATGTAATAGAAAATTCTGAAATAATTTCTGAAAGCAGTAAAGGCTTATCACCTACTTATAAATCTATGGGACAGGAGATTAAGCCAACATGGATTCACAGGACAAGAGTCATACCATTACAATCTAAGGTTTCCCTACTAGTTCATAAGTATATTAGACTGCAGTGAGGGTAGGAGTGTGAACTGCAAAGACGGTAATAAAACATTTAAGATAAACTCACAGAAAAATGAATAAACAACTAGTGTTCATTTCAAGTTCTAATATGATAGCAACAGCAATGCATCAGATGCCTAACAAAACAATATATATATATATATATATATATATATATATATATATATACTCAGTATCCTAGAGACTGCTAAGAGGTGACCTGTGTCAGGCTTTCCAAGATGGCTGCACACTGATCAGCAGCTTACCTTCAGCTCTTCTAGTATGAAAAAGGAAAATGAAAGACTAGGGCCATGAATTCTGTCACTTTTAGTAAATCCAGTTACTGGCTAGTAAGTATACTGTCTGGATATCAGTGAAGAAGAAACTAAGAGAGCCTGAAAGAAAATGAACAATAAAAAGGTGAGGAGAAAACACTGACTGGGAAGAAACCTGTAGCTGTTCAGCAAAAAGTTTAAGCTCCATCTGTGGAGTAAGACATGGTTTGCAGTAAAATAGAGGAAAATAATAAGTCAAAGGTACTTAGAGATGATTAAAATAAATGAAACACTGAAGGAGTAGGTCAATTCAAATAACAGAAGGTTGGACCATGGATGAAACTTAAAACTGATATTCAGATGAGCTGATAAAACTGCAAAAAATCAGAGGTTGAAATGAAGAAGAGGCTGTCTGACTATGTGACTGCTCTTGAAGAGATGTTTCAAAAAATGGTAGAGGATAGAATACATAAGGAAAATCTGAGATTTTGTGCAGTACCAGAGAAAGTAGAAGAAACAGACTGTATTAATTTTATGAAGGTTCAAATAAGCAACTGAAATGGTATTTGATAGCAGGAACTGCTAATTAAAAGAGCACACCACGTTTATGTTCCAAATGGAGGTTGGTATAATGGTTAATGTGTTTACCTTACAAACACAAGGTGCAGGGTTTGATTCTCAGATGGGGTAATTGGCTAGGCTTAAAATGGCCCACAATGGCAGTTAGCCTAGTACTAATCTAGGAACCTATGAACCTATAAAAAGTGAACCATCAAGAAGAAGGGGGTTCTGCTTCTCATTCTTCTGATAATGAAGCACATGGAGAGACTTTGCCAGTGAAATGTTTCCATTTTTCCAAAGGAGAATGCTTGAGAGAAAGAGAAAACGTCAGGAGTTGACTAGAATAATAATTAGTACCTTAGAACTGAACCAGAGTCTGCATTTCGGAGATGGAGATGAACAGGAAGGAGATGAATAATATGGAAATTAATGCATAAATGTGAGACTGCAAAGAATCAATCTCGTTTGTGAAATATGATTGTATAACAAAAAGTAGAAAGAGTGGCTTTTGTTGATTTTGCTAAACTTGTGGGGAACTGAAAGGCATTTGCCTCACTTCGTGTCATTAATGTTTTGAAGGACACTGCGGGGAGGAAAAGAGGAAGGAAAAAGGTAACTGGAAGTAAAACAATTCATGTCCTTATATGAAACTTTCCTTGACATAAATTGCATGTTTTATACTAAAGCATTTTTGCTGTTCTTTTATGTAAGAAAAGATATTAATGTAAACAAATGCCTTTTTTCTTTCTTTCCCACTTTTCAGTATTAATAAATGTAGGCATTACAATGCAAAAAGAGAACAAATGCTAGATAAAAAACCTGTTTAAATTAATAGGCTGTAAACTTGGGTTACTGAGATGGGGAATGAGGTGTAAAAGTACAGAGATCATAATATTTGTATAGATTATATGTTTTCTCAGGTGCATGTCTGCATTAAGACCCTTGGCTTAATCTGATACCACATTTTAAGTGGAAATAAGTAAATAAGTGAACACTAATATAATGAAGCATTCCTTTAACAACAAAAGTTTCAGCTTGTCTTTTAAAAGTCTGCAGCTGATGATTACATTTTTTTCTCATACATTTCCAAAGAGGCAAGCTGATTATAGGGCAACAAGAAAACCTCAAGGCTAAAAGTTAATGTTTTTTGAAAATATGCAAGTTGTTTTTCACATCTGAAAGGGGAATAAAGATGAAAAAGAACAGTCACCAATTAGTATAAGTAGAAGCACAGGCAATAACATACATCTTATCATGGAGACCTCAACTTTAGGTTAGTTAAGACCTGTGTTTGCAACTGTCTACTTAGGACAATTGTCCCTATTAGGAGGGTTAAACTTCATTATTTGGAGATGTACACAGAGTGTCCATATTAAGTTAACAGGTTATCAGGGTGTTTGTGGATATGTTTGTTTTTTTGTTTGAGGATTTTCATTAAATCAAAAAGTCTTGTAAAATGTGACAGAGGTTCCAATGTTGATGAGAAGCAAAAATGGTATAAAAGATCAACCCGTCAAATATTTGTGGGTGCATGTATCACAAAAACTGGAAACAGACATTTAAAAAGCTGTCATATATAATAGGTGGGAATAATTACTTTTATCAAAATGACAATACTTTTCATATTATTTTGGAATTTGAATGGTCTCACAGTTTTAAACAAAAATGAAAGAATATTTAATTTAATTAATAAATATTTAAGATATACAGAGTGCAAATAGTAATGATAGAGGAGACACATTTGGAAAGAAATGAGCATGGGAATTTGATAAAGAAAGGATTTTAAGATGGATATTCAAGAAAATATCAGGGACAAAGGAAAAGAGAAGTACTTATATTAATTGCTAGATACACTCCAATAGTGACAGAAGAGGGGGAAAAAGAAAATAATGGAAGATTTGTGGCAGTAAGGGACTACTGGCAATGGATGAGGATTCTGCAGGCATGTATTTATATTCCACCAAAAACTACTATTATGGAGCTTAAAAATATTGGGAGAAATAACCAGCTTTCAGCAGGGAATATTACTTATAGGTTGTGACTGGAATTTGATTTATAAAATGAGGATATATCTGTAGGGCCTAGAAGGGAAAATATAGCAAAAAGAGGTAGATTTCTTAAGAAAGTTATGAAAATATTTGGTATGGAAGGCATGAATTCAGTATTAGGAACTCAAGAGAGAATTTACTTATTATTCCCATGGTACAATAATTGGGTTAGACTAGACAAGATAAAATTTTACAGGAACATGTGCATTTAACTGAAAACTTTGACACACATCCAATAATTATTTCAGATCGTGTACCAATAATTACTAAGGTAAAATTGTATGGTGATAAAGTAAAGGTGAAACAGTGTCACTTCTCCACTTACCTGCTAAAAAGAGAGGAATTTAAGAAATGGGTAGTGGAAATTATTTGGTGTGTAGTGAAAATTATTTGGCAGGTAAAAGAGAAGCTAGAAAGTACTCCAGACGGTATAGCTGGTGAATCTGATAAAATGAAAGTGAATTTTAAAAATAAGGTAGAAATGAAAGAAAAAGTGATATGGTTAAGAAGTAACAAGAGTTATTTAGATGGGTTGACAAAGGTTAAAGTATTACAGAATAAGTGGAATCACATAGAACAAGAAGAAGCCAAATGTGGGGGGCTAAAGAGAAAATAAAGGAGTACATGGATAATATGCATGAGTTTAGAAAGATTGCTTTTAAGCAATTGTTTTTGATAGTAACTTCAGAGCACAAAAACTTTTGGCACAATGACTTTAGCAATAGAAAGTAGAAAGGGTTGTTACCAAACTTAGGGAGCCTATAACAAGAAAAATAATCAGAGATCCTGTAGAGGTATTACATAAATGTTATGAAAATTTATATAAAGCAGAGAAGTGAGGGAATCAAAAAAGCACAAATGGAACCATTTATGGAAGACTTAAATATGCCAAGGTTAGAGGTAGACAATCTCAACAATTAGCAGTTAAGATAGGAGGAGATGAGATAAAATGGTGATGTGTAACCAATCTACAGGAAAGTCTCCAGGAATAGATGGTATTCCATTGGAAGTTTAGAAGTTAGGAAGGAAGAAAGTGATAAATGTCTGAAAAGTTTTGTTTAATATTATTTTAAAAAGAGGTGAAGCACCATCATCCTGGAAAAGCTGTGGTGATTGTAAAGTGATTATGTCTATAATAGCTAAAAGAACGGAAAAAATGTTGCCAAAATTGATAGGTATGTATCAGTGTGATTTGTGAAGGGGAGGCAAATATTTGACAACATTAACAGAACAATGAAGATACAGATGGGTGCAGAATATAAGAAAATACCACTTTTGTTCGTGGGTCTTAATGCAGAGAAACCATTCGATAGAATAAGCTGGGATTTTATGAGCACAGCAATGGAAGCATTTGCATTTCCTCATACAATAATATGGTTAATTCAGATCTATATTAGAACATCAAAGTTTCAAAACTTTGAATGTTCTAATATCGACCCCTATTCAGCAAAAGCTGAAAATATCAAAGCAACAGAAAACCAAATTTTTTCCTAGGGAAAGAATTCAGTTGTCCATTTCTGTTGCTTCTGTATTTTCAGCAATGTGGTGGAAAGTTATGGGTCGGGTTCAGGTAAGTGTGCTATTGAGTGCAGGTTAGATTAGTTAGGGTTAGGGTGCAGGTTAGGTATGTGTGCGATTGTGTGGACATGAGGGTTAGGGTGGGTTAGGTGAGTTAGGGTTAGGGCGCGGGTTAGGTATATATGCGATTGTGTGGACGTGAGGGTTAGGGTGGGTTAGGTGAGTTAGGGTTAGGGTGCAGGTCAGGTAAGTGTGTGATTGTGTGGACGTGAGGGTTAGGTCGGGGTAGGTGAGTTACGGTTAGGGCGTGGGTGAGGTGAGTGTGTGATAGTGACGGACCTTAAGGTTAGGGTTTGGGTTAAGGTAAGTGGATAGTTAGTGGTGTGTGTATAGTTTAGTGTAGGGTTATGTGTAAGATTTTAGGTGTATGTGTGTGGATTGCTGTTTGTTTGGTGTGCTTGTGTTGTGTGTATGTGTTTTGGAACAGCAAATGTTTTCCCTAGGAAAAAATTTGCTGTTCTGTATGTTTGATGTTTTCAGCTATCACTGAATAGGGGTCGATATTAGAACATTCGAAGTTTTGAAACTTCGATGTTCTAATATAGACCCATTAATTAGGAGTACCTATGAGGGATCAGAAACAAAAATCAAAGTAGGAGTGTTCCTTTTTGATAAGTTGTGTCTAAACAGAGGAGCCAGACAGAGTATTCTCTTTCCCTTTTGTTATTTGTGTTATATTTAGAACCATTGGCAAAGAAAATAAGGGACTCAGAAACTCAAGGATACAATTGGCATGGTGTTCAAGAAAAGTTGGCTTTATTTGCAGGTGATATTATTTTCTACCTGGCAAAGCCATAAAAAGGACATCTCAGCATTGTGGAACATTTTGAGATAGTTCCATCTTTTTGGGATATCAAATTAAGGAAGATAAAACAAAGGCTGTAGCTGTAAACTATGTACCCACACATGAATTGGTTCTGCAGTATCCATATGTAGGGGAAATTATAAAATGAAGTATTTAGGAGTATGGGTTAAAATGCACACTATTATGGCACCTAATGCTATGTGGGAAGAGACTAAACAAAAATAATACAAAAACTGAGAAACTGGAAGTTCTTGCCTATGGATTTGGATAGCAAGGTACGAGCAGTAAAATGTTTTTAGTACCTTTAGTTTTATACACAGATCAGACACATTTTATCAACCAGAGGAGAAGTTGTAAATTGTAATTAGTAAAGAGTTGAAGGATTTTATTTCAAATGGGAACGGGGCAAGAGTCAAATGGGATAAGTTGATCCTTCCAGTAGAACAAGGAGGTAAAGGATTACCTGATTAGATGGGATATTTTACAGTTACACAATTAAGGTTCTTATACATAACAGAAGCAGAAAGCTACAATTCAAAGTGGAAAGGGTTAATAATGAAGCAAAGGGGAAATTCAAGAAATAAAGAATGCATGGGGTTTTAGATACAGATCTTCAAAGAGAACAACAGTCATACAGACTATTATATTCATAATGTAGCAGAAAGTATACTAAGAACTAAGCCAATACAGAAATGGAGAAAGGGGATTCTGTCGATAGGGAGGACTGCAATTAGGGGTATAGAGAATAGGCAAGTGGGGACTGGAATTTACTGGAGGAAGCTGGCAAAGGAACCAGTGTACTGGGAATAAATAATCAGAGAGGGAAAAGTAACCAAATGGGAAGAGGCCCAGAAGACAGTCGGACTGCAAGCTAGAAATTGCCTTCCCTCAAAGTACAGGCAAAGAGAAGGGGGTTAGGGGAATTCTAAGTGAAAGACCCACAGACTGCATTGGTTGAGTTTTTTGTTGAATCTAGAAAATAAACTGCTGTTAAAAAAAGGATAATTTGTAGGGCATATAAAATATTGCATGCTAACTATAAGGTCTGTAAAAACTGGAAGGAGAGATTAGATAACCAGTTTACAAGGAAACAATGTGAGGACATATGTATGGCTCCTAAATATGCAACACAGTCTAAAAGATTTAGGATTTTTGCCTGGATGTGTCTGCATAGGCACTTTTACACACCAAGCAGACTCCAAAGAATGTTTCTGCAGGCAGATGGCAAATGTTGGAGGTATAATGGGAAAGAAAGAGGTAACTGGGAACATATGTTTCGGAGTATAAGTTGTCAGACTTTAAAAATTTCCTACATAGTATTCCGTCAGGAATACTGGGCAAGCAAATGACTGAAACTAAGGAAATTATTTTTTTGAGTTGGGATACCGGATCTGAATCTCCTAGACATATTAAGACCTTGTTAAGTCTAAACCAACCATGCTTGAAATAATGAACATTGTAACAGAGATAAAAGAACTGGAAGTTGAATCTTTAGAAAAGGGTAAGAGTACATTACATAAAAAATGGAAATCGTGGGAACAATACATGCAGAAAAATGTTTTGGCGGAATAATGAGATTTTTGAGAAGGTAGGAAATGTGCAATTTATGTAACGTTGGATTGATTAGGTCCATAGCTGAATACTAGGCTAACTGCCTTGTTGGGACATTTTAAGCCTTGCCAGTAAGCCAAGATCAGAATCAAACTCTGTACTTTGTGTTTATAAGACAAATACCTTAACCAGTATGCCAAACCCATTATATTGTACAGAACAAGATATGTGATGTATAATGTTTGTAAATATGAACTTGTTAATATGGTTTAAATAATTTTATATAAATGTAAGTTTGTCTATATCACAAGTGATAATTCAATAAAGGTGTTTTTAAAAATAACAAAAAAAATCAGTTGACTTGTGTCTATCATACAAGGCATCCTCCAACCCATTACTGATGGATTTACTGCATGTCAGCAAGTCAGCTGGCTTCATAATTACTCATTCTAGGGATATAAGCCTTTTCTTCAACATCAATACAACAGTTTGGTGTGACAAGTTTATCTTGGAGCGGATACTGGTGGTCTGGTACAGACTCCCCATCCACGTAAAACAAAACTAATCTCAGTCTGTATTCAAATGCAACTTGGATCTAGGGGATGGGAAATAGAAAATGTATCCCAGGACTGTCCCCTGTACTACTAGTGAGCAAAGACAACCCCTAACTGCTTTATCCCATGCACAGCTACCCTCAAATTACCTATGGTATGATCCTAGTTATTCTCATTAGGGGTAATATATAATTATTGAGCATGTAATGGGTATGGCCAATCTAACACCAAATGGGATAGGTTAATTTGAGCACCAAAAGGGAAATTGCCTAGGCTTAAAATGGCCCACAAGGGCAGTTAGCACCTACTTACCTATGAACCTATACAAAAAAAGGTGAGATATTAATGAGGTGTCACAAGGTTCACAACCAGGATGGGTAATATTTAATATCTATATAGGTGACATAAACGAATGATATCCTTATATGGAGATAACACTAAGATGTTTATTAGAGTTACTATGTTTTATTAACTGGGTTGTCAAACAGGGTTAAGAACAATTTTAGAAGACACCCAAGAACGTTGTCTGACTAAGTAACTTACTCAAATTCACATGGCAGGCAAACGTGGACTGAGGTAATCAAACCCAGGACTACAGAATGATGTTTATTATTATATAGTCTTAAGCCTGTGCATTCATCAGCATATTGTATGCAGGTGGTTTGGGGTATGTTGGTATGCAGATCATTAATGAACAAAGAGAATAGAAGGGGTCCTAAGATAGAGCCTTGTAGTACTCCAATGTTCACAGGGAGGGATGAAGAAAGATTATTTTCCCAAAGTACTGCTTGCTGTCTATTATCTAGATAGGATTTAAACCATTGTAAAGTTTGAGGATGAAGTGATTGAGCTTTTAGAATGTCAATAAGTATGTGATGGTTCACCATATCAAAGGCTTTTGAGAGGTCAATGAATAATGCTGAGGAAAAAGTGTTGTTGTTTCGATTTTTGTTAATGGTGTCAGAGAAGAGAAGGTGTCATATCATCCCCTATGCATATCCTATGCATGCCTGAAACATCCAAGGGGTTGATTTCAGTGGAATACTGCATAATCAAATGGCATTGCTATTTCAGACAACACTGCCACATGATCTCTAGTCTCCCCCATGAATTCCACCACAGTGTGGGAAATATACCCCCATCCCCTTCTCCCAAACAGAAGTGAGCTGACACAGTCACATCATTTCTCTTTTCCCCATTGCCAACTCTTTTAGGTGTCTAAGCTGCAAATCAAACATGGGTTAGCTGGCTTATCCCCTCTATACCAGCATAAATGTTATGTGGTAGTGTTGGCAAACTGCAGCACAAAATCCATAGACAGTGGAGACAATAATGAAAAAACAAAAATAAGTTTTTATTATATAAATAATAAACTAATAACATGGCATATTTATTGCTACAAGAAAATAAAGTAGAAGTAAAGCAAGAAATGATTGAAAATTCACTGAAACATAAAACTGGATGATAAGAACAAAATGTCATATCACCCTACCTATTTTCCTCCCTGTTGGGTAAGGGGAGGGGAAATTTTACTGCTTATGTATAAAAATAATAATAACAGTATGGGTCATGAAAAACATAAAAAGGAAAAAACAATATGTAGTAACCATCAAATGTGAACTTAGAAACAAAAAAACGCAAAACTGAAGGAACCGAGGAAGAAAACTGCACAATATTAAGTGTACCAAAATTCAATTACTCTGCTTTTCATCAATACAGACATCATCAGAAATACAGAGCCAACAATCATCTCAGTATTTAAATACAAATCCTCCAGTCACAATACATGTCCAACCAATTAGTAGTACTAATTAGAAAAGTACTGACTCTTAAATGACCATTACAATTCATAAACATGAGAAAAAATACACTTGTAAAATAAAATACACAAGAAAACATTTAGAATTTACTCTTTAACCTTCAGCCTCTTGTCTTTTAGGAAACAATTCATATTTATAGCTTCATTTAGGCCAGGGTTTTCATCAGCTTTTAGCATTATTTGCTATAGTCTCCCTTTTGCCAATACAATTTTTAAAGTCACCACCCCTTGTATTTTCAAATACCTGTTCCAACACAAAAAACAGAAACTTTTTATAATGCTTACATACACTACTATGTTATATAGTGCATTACTGATATTCTTGCATTTAATAGAATAAAGAAGTTCTTTTATTCTCTTACTTAATGTCCTGGAGATCATTCCAGCATAGAATGCCTCACATCCTGAACAAACACTGATATAAACTACTCCCTTAGGGTTAGGTGTGAACTTTCCTGTAGCAGTAATTGTTTTTTTCTATATGAGTAAAATAATAAATGAACCTTTACAAATAAATCTACAGGTATTGCATAATCCACACTTATAAGTTCCTTTTTCTTTCACAGTATAAACAAGTCTAGTTAAGGTGTGCTGTCATTTTGTAGTAAAGTTTTTAAATAATTATTTTTCTTACAGACAAACAATGGCTTATGATCTACAGCTTTATAAATATCAATTTCCCTTCAAAATACGCCATTTATGATGAATACTTTGACAGATATCAAGATTATCTACAGACATATCCAGGCTACACACCAGATTGGTATGAGTCTTACCAGACTCCATCTCTTCTAAGGGCTTAAATACAATGGGAGCAAAATGTATATGTCTCTTAGCTAATACTCCATTAACACTTGCTAATAGCTGCTGTTTCCTATAACCTTTCTCTAAAAAGAGAGAAGTAATAACATCCACTTCTTTCCCAAAATCTACTTCCCTGGTGATCAACCTAGAAACCTATCAGCCTAGAAAACACTGATATACTGACCCCTTGATATATTCTTCTTAATAAATTCAGGGTAGTTACTTCTGAGATGCAAACAGCAATTTGAAAATGTTTCCTTGCAAAAAATACCACTCTCAAAAAACCTCTTGTTAATATCCCATTCTAATGTAATATCTAAAAACTGTACTTTTAACCCTACCTTAGCTAAAATGAATTTTAAGAAATCAGACCTTCTGTTTAAGTCTTCCAAAAACTGTTCAACTTCTCTCATTTAGCTTTCATAACAAAAATAGGTAATCTACAAACCTTCTAAAAATATAATTATTTAAAAAAAACTAATTTTGAGGTAAAAATTAATTCTCCCACCACCCTAAAACCACATTAGCAAAAACCCTACCTAATACTGAGCCCATCGCAATACCTTTAATTTGTTTGTAATATTTCCTTTTAAATATAAAAATAAGTTATGATCTAACAGCACTTCCAAAAGGCAGCAAAATAAATTCATTTTCTCATTTAAAAATTGTGTCTTAAAAATCAAATAAGATCTAATATACGCCAAGCCTATATCTTGCGGGATGCTGGTGAATAAGGACATTATATCCACAGTGAACATAATTATATCTCCCGCTTCAGAACTATAATTCTCATTAATCTTCCTGATTTGATCCAAAAAATCCCAGGAATCATGTGTAAAGGAGGGCAGCTCCTAGCTATTGGATTTAAAACTGCATCCATATACAAGGAAATACCTTCAGTGATACAACTGGGGGTAGATACAATAGGCCTAAAGAGGGGGTTAATTACACTTTTGTGTATTTTTGGTATACCGAATAAAACCCCAGTAACCATAAAATCGTACAAACTAAGATCCAAATCGCTGTTCATTAATAAATCATACAAAAAAGCTTAAATTAACTTACACCTAAGATGAATAGAATCCAAATTGGTTTCACTGTACTTGTCAATATTCCGTAACATTTTCTTTGCAGCTATCCTATAATCATCTTCATACATAATTACCAGCCCCCTTCCCTTACTGGCCTTCATCCAACATCTTTCATGCTTCTAAGTTGTTTCAATGCTTCCCTTTATTCAAAATTCAGATTATAAATATGATGCTTATTCTTACGATTCAATAACTTTCTTATATCCCCTTCACAACATTTTTCAAACACTTTGAATGTATTATGTAAGGTGAGGTTATAAATAGAAGGTTTGGAAAACTTACTAACTAAATTCACATCATGCAGTAAGTAATGTAAGTTAAGCTTCCTCGTAGAGAGAGGTTATAGGAAACGGCAACTATTAGCAATTACTAATGGAGTATTGGCTAAGAGACATACACATTTTGCTCCCATTGTATTTAAGCCCTTAGAAGAGATGGAGTCTGGTAAGTCTCACATCAATAATACTCTGGTGTGTAGCCTGGATATGTTTGTAGATAATTTATAAGTTAAAATATTTTACACTGGGGCTTTAAAGTGATAAGATACTCTACAACAGATTTACACCCAGTATAACTTTGCCCAGCAGGCGTGAATTCAATTTTTGAATATCTGCACAATCAATGGATATGAAGCTGTGTCATAACAGCCATTGACATAAGGCTCATTCATCATATAACTTTATAATCAACTTTAACTGCAGAATTGCTACTATACAATTAGTATATTTACACTGTTCTGTATCTAACTACTTATAGCCATTAATTCATCAGTATGAACTGTCTTCTGTCAACCTGGTCCATCCCCACCTGTTGACCCTAATCTCCCTACTATATCCCCTACCACCATAGCTCCAACAAATAGACCTCCTAATGCACTGCTGGCTTGCCATCTAAACATTAGGAGCATAAATAACAAAACTCAGCACCTGCATGCCCTCTTAGCTGTTCATTCCCCTGATATATTATGCCTAACAGAAATGTGGCTAAAGCCTGCCACCAAGGACCATGAGATTCTGTCACCAGGGTACATAGGTTTCGACTAGACCATACCACCAGAAAGGGTGGTGAGGTAGCCATACTTTACAAGTCTACCCTATCTGTCAGCATAGACACCCAACAACCGCCCTAGCTCAATAATGCTGAAACACTTATCTCAAAACTACAAATTAATAAAAACAAAAATGTAAACATTGTCTGTGTCTACATTCCCCCAGAGAGGAACACAGAAACCTTAGAAGACTTCTTATATTGGTTATCCAATAACTACCCCCAAGAAACAATTATTCTTGGGGATTTCAACATTGACTGGAACACTTGCTCTTGTGAAACCCCCACAACCCACATAAACCTCTATGGATTTACTCAAATCATAACCTCCCCCACCAGGACAGGAAAACCCAATTACAAGGAAAGTACCCTAGACTGGATACTCATCAATACCCATCTTCAATCCTATAAATCAGGCACTTTGCCTGATGACCTAAGTGACCACTGTCTCACCTATGTAATCAAGCTCAAAGTAGACTGCTCCTACCAACCCACCTATAGAATATTAAGAAACAACAAGAATTTTTATTTTCACCAAGTTTCAAAATGAACTTAAGGCATGCAACTGGTCAGTACTAAAAAAGTCTCCTCCTAGATGAAGCAGTAGCATACTTTAACACCAAATTCCTTGCTGTTCTTAACTCCCATGCTCCCAGCTGCTCTATTAGAACCAAAGTTAATATTGCACCATGGCTTTCTAAAGATAACAAAACCAAAATTTCACTCAGAAACAAAGCACAGGCCACCTACCAAAAAACAAAAGCCCCACTTGATCAACTAAGATTCAGACAGCTAAGGAATGACACCAAAAAATCCATAACCTTAGACAAAAAGAGCTACTACTACAATCTACTGCAAAAAGACCAAAACAAACCTCAAAAGTTCTGGGCAGGAATATACAAACTGCTCCACCTAGGCCAAACCACCACTCCACCCCTCTCAGCTTCTCAACAAAAATCCCCAGTAGACCTTGCTAATAATTTCAGCAGCTTCTTCACAGACACTATCCAGTCTCTAGCCAGTCAACTCTCTCCCAATGGCTCTAATTCTAATGCATCCACACCCAGTACCCAAACATACTTTACCTTCCAACCTTTTCCTACTCAACTTATTCATGCCCTACTTAAGAAACTAAGACTCACCACCCTGGCTGCTGACCTCCTCCCACATACCCCATCTCAATCTTGAGCAACAGAGCTGTATCTGAAGCTACTGTACCCACTATATGGAAAATCTCCCATGTCATACCTCTCCATAAAGGAGGCAGGTCCACCAAACTGTCAAACTTTAGGCCCATAGCTATTCTGTCACCTCTAGCTAAAATTGTGGAGAAGTGTGTACAAGTACAGCTCATGCACTACCTCACACAGAACAAGCTGTTGTCCAACTTTCAGCATGGCTTTAAGCCGCACCACAGTACTACTTCTGCCCTCCTCTCTTTCTCTAACATCATTAACCACGACCATAAGAATAACAAACTATCCTCAGCACTCTTTCTAGATCTATCCAAGGCTTTTGACATGGCTGACCACAAAATGCTTATAAATACCTTGAAGGCCTTCTCCTTAAACAACCATGCACTCCAGTGGTTTCAATACTACCTGCAGGGCAGGCAACAGGCAGCCCTATGGCATGACAAGCTATCATCTCACCTACCCATCACATTAGGAGTCCCCCAGTGCTCGATACGTGGACCCCTTTTTTTCTCCATCTTTAGCAACAGCCTTCATTCAGTCATCCCAGATGCTACCTGCATTCAATATTTAGATGACTCCACCTTGATTTGTTCTGACACCTCACCAGCTACTTTATTCACATTAACCCAAAATACCTTTAATACAGTGGAAAAATGGCTCTCCAATCAACATCTAACCCTAAACCCCAACAAAACTAAGCTGTTCCTCTTCTCCACCACATGCAGGACCCCCCTGCCATCCTTCAACATAACTGCTAATAATGGCACTAACCCCAGAAGCCCAAACTAAACTACTGGGTGTCATAGTCGATAACAACCGGAAGTCTGATGTGCATATCAATCAAGCTATCAAAACCATTAATAAAAACCTTGGCTCTCTTTACAGAATAAAACCTTTCCTTACCCCACTTGCTAGAACTGAAATTGCCCATTCCCATCTACTATCAACTCTTCTCTACACCTCACCTCTATTCTCCAACTTAAACAAAACAGATCTTAATAAACTATCATCCTGCTATAACCACATTGCCAGATTTGCTACTGGCACAGCCAATCGAACACACCACTGTCACAACCTAAATTGCCTAGGATGGCTTGAACTGCCTAGCCTACTGCAGTTCAACCAGCTAATAGTGGCACACAAAGTCCTTTACCAACCAGAAAATACACCTGCACTAAAAATATTATCAGCCCCTACACTAGGACCTGGCCACTGTGATCATCCACTAGACTCCTAGTTCAAACGTACAAATCCAACTACTCAGCTGGGGACTGTCTGTTTGCCAGCTCTGTTGGAAAGACATGGAACAGACTCTCAGCTGACTTGACCCTAGAACCCTCACTAACTTGATTCAAAAACAAACTCAAGAAATACTTCAAAACTCATTGGTTATGTCCTTGCACTAACTCCGCCTAGTGACCTCTCTATTACTTAGATGCCTTACCTTCAGTTACTTCTAACTTTTTTCTACCACACCATTTTAGGAAGCGTCAATTGTATAACTGCTGCTCAATGTGTCTTGAACCTGAATGTAATGTTATGTATATATAACTTTGGAAATAATGTTATGTTTTGTAAAGTGTTTTATAATACGTTAGTACTATATGGTATTGCTTATGACTGTAATCTGCTTGAAAGAAGTATTTACTAAATGTTCACTGTGTATTACTATCTTGGAGCTTTTCTCCCCGGGCCTCTGCTGAAAATGGACATGTATCCAGATGAACTATCCCAGTCAACAAATGTAAAATAAATAAAAATAAATAAATTCTATCATATTTTACTCTGTTTTAATAATTTTGCTTTCTGCTAATTTTTATTAATATTGCCAGGTACAGCAATTAATTTTCACTATTCAGTTATATGCATATATTTTATCTGATTATCTATCTATTTTGGCTGATATTACACACTTCGGTTTCATTGGATCAGTTTTTAATATACGAGTTGCAACTTATACTTTCACATTTATTTTTGTTACATTGTTATATTGTTATTGCTGTTGTTGTCATTGTTACTGTGTTGAATCTTTTTCCCAGTGACTCCTTGGAAAATTATCCTTCCAAGCTGGACATTCCTGCATAAAAAGGTAAACAAATAAATAATAAATGAACCCTCTTTCTAAATTATTAATTCAACATTCTTTCTCTCATCATATGAGAACATTTAATACATTTTGTCATTAGTTTTATGGCTAAAAGTTAGTATTCAGATTATTTTCAACTGCTGAGCATGATTTTTATATGTCTATTAATTAATTAATTCATTCATTTTTTTTTCTTCACCATTGTCTGTTTTATCCTGTTCAGGGTTCTAGGGGATTCAAACCCTATCCCAGCAAGCAATGAGCATCAGACAGAAAACTCATCCTAAACAGGATGCTGATCCCTGCAAGATGCACAAACACACTTTCTCTCACATGTTGCACACTTAACTGCAGACAATTATGAAGACTGACAGTTCACCTAACAGGAATGTGGGATGCGGAAGGAAGCCAGTACACTCAGCAAAAGATCAGGAAGGCATATAGAATCCATACAAAATGCGCCCAATCTGTGAGACAATCAAACATTCAAGAGCCATGAGGCAGGAACCTTAACCACTACACCATTTTGTACCCAAGCAAAGTGATGCTGCGTACATTTCAAGGAAACCACAAACAAGAAATACGAGTTCAGTATGGAGTTTTATGAGACAGTATAAATGATGTTGGACTCGTATAAAGCCTCATATAAATCCTCACTTCATTCAGTCAGTCTTTGCTTATGCACATTTTTCAGGAAAGTAAATAAAATGGCATTATATGACAAGACCATGTTTAAGTAGAAATGCATGGTCAAGATTTGTGCTATACTGGGGTTAACTCATGACTGCCACAGTCTGGTCACAGAGGAGTGATGAAATCACAATATAACATACACATTCACTATGGTTTATCACAATTATGCAATACCTTACAGCTTTAAGAAATCAGCTGACAGACTGACCATGCATTAAGATTAAATACATGAAATAGTCCATTCCGTTTATAAAACTATTATGTATGAATTATGCTTCTGAATGCAGTGTGATATCAAACTAGAAGGGAGTGCACTGTAGGTTCAGGAGGCAGATGACATGTCTTCTAGTTTGGATGCAAGGTTTGAACAAAGTTTGAATCTTAACAGTTGGGAGAAGATTGTTATTGCTCTCCTCAGGCTACAGGCAAGACCAAATAATTCACATTAAGCTGCAGTACACGTGCTTGGAAGTTAAATGCTTGTCCTATTCATTCTGTGTATTTCATTGCTTTTACATTAATACTTATATTCAGGTACACAGAGTGTAGGTTGCAGTGACCTAGTTTAATTGTACAGCGTGCTGTCAAAAACATGCCATATCTTTAAGAACAATTTATTGAGGATTTGATTCTAATTTTGTTGGCTAATATTTTAAAGCTATGGTTGCTGTTTTTATTGGCTTATTATGAGTTGAAGCGTTTTGCAAATTTATCTGCGAGCCACTGGAGCTTTAAAGTGACAGAATATTGTTTGTGTAAACTACAGATGCTGTTTATTTTTTATCTGGAGGAAGTAATGCATGATGTGTGCAAGGTATTTTTTAACAACAGACTACTTTGTACTTGTTTTTCTGCTTGCTGACATTTCAACTTAAAGGCGATTTCAGCAGCATGGGCGTGTTTGCCATGCATTAAGCAGTTGTATAACTCATGCAGAATTGCATTATTTTAGACTTGTGATTGACTATAGCAGATCTGTTGACTCCAGCTACTGCATCATTGGGAATACAATACTGCATTTAAAGGCAGAGTTCAGGAGGGTCAAAGAGGATTCAGAATACATCTGCAACAACTGGAAAGGCCGCAGAAATACCTCACTAAAAGAATCACAGGCCTAAAGCAGATGTCCTATGCTGACTGCCTTAAAAGACTCCAGCTATACTCTGTGGCATATCGTCTACTCAGGGGCGATCTCTGCTTAACATACAAGGCCATGTCAAACCCAGAGCTGTTAGACATTCTACACTTAAAGAAATCCCAATCCCTCAGAGCCACATGCTCCAGGGATCTAAACCTTGTCATCACAATAAATAAAACATGCTGGAGGGATAGGTTCCTAACCCAGAGACTCCCCAGACTCTGGAATAGACTGTCCATACATGTCAAGCAGAGCGCCTCTTTGGTCCTCTTCAATAGGAACCTTGACGATTGGATGAGAGAAAGGAAATTCACCTCGGGATCACATCAGTCGCCCTACTAGACAGGGGTCCAGGGAAGTAAATAGTGTGGAAAGAAATAGCCAGGGAATTGGTATGGCTAGGCTTGTATAGGCCCTAAGGCCAATAGCCTAGTACCAACCTATGAACCTATGAATAGACTTTTGTTGTAAGTAAATGCTTGCCCATGAAGAGAGTAATACCAGCTAGGACCTGAAAAGATCTTTTGCATTGTTTAAACTTGGTACACAGTACACCTGCGTTAAGTGTGATACATAAGAAAGATTTATCGACAAAATACTTCCATAAATGTTCTAATCTACACAGTAACTAACCACTTTACAGACCACATGTGCAGATGTGCGAATTATGCACCTTAGACGAACCATAGCAATACAGTCAGGAAAATGTGCTACATAATACTGCAAAGGTAATTACTGCAAATCAGTTTGCATAGCTGCTGTGCAAGATTGGTTATGCAGGAATAAAGGACAAAACGATAAAGGGAAACAGAAGAAGACAGGCTTTAGAATGGAAGAATAGCTGAATGGAGATTCAATGCAAGTGTTTTGCATGGTGTATCTGAGTCTGAAATATAAATACTAGTTTAATGAAGCACACTTAATTGTCTTTCATGTAGGTACACAAATAAAACCTTGAATGGTGCAACTATAAATACCAAGTATACTCACTGTATAAATCAGGCAATTTAACTTGTACATTGGACATCATCTATAAACAACCTGTTTTTTTCTAATGCTGTACATTGTGTTTCAATTTCTTTTCATTTTAGATTTGTGATTAGATTTGTGAGCAGTTATGCGCAAAAAGCAATCTGATTTACCTTATACTATACAGAGCAAATTCCTAGTGTCCATCTTAAAGAATTTCACAGATCCCTGTGTCAAGGTGAAACAATCAGTAAAAAAAAAAAAAAAAAACTACACTGTACTGCTTAATAGTTTCTCCTACGTGACAGGGAAAGAGGAGAAAAGGAGGTAACATAAATAAAAAATTAAATAGCAGCACTTAGCATGAAAATTAATTACTTTAAGAAGACTTTCTTTAAAAGACAGTATGTGTTCTGATTTTTTAGCATCCCTGTTGAGAGGGTTGGTGGAAATGTTTCCTTTACAACTAATGCTTTTAACTATAGCAGTCATAATCCCAGCTATGTAAGTGAATAGCCCACACAATTGTAGGTCTTTGTAATTCTTAGAAAATGCACATATTACATACCTATTAAACACGCAGCTGCAAAAATTAACACCACCTTCTCATCTGTTTAATGCCAGCATATATCTCAACTGTACAGGTTTTCGCAGAATGTCCAGATTTTTGCCTCATATTTTTGGTGTGTTCCTCCTGACATCTGTTCCTTTCTGGAAAATAGCTGAGTATTGAAATTACATGATTACATAAATTTATGTTTAAGACTCCACATCCTTCAGAAAATTCATGCTGATGCAAAACCTATTATTCTATCAACTTTCTAAGTTTGTAAGAGCAATATTTAAAATCTGACCCTATTTGTCCCCCCAATCATTTTAGGCTTTGTCCAGATTTTTTGCTCTAAGAGGTTAGGAGGTACGATTATGCCAGACAAGTCAGGAAATTTTAGCTGGGGTTTTTTATGATAAAGGTCTGTAAGAATACAGTTTCTTAATTTTCCCACAGTTAACCAGTTTGATGAACATAGCCTGGAAAGAGTCACTTCCCTGAAATACCGGCCATATTATCATTATCTTTAATGTCAGTCTGATGCTTACGGTTCTGTACACTGTATATCTGTATATTGTTGCTATAGAAAAAAACAGGGGTTTATCTATCACATCTTGCTGGTTTTCAGTTATAAAGGTGATAGTTATATTTTTATTTATAAATTAATCAATATGAACTGAAGGCAGCAGTTCATAACGACAGTACTAAATGTCGTATGAAACATAGCCAAGCTGACTTTCCAGAGCAGTGGCTGAATTTTCACCTGAGATCTCAGAAATATGCATTCAAAAATGTAGTTGTATTGTTAGAAAACAATGTTTAGAAATGAAATGTACCTTCTTTCTTTATAACTAGTAGACGTATGATAGAATTCAATGCATTGCGGAAGGTTCTAGTAGATACTGAAATGATCACCCAGGCACCAGGACTTAGACTCAGATTTAAACATTGAACAGGTAAGCAGACATAGGGCATCACTGGGCATACTTTCTCCATATCTTCATCAGACTAAACCTTCTATTCTATCCTTCTAGTTCAAGCTCACTCCAGAATGTACTAATCAATGATTTTGTCTACTGTATCTTTATCTCACAGGTTGCTGAATTGAACACACTCAGAAATTCCCAAAATCTACATTGGCACTGTACCAAATACTTATTCCTGTTCAGATATATGTATGCAATACCCACCTATTTGTAATGTAAATTATTGTATAACAGCTACATCCATTTTACTGTTCTCTCCTCAATTTGTATGCATATTGTTTTTAATCATATTGTTTTATTTCAGTTGAGCTAGTAATATAAAAGTATTGATAACAGCTATATCCATGTTACTGTTTTCTACTTAAGCTTTTTATGTGTATTGTTTTTAAGCCTAATGTTTGTATCTTAACTCATTACACATCCGAATGACGGCTCCAGGTGCATCTGCAGTTCACTCCTACTGACGCCTCTAGGCATCAAATATTGCTCGTTCATATTTGTATCAATAATTCTAAAACTATGCTATGCACAAGGTTGTAAAATATTTCATCTTAAAGCTTACACAATAGCAAACTCAACTGCATTAATATTTCACCTCTGTCTAGTGGAGGTATATTATACAGTGTAATTTCCCAAAATACGAGAAACGTGCACACTGATTGGCCAATCCAACCAGCGTGCACATTGTAAATCTAAAGTAACCTAACTAAGAAGTCCGGCCGCTAAGGAATCCTGCAGCGATGACTTCAAGTAAACTAAACTGGATTTAGGGTGTTGCTCCGATGGAGCTGCATCACTTTTTGTAAAAACACCAGACATATTCTTTGCAATATTCATTTTTGACAACAATCCAGCATGGGAAGCTATTAACAGGTTTATTTGGCTGACAACAAGAAACTGTCAAAAATTCTAGTAAACAAACATATAAAAAGAACCTTACTGTCTTGTGCGGTAACTTTGGATTTTGATTGTTGCATTTCATCAGTGCCTGAAAAACTCCTTCTGTAACCGCTCCCCCCCCCAAGTAGAAACACGTAATGACATGTAGTGGCAGAAGTATCTAAATCTTCTATACTGAAAGGGAAAAACGTTAAGTGTAGGATCCCAGACCTACCATTTGATGAAGTAACAGTCATCTTTTTCTTTACGCAGGGAAATAAAGCTTTTATATGAGGAAGGGTGCATGTTTTTTTATTAAATAATAATTATGATTTGGAGGTACTGATCAATACCAAATAAACGTGAAGTTCATTGTTCTAATTCTAGGGTACTTGTTTGACAATGTTGTGTTTGTGTTACTTCATGGTTAACATACTGTGTAGTTGGTTTGTGACAGATGCATCCCTGTACTTTGCACTCTAGTCCTCCTTTCTACGTTTAGATCGTTAATAAGAAATGTGCGATTGTCATGCTTTTTGAAAGTCTACTTTTGTATTTTATTATGAGCAGTACCCACATTTATGGTGTTGGCCCAATAATGGAAAAGTATCTAATTTTTTAACTGATATTCATGGTAAATAGAAAATAATCTTTTAATTCATTAAAAGATTTTTTTTAAGTAAAACCAGCATATTTTAACCATTCTATGACCTTCCTACTTAAAGTTGTTAGTGAGCTGTTAGTATGTGTTCCACATTTTGCCCATTTGTTCCACATTATGTATTCTAGTGTTCCTCATTTTGCAGATGGAAGTTGAGAGCTATGCCTACGGAGACAGGAAAATGAATATCTGAAAAAACCCACATTATTCATTTTTTATACAATGTCACCTCCTATTGTTTAGAATATAATTCTCAGAAGTTCAAGACAAAACATAAGGGCTGTGACTGACTAAGTCAAAGCGTGGACTATTTTATTTCACAAAACGTGGAGGAATACAAAGTAAAGCAAACAAAAACCTAAATAACAACAACACAGACATAGCATAACACAACATAAAACTAACATCATTGTATAATAGCAATAATCCAGGGCTGGGTGTGGGTAATGCTGGATTGACCCACGGTTGGCGTGGTTTGGTCACTCTTCGCCCTCGTAACCAAACCACACCAACCGTGGGTAAATCCACCATTACCCACACCCAGCCTTGGGTTTTTGCTATATTAACTGTTGTTTTAATGATATTAATTTATATAGATATAATTTTCACATTGTTCTAAATATCTTAACAACCAAATAACACAGACAGAACTCCTTAGCCTCATATGAAAGCTCTCAGTTAAATGAATAAAATACTGCTGACAGTATGTATATAACTTGAGTGGTTGCTGAGATATTGTAAGTTGTTTACAAATATTATAAATGTAATAGTTGCTGTGTTTACCGTGACTTATAAAATTCAGTTTAAGACCTAGAACCTAAAAAATACTACCACTATAAAAATAGTTTGCACTGAAGAGTTTACCATTTATACTTCTTTAATAATCCTTATGGTTCCAGAAATATGAACATTTATTTGAAATGTGAGGACATCATTTCATTCTGTGAAAAGGCTTGGAAGTAACAGTGCAAATTTCCTAAGCTCCATTGGAGTGAATAAGGGTTAATGGAGTTTTTCTTCCCGGACCGCCACTGAAAATGGGCTTCTTGCCCAGTTGGACTCTCCCAGCAAACAAATGTAAAATAAATAAATAAATAAAAAGCAAAAGCAGCCCAGGGTCTGGCATACTAAAACTTCCATATTATGGGCTTCTCTGACCATGACAGCCAGGGTAATAATCCTGGCCTTGAGCAATCTAATAAATATAAAATACAAGGTGCTGCACAACTTAGGTTACTTATAGGTTTTGCTAACTGCATTTTAAACATAAAGAACTGAAGGCCTGTACTGAGGCAAACTAATGGGAGTCATAAGCTTTAAACTACTTCCAAAATAGTAGAGGGGGGTCTGCAAGTAATAGAAATCTTAAGAAAATATGCAATGAATTTATATGAATTCTACAGAAAATATAGAGAAGCAGTTGACAATACAGGATGAAAAGTCATGAGTTGTAGTATGCAACTGGTGTAGATGGTATGTATAGCTGTGTAAATCTTAGAAAGCTAGTAATTCCATCTGGCTTCTCTACCATGGGGATACCCACTCTGCACTACCTGCAGTTCAATGGTTGTAAAACATTCCACTTGTTATTTAACTGATGAAAAAAATGTACTTTCTCTGTCAGGTTATTTTCATCCAGGGGACCCATCTCAGTAACAGTAGAAAAGATGGAAATTCTCATAAAATAAGTATTGATTTGTTTGGAAAGAGTGATTGAAAAAATCATGCTATCAGCAAGTATCAGCCTACAGAATATATCTCAGATCAGGATTATAACATTTTATGTGTCAAGACTTTTCGGTTTAAGTATTTGTAAACGAAAATGTTTCTTACCACAGAAATAACAGTTTTAGGAGCTAGTATAACACTTTATTAGAGTGCCAAAGAAGACCAGATTTACCTACTTGTGACACAGAGGCTGGGTATCTAATCATGCTGGCAGTGATCCAGGTTTGAGAACTAGTACTGACAGCTGGGAGGGGAATGAAGGATGACATAGTCTGTAGCTTGCTTTCAATTCTTTCAGGGAGGATTTGGTAGTTTTGTTTAACCACCAATATCATGTTTTTTTTTAGTGCTAGGCAATACATGTCTTAACTCACTGCTAGTACAGTAGGTGGGGCAAACCCTGACATCCCTGGTCAGATGAGCTATAATTAGGCATGCAGCAAGCTTAAGATGGAAAAGGCCCTTTTTATCAGAGTGTGAGGAATCACAAGAAATTTGCACAGGCAAGAATAGGCCTACATTGTTTGTGTTAAGAGGTTAACAGTGAGACCCAGAAAAGGCACAGGTTAGAGATGAGGAGTCTAGATAGTCTGGCATTGGGGGAATCATGGTCAGCCAGAATCTCTGAAGCACATTTAACAAAAACAAAGGTTGTGGGAGTTATCTGATCTCTTCAAATGATGCCATTCCTTTCCATAGACCCCTCACCAGACTCTTTCTCTTTTTTTTGCTCTGCAAATGTTTTTAGCACTTGTTTCCATCAGTCTGCCATCTGCTAAGAAAAGTTGATGTTTTTGATATCTGACACTATCCAATTTTCATCAAGCTGCTGGTTAAAACCTGTCATTTCTTCTCCAAAACTCTAACCATGCCCTTTCAAATTATGTATGTCTACATTATAACATATCACATCTCCCCGTTCCTGTTAATCTTCCAGAGTGCATAATCCAAGAGTATCATGATAACTAAATTCTTCCATCCCTCTCCTCATCTTTTGCATGCTTTCTGGACCATTCATTTCTTTCTCCCTGAATGAAGTCTAGAAAGTAATGTACCATCTTACCCATGGCTTATAAGGAGAAAAAAATGCCACCTCCTTCTCTGGAGTCCACTCCCCTGGTTATGCAAACCATTACTGTATTGGACTGGGATAATGTTCCTGATGACTCATTTTATGTGCTACCATCATCCCTACTTCATTCTCCATTACTAAACTAAGCAACTATACTCTTTCCAAATCATATTTCATTTCTTGATTATTACACAAAAAGTACATTGTCTTGACTTATTTGTTTTTGTTAAATAAAGGCAAGCTGCTCCCTCAAGCACACTCCCTATGCCTGCTCATATTGCTTTTCAGGCTGGCCATAAGTTCTGAACTTAGTGACTAAGTTTTGAACTTAGTGACTTTTTCATCAAATGAATTCTGTTCTTTAACCTAATAGTGATGTCAGGCAGAAAAGCATTAAACAATGGTGTGTCTAATACAGATCGCTGTGGCACTCCAATTATTTGCTTTTCTTTCAGTAACTCCCAAAGACAAAGGCTGTGTTCACTCTACTTCACTTTAGTTATTTATTTATTTATTGATTGATTTCTTTATTTGTTAACTAGGGTAGAACACTGATCCATATGTTCTGTTTCCTGGCTTAGCATGGAGAAAATAGGTACAAATCAAATAAGATCATACATTAATAAGAGATGACACAAGGAAAATCAAATGCAATCAAACACTAAAAAGAGACAGCAAATAAACAATGGGTAATTAAAACATTTGTGTAATGCTTCTATAATTCACAATATAGTATGCCTTGTAGTACAGGAGACAGCCATACATAATCTGAGTGTTAATATTATGCAAAATAGTAGATACAGCAAAAAGGTAATAAATACAGTGTTTTAAAATATATTACAGACTGCTAATTGTCTGCATGTAGTATGTATTCAGTCTATGTGCAAAAGATGATGCTGAAGAGTTTGAAGAAGTCAGAGCATGGAAGCATTTGCAGGTCAAAGAAAGGGAGAAGAGAAAGAGAAGGGGCAGAAGTGACATTTTATGGGGTTAGGTCATTGTGGGCAGTGGGAAGACATGAGGTGGCTTTGAGAGAGAGGAGCAATAAGGGTTGGGCAAAGGGGTTAGCCTCTCCAGGTGCAAGGTGTTAGGGGCTGCAATAAGCAAATGCTAGTTAGTCAGTAGTATAGTAACAACAGCCATTTCAGTGCCAGCATCTTTTGATGCCATTACAAAAATGAATTCCAATAAGGCTTTTCAATCAGGACTGAAGTACTTGCTTCAGCACATACGTTGTGGTATAAGTTGTATCAAAACATTTGCTACCAAAGTAGCAAGCATTTTGCTGCTGTATGTTGTATAAGTGTTTGGATGTAGCACTTCTTAGGTAACAGGTAGACAGACAAACTTTTTTCAATTTCTCAACTTCAAGTTGCAGGGCAGACCTGGCTCTTGCTGTTTCTTCAAGTGCCAGATCATGAAATGAACCTTTTTCTATTTTTGCTCCTCAAATTAGAGTAGAGGAGCACCAGACTGGATGTCAGCAGTAGGATTTAGATAAGCCTGGTATGGCTCTGCTTTGAGAAGGAGAATAAATGTTGATGCCCCAGTGGCAGGATGTTTATCTGATTCTCCAGTTTAGCTGCCAGCGGTATTCCTTTGGCCAGTGACATCTTGGCTTCCTTAGTCAGTAGGTGGTAGGTCTTATGGCAGGTGCAACAGAGTTCTAGAATAATTAGGATTTTAGGTCACATCATAATGTGTTTAGAGACAGAATGGAAGTAATTTGTTTTTGGTTGACATCCTAAACATTAGACGTGAGGACTGAGAAGGTGTGTTTGATGCAGGATTGGGAGTGACCTTAGATTACAAATTAGATGGTGCCTTTTATAAAGTCTTCTTGCAAACTATGAGGAAGTGTCCAGGTTGATGAGTTTAATGATCAAAGTCTCTGGTAAGAGTGTTTTCCTCTGAGTTAAAGCTAGACTTTTGGCTTTTTGTAGGGTGATAAATTGGTTTGCTCACCTTCATGAAAGATATATGAATGTATACATTTTATTTCATATATTAATATTGTCTGAAGTATGGTGAGATTTTTTTGGGAGGTTACTGCAACTATGAGAAGGTGGTATTCTAGTTGTGGGAGTAGGCCTCCATTTCCAGTGGTGGCTCTGCTTCTGAGGATGAGAGCGTGAGAGATGTTACGAGCCCAGAAGAGGAGTTTCCAATTGTTTACTTGGTAATTTGACTGTAGCTGTGAAAGTTATAAGCTGAATATAACTAAATCCCTGATATCTGACACATTGAACTGTTTCATTTTGTTTCTACTGATAGGACAGGAAAAAAAAAACAAGCATTATTCTTTTAGGCACTGTTCTTCACACACTCACAAGCAGAGCACATTCACAGGCATAGGCTACACAGGCATTTGCTCCTACTGACAAAGGCCTATCTGCCTTACTGCAGTGCATAATCAGTGGCATGACAGATGTTGCTGCAAGCATTTCATAAGTCAAGGTATGTATTCTGTTTCTTTTTGGGGGGAGTGGAGAGGGTGAACATGTATGGGTATTTATCCAGGATGGGCAGTTATTCTGGGATGCATTTTTTATGTATGAGGAAGTTATCAGTTTAAGGGTGTGGTTGTATTCATCACCATACTGATTGGTGGATGTTCTACCATTGAGACTACATCACACATGCTTCATTCTGACAGCTGTCCTTGTTGGTTGTACTGTCACAAGACATACACATGCTTGTACTGATTTGGCCATGTTATGTGAACACCACTTCCCTTTGTGGTTCTTGCAGGGGAGATCACAGACATGGTAGTCCACAGAGTTGCCATGAGTTTTGGTCCGCAACAGTATCTTGTCACCAGTTCATCATATACACTCACACACACAGTCAAGGCAATGGGACCAGTGACACTATACACATCTCGAAACATCCAACTATAGTGCCATTCAACAGTGCAGTTAGGCAGGAGGTCTGATGTATCATAGTAGTGTAACTATTGGTTGTTCAGTATACATTTGCAAAGGGATTTAATAGGTCATATGTCACATAACTAATAGTATTTTCCTCTGACCCTCTCCAAGTCACTGCTGCTGTCTTCTTCCTATTTTATTTGATATTTACTCTTTTTATTTTCTACAACATCTGCTATGGCTATGCAAGTGGTGTGGCACTGCCATAGGTGGGTAGTGGGAGTTAGTGGAGGTGGTACAGGATTTTTTGGACCAATGGCTGGATGCTCACATTGGCCACCTGGTGCAGTGTAAATAACTGAACCACTTCCTGGCTCTGTCTTCACCACCTCAGGTAGGGCCTTGTGGGGAAGGTGGTCAGGGTGCTGACTTAACTCTCTCCCTTCATGTAGCACAGGGTGTATGGACAAAGGAGGTTCATAGTGACCCTATCCCCCTTCCTTTTCCTTATGCGTCACCTCTTTCCCCTGTTTGGTGTCCAGTCCTTCCCATCACCAATGTTCTACATTTGTCTGTCTGTCTGTCTTCTTATCTATATGTCCACTGTTAACCCCAAGGATATATGTACCTCCCCTGTCAGTCTTCATGTTTTATGTTTGTTAGAGTGCCCCTGTTTCCAAACTTCTTCCCCTTTCCATACGTTTTCATACACTTACATCCTTTACCATCTTTCCTTCTCCAAATAGAATAGAAAAGAAAAAGAAAAACAAAACAGATACCTGTCCCTGTAGGAACATGTACACCCTTACTCCTTTTCCCACTCCCATATTTACATCTTCAGTTTTCTTGTGTATGTTCTGCTGCTTGCCGTACCCCATTCCAACTTTCTTATGTCCACATTTCCACACCCCTTTCAAAGGTCAAAAAGTAGATATAAATGTAGGCCTTGAAATGTGACTTGCTAGATTTCTTGTGCTGTCACTATGTAGCACTTATGCACCTACTTAGACATGTACATGTTACTTGCTCACCAGTTCTCTTCGCATCAGCCCTGGCTGCAACCACAGAAATCTCTCTCTCTCTCTGTCTCTATCTCTCCAATGGGCCTTCCGTTTTTGCTGCTGGGTTTTCTAACTCGTGGTTGCTTGGGCCATGAAATTCCACCTAGTTAACTGATAGTTAGATTTGGGCCATAACTCTCAAATGTCCAGAGTTTTGCAGAATGTCCAGATTTTTGCCTCATATTTTTTTGGCTTATTCTGCATGAAATCTGAGCTTTTCTGGCAAGTCACTGAGGTCTGAAGTCACTATATAATGGCATACATTTAAGTTTCAGACTTCATATCTTTCAGAAAATGCATGCTAGTCAAAATCCTGTTATTCTAGCAACTTTCTAAGTTTATAAGAGCAACATTTAAAATCTGTCCCTATTTTTGGGCCTTTGTCCCCCAGTTATTTTAGGTTTTGTCCAGATTTTTTACTGTAAGAATTTGAGATATATGCTTCAGGCTGCATTGTACTACAAGGCACACCTGCAGTAAACTCAGCTCAGTTGTTATAAGCATGCTTCTGATTCCCATGGTATATGTAAGCTTATAAGAAATAGTGGTGGTGGGGTGGAAACCACCAAATAAACAGGGCATGCAACCATTTCAGAAAAACTCTATTTTGAAAGCAGACATTCATCAGCAACCATTAGAAAATGGGACAGTCTATAATACTGTTCACTTAGAAGGCAGTCAGAAATGAAAAGGTACTGAAAACTTGTAATAAATGCAGCCTGTGTCAAACCTGTAAATGATTAAAACCTGCTGATATCACTGACAACACCAGATTGATCGAACGTGATATTTTGTTTAAATTTCAATTAGCTAGCATAATTAAGTCTGACATTTATCATTGTTAATGAGTGATGGAAGCCAGGACATTTGCAAATTGGAAAAAAAAATGTACGTATATATATATATATATATATATATATATATATATATATATATATATATATATATATATATATATATATATATATATATATATATATATATATATATATAATTTTCCAATGTTAGTGAGGCATACAATCCTGTATCAGTAAAAAATGTCTGGATGATAACGATAAAGCAACTTCTCCACTTATACAAGTCTATGAAGTGGAAAATCTTTACAACCCTTAAAAGCAGTTTTGATATTGGCAGAGAAATCACCTAAAGACTTTCACCTCATATTTTGAATAATCAACATGTGCTGATTATCAGAAGAGGGGAAAAGTAGTTTGCAATGCATCTTTAAAATATATATGCATGATGGTCTCAATCACAAACAGGTTCTTATACAATGTAATGAAAGGTTCATTACATGAAAAATTCCTGTTGTGGAAGTGTTATTACAATAAACAATGGTAGGGGTCATTTTATGAGATATTCCTGTTTTGGCCTGTTCATAGGTTCGTAGGTGTGTACTAGGATAATGGCCCTGGAGCCTTTACAAGTCTAGCCCAAAAAAATTGCCCCGGCACTGTGCCACCTGATGTTAGTTCACAGTGCATCTATCCAGTAGGGCAACTGGAATGATCCCTGGGGTGAACTTTCTGTTACTCATTCACTCGTCGAGGTTTCTCTTGAAGAAGGCTGGTGAGGTGCTCTGCTTGACATGAATGGGAAGCTTATTACAGAGTATGGGCAGTCTTTGGGAGATGAACCTGTCCCTCCAGCATGTTCTGTTGAGGTTGTGATCTCTGGAGTGTGTGGGGTGGGGGGATTGGGATTTCTTTAGGTGTAGCATTTCAAGTAGGGCTGGGTCAGGTATGGCTTTGTAAGTCAAGCAGAGATCACCTCTAAGTAGATGATAAGAGACTGAGAACAGCTAAAGTGTCTTGAGTCTGTCCATGCAGGACATGTGTTTAAGGCCTAGGATCCTTTTTGTGAGGTACTTTTGTGGCCTCTACAGCTGTTGTAGGTGTCTGGTCAGGTACGTGCCAAATGGGGCATTATATTCAATTATTGGTCTAATGAGGGATGAGTAGAGAGGGATGATGACCTCTTTCTTTCTGGATGCGAAACCTTTGGTTATAAGATGTGCTACATAGAAGGACTGTCTGATCACAGTGGCAATGTGGTGGTCGAAGGTGAGGTGGCTGTCAACTTGGGTGCCCAGATTTCTTATAGCTCCTTCAGCGTTTAGTGAGCTCCCATCGATGTGGTAATTTGTGGGAACTGAGTTTTTTCCAAAGGGAATGATAACACATTTTTTGGCGTTAAGCTTAAGGCCATGGTTCTGACACCAGTCATTGGTCTCAGAGAGGCCCTTTTGTAGGATGTCTGCATCACTTGGGGAGTTGATAATGACTCCTAGCTTGCAGTCATCAGCGAACTTGGTCAGCCAGAGTCCCTCTGTGTTGGACTGGACTTCTGAGAAGTAGATGTCAAACAGGAGAAGGCCCAGGACCGAGCCCTGTGGGACTCCACTCATGACTGGTCAACAGTCTGACTTGGAATCTGCAACTTTCACTCTGTGGGTCCTGTCTGGGAGCCAATGTACAACCCACCTAGGAATATAAGGATTGATGCCTAGTTTGGTGAGTTTATCAATAATACCTGAGTGGAGAATGGTATCAAAGACCTTGGCCAGGTCGAGGTAGGCTGTATGCACCTGCCTTACCCTCATCCACAGCTTTGGTGACTGCCTCAAAGAAGTTAAACAGGTACAGCAGGTAGGATCTCCCCTTGAAAAAGCCAAACTGTGTGGTGTCAAGTGTTTGAAGATTGCCTACATCTTTGTTGAGCAGGTCCATGATGATGCATCAGGCTAATGGGGCGATAGTTCCCAGGGTCTGTAGCTGCTCGCCATTTATGGAGAGGGATGACTGTAACTGTGCACCATTCATTAGGGAGAGTAAACACTGAGTTAGGTGGGATCAAAAAGTTATGCACTAAAATCAAAATGTGTTATAAGTATAAACAGCTCTACGCCATGGAGGACCCCTTTAATACCTGCTGTAATATACTGTACCTGCTTCTTTCCATAGCACAGTGAATAGGTGCATAGACATTGAGACTGACCCCCACTCCATCTTCTCTCAGGAATGCACATACAACTTCTGTGACTGCTCCTACACACACCTTTTACTCAAGAACGTGCAAATAGCCCAAATGACTTCCTCCAACTAACTTTCTCACTCAAGAATACACACATGGTAAACAACAAAACAAAAAAGAATATACACATGGTCTCTGTGACTGCACTGCCATGCCCTCTCAAGAGCAGTAAGAATGTGTTGACAGCCTCTTTGATGGCTTTCCCATTTCATTCATGACTGTAAAAATTTTGACTGCTGATGTGTACAATGAAACAGTGTTTAAGGCCAGCACCAAAGAATTCTGGCATGCAAGTAAGTGGCAGATGCACACAACCTGTTGCTCATTAAGGGTGGGTCTATGGATTCATGAAAATTAGAAATCGCTGCCAATTGTACTTTGATGGTAGAAACAGAAGAGCCTTGATTGAAAAGATAGGTTAGGAACTTGAGTACTTCTGTTACGGGGGTTGAAATGGGGTCCAGGCCCCGGAGTTGAGCCCATATAGCAAATCTTTTCCATTTGCTAGAATAAAGTTTCTTCGTAGCAGACTTGTGGGCGAAGACAATATGTGCACTACATCTGGGTCTAGTGCATGTCTCCTGACTATGGTTGGAAGAGGAGGAGCCAGGCCGTCAATCTTAATGTGTGTAGGGACTGGTGTAGTAGTCCCGACTGATGAATCAGTAGGTCTGGGACCTGGTCCAGGAACCATGGACCTTCCAGAGCATGTTTCCGAAGATAGGGAAACCAGACTTGACGAGGCCAGTAAGGAGCAATTAAGATCATCTTGCTCCCTAAGAGAGAAGCCTTCTGAATTACCTTGGGTAGGAGAGGAACTGGCGGGAAGGCATAAAGCAGGCCGGTGGGCCAAGGATGGACTAACGCGTCCATAGGGCTCTTCCCCAGAGCCGGGGTTAGGGAGAAAAAATCTTTGCACTTCACATTCAGAGGAGTCGCGAAGAGGTCGCAGCATGGAACTCCCCATTCGCTGAAAATCTGTCTTGTAATAGTCATGTTCAGAGACCATTCGTGAGGAGAGAGGATGGTTCTGCTCAACCTGTCGGCTATGACATTGGATTTGCCCGGTATGTGAGTAGCCACTAGGAAGCGTTTGGTTGAGATTGCCCATTCCCAGACCTTCATCGCTTCTCTGCAAAGAGGATAGGATCTGGTCCCTCCCTGCTTGTTCAGGTACCAGACAACTGACATGTTGTCTGGTGAACAGCACCACGCCGTGAGGGAGGTATCAGTGAAGGGCTTGAAGGGACAGGAGTACTGCTCTCATTTCTAGGATGTTGATGTGGAGAGAGGTCTCTTCCGGATGCCATTTGCCCTGGACTGACCTGCCCAGGGAATGCCCCCACCCCGTCTGGGAGGCGTCCGTGGTCAAAGTGGCGCGGAGGAGGAAGAACAAAGGGTCGTCCGTGAACCAAATTGGAAGAGACTAGCCAGCAGCGAAGGTCCGTCTGCAAGATTCTGTGATCCATATTAGATGATTGAGAGGGAGTTCTGAAAGGACCACTGAGTTGAAAGAAGCCACTGGAGGATTCTCATGTGTAACCTTGCCAAGGGAATTAGCAGAACTGTGGCAGACATCAATCCCAATAGTTGCAAGACCATTTCTGGCTGGGGCTTTGGACCTGGGAGTAAGGCTCGAACCTGATTTTTGTATGATCTGAATTCTGTCTGCAGGTAGACAGACCCGCATCTGGTTTGAATCTATCTCTGCCCTATGAATTTTATTCTTTGAGATGGCGTAACACAGACTTTTGGCCAATTGAAGGTGATTCGAGGAATTGCCCAGTGATGTTGTGGCTTGCAGGCTCCGTAGAAGTAGATGCTTGGAGGTGGTAGTTAGAAGCCAGTCGTCTAGGTACGGAAACACCTGGAATCCTAGACTCCTCAAGTGGGCAGTCACTACTGCCAAGCATTTGGTGAACACCCTGGGGGCTGTGGTGAGACCAAAGGGCAGCGCACGAAACTGAAAATGACTGCTTCCTAGGCTGAAGCGCAAGTGTCTCCTGGACGTTTGATGTATTTTGATATGATAATACGCGTCCTTGAGGTCTATGGAGCACATCCAAATACCTTTCTCCAACAACGGGAGAATGGTTTGTAAAGTGACCATTCGGAACTTGGACTTCTTGACTGAACGGTTTAGGTTGCTTAGGTCCAAAATGGGCCTCAAGTCCCCGACCTTTTTTGGCACTAAAAAGAATCTTGAGTAAGTCCCTAATCTGATCTGGTCTGCGGGGACCGGTTGGATGGCTCCTTTTTGCAGCAGTTTTGAAATTTCTATGGCTGCGGTATCCCGTTGACTGGGTGGCGGGTCCGGGATTCTTTTGGACTGACGGGGGACAACACAATGGGATGGAGTAACCTCCGGCGATAATTGAAGCACCCATCGGTCCTGAGTGATCCTTCCCAGGCCTTTAGGTGCTTGACGACCCCGACTGGCTCTGGAGCAGCACAGCCGGGCAATCACTCAGGGACTATGAAAGGTTGAGGAGCCACGAAGGGACTCGCGGTCTGCAGTGTTGTGGGGGCCTCTGCCGCCTCTGGGACGGCGTCTTCCTGATGAATTTCCTCCTCCTCTGCCTCTGGAGGGGGAACCTTCCTGCTGAGAGGGGTAAGACTTCTGCGATCTCCGGAACCACATCTTCCCTCCTCTTTTAGCCTTGGGATAAGGCCGAAAGGGAGTGGAAAATCGTGCCTCTACGGCAGTCAGAGTCTTACCCTCCTGTTCACAGCGGGTAAGTGTGTCTTTCACCTTGGGCCCAAACAGAGAGGACCCATCAAAGGGGGCGTCGGCGAATGAAGACTTGAAGGCCTCCGCGAAATGACACAGGTGAAGCCAGGCTTGTCTCCGTAGAGCAATGTCTGTACCCGCCGCTCTACTCGCCCCCTCGGCCACATACAAGATGAGCCTCATGGACGAGTTCGAAATGGATGACATTGTAGCCAGCTGAGATCCAACCGTCTGGGCCAGCTCCTCAGGCAGGTTACCTAAGAGGTGTCGGACAGCAGCTTAATCAGATCCCTCTGGAATCTCGTAAAGTGCGTTAGGTAGTTCAGAGACCTCAAAGTAAAGGCCGCTGAACTAAGGGTGCACTTGCCGTACCGATCCATGCTCCTAGACTCCTTATTAGGAGGATGGACGGACGTAGAAGCCTCTGCTACATCCTGCTGTGTAGCAGATGCCACCACCATAGCATCCACAGCCACACCTTTTGTGAGGAACTCTCTATCTGGGGGTGCTGAAAGAAATTTGTTTGGACGGCGGGCACCGTTCCACAGAGTCCGGGTGTTCCCGCCCTTGACAGATCAAATCCAAGAGCTCGTCGAAGGGCGGAGACACCCAGGAGGCGGAGGGCTGAGCCGAGGCCTTCAGGAACACCGACTCATCAGCAGAGGGAGGTTTGGACTGCCAACCCGCCTCGTTGTTTTAGGGCTTCTAGGATGTCTGCAAAGGAGACATCATCCGAGCGACTTTGGGGACCCCTCTGCATCATCGAGATTGGTGTCAGATGTCAAAGACTCGTCAGGAGTCAACGTGCTTCCTCTTGCACGTTTTCTTCCTGGGAGGTTCTTCGAAGAGGCTTCAGAAGGACCTCCAGGAGGGGAGAAACCCCAGCGGGGGTAACCTGAGGCCCAGGGGCTCCGCTGTCTGCTGACAGGGGAACTGCCAACGACCCAGTCTCCAAATGTAGGGAAGGAGCTGGGGAAACTGTGGAGGTAGCCAAAGAAGATTTGGCTAGAGCACTCCTCATAGCCCTGAAGGCGGGACCACCAGAATCCTGGGAAGGTCCCCCCTCCGTGGCCACGACAGTGGACGGTACTCCCGCCGACGACGCACCAAGAGGGAGACTTGGGACCGAAGGTATCAATCCCGAAGTCCCAGGGCCGAAGGAAGAAGTCCGTGCACTGAACTCCGACCCAGGAGCCGGAGTCGGAGCAAGGGTCGGGCCTGACCCTAACACCTCCACTGGTTCCACCAACACCTGCTCCAACAGTGCCGAAGCTGTTGGAGGAGGAAGTACTGTAAGGGAGTGGACCATCGGCTCCGAAGCCAAATGGGCTGGAGCCGAAACCATCTTTTGGAACACCGGAGACTGGAAAAGTCGAAGGAGTACCCTGTCGATGTCCGAATCAGACATCCTGGAAGATCTCGAGGATACCGATCGGGCTCGACCCATTTTCTCCATTGGCTCCGAAGGGCTTAGGGACCGGCTCCGAAAGGACTCCACAATTATCGGCTCCGAGGAAACTTTCAAGGAAATTTCCCTCGGCGCCGACAAGGACTTCGGCTCCGAGGGGGAAGTGTCTGAGCCGATGACCCTTATCGGCTCCAATATCAGTGGAGCCGATGAGGGTGACCCGCCTCTCGATGCTCCAGACCTCGGCTCCGAAACCCGAGGGGTCGAGGTAGGAGGCATCGAGGCAGACTGTTCCGACCTCGGCTCCAAAGTCCGTGGAGCCGATGGAGAAGTCTGCTTACCTTTTTTAGCCGTCGGTTCCGACTGACTGGTCGGAGCCGGCACTTTCCTCTTCTTAGAAGGAGACGGAGAGGAAGATAAAGCCTCCTCGAAGAAGGCTTGATTAATCCTTTAAGGATTAATTTGTTTTCCTCTCCTGGAGGACTCGGGAGGAAAAGCATGGCATACACTGCATGATTCCTGGAGATGTTTGGCCAAGACAATGACGACGCGGAGTGGTGAGTCCGTAATGGACATTTTAAACCCACACCTCGTGCACTTTTTAAACCCAGAGGGTTTATGTTCCTTAGACATAGTTGTGCAGAAAAAAAACCAGAACACAACAGTAAACTTTAAACAGTTCTAGGACACAGGTACAAATAAGTATGCTCGTACACAGAATATTATAAACTGAAGAAACTTTTTTTTACACAGACAGAAAGAAAGGGAAGAAACAAGGAGGGTCAAGACCCTCTAACTCAAACAATACTTGACCCACACACAACCACTAAAGTAGTTAGTACAGGGAAGGCCCTCTAACTGAAGCGGAACCTTCTCTGACAGGAAAAAATAAAGCAAATTTCAATAAATCAACAAGAGACACACTCGTACACAAAAATAGCTGTTAAAACAGCTTTTGGGTTGAAAAGAGAGAACTACTGACAGGAAAAGAGACTATTAATATAGTACTTAGCCCAACCAATGTTGAGACCACGTCCAAGCTCTGTAAGCGGCAAACGAGATCTGGGGGATTAGTGGTGGTGCATCCTGGGATAAAGATAGCTCAGCCAATTAGAGGCCTCGCTCTATAGCATAAAGCGTGCAGTCGGAGCCGAGGATCGGCTCGAGCCCATCAGTCAGAATGTAGGTGAGATAGGATCACATAACATATATATATATATATATATATATATATATATATATATATATATATTTCATTTTCCAATGTTAGTGAGGCATACAATCCTGTATCAGTAAAAAATGTCTGGATGATAACGATAAAGCAACTTCTCCACTTATACAAGTCTATGAAGTGGAAAATCTTTACAACCCTTAAAAGCAGTTTTGATATTGACAGAGAAATTACCTAAAGACTTTCACCTCATATTTTGAATAATCAACATGTGCTGATTATCAGAAGAGGGGAAAAGTAGTTTGCAATGCATCTTTAAAATATATATGCATGATGGTCTCAATCACAAACAGGTTCTTATACAATGTAATGAAAGGTTCATTACATGAAAAATTCCTGTTGTGGAAGTGTTAGTACAATAAACAATGGTAGGGGTAATTTTATGAGATATTCCTGTTTTGGCCTGTTCATAGGTTCGTAGGTGTGTACTAGGATAATGGCCCTGGAGCCTTTACAAGTCTAGCCCAAAAAAATTGCCCCGGCACTGTGCCACCTGATGTTAGTTCACAGTGCATCTATCCAGTAGGGCAACTGGAATGATCCCTGGGGTGAACTTTCTGTTACTCATTCACTCGTCGAGGTTTCTCTTGAAGAAGGCTGGTGAGGTGCTCTGCTTGACATGAATGGGAAGCTTATTACAGAGTATGGGCAGTCTTTGGGAGATGAACCTGTCCCTCCAGCATGTTCTGTTGAGGTTGTGATCTCTGGAGTATGTGGGGCGGGGGGATTGGGATTTCTTTAGGTGTAGCATTTCAAGTAGGGCTGGGTCAGGCATGGCTTTGTAAGTCAAGCAGAGATCACCTCTAAGTAGATGATAAAAGACTGAGAACAGCTAAAGTGTCTTGAGTCTGTCCATGCAGGACATGTGTTTAAGGCCTAGGATCCTTTTTGTGAGGTACTTTTGTGGCCTCTACAGCTGTTGTAGGTGTCTGGTCAGGTACGTGCCAAATGGGGCATTATATTCAATTATTGGTCTAATGAGGGATGAGTAGAGAGGGATGATGACCTCTTTCTTTCTGGATGCGAAACCTTTGGTTATAAGATGTGCTACATAGAAGGACTGTCTGATCACAGTGGCAATGTGTTGGTCGAAGGTGAGGTGGCTGTCAACTTGGGTGCCCAGATTTCTTATAGCTCCTTCAGCGTTTAGTGAGCTCCCATCGATGTGGTAATTTGTGGGAACTGAGTTTTTTCCAAAGGGAATGATAACACATTTTTTGGCGTTAAGCTTAAGGCCATGGTTCTGACACCAGTCATTGGTCTCAGAGAGGCCCTTTTGTAGGATGTCTGCATCACTTGGGGAGTTGATAATGACTCCTAGCTTGCAGTCATCAGTGAACTTGGTCAGCCAGAGTCCCTCTGTGTTGGACTGGACTTCTGAGAAGTAGATGTCAAACAGGAGAAGGCCCAGGACCGAGCCCTGTGGGACTCCACTCATGACTGGTCAACAGTCTGACTTGGAATCTGCAACTTTCACTCTGTGGGTCCTGTCTGGGAGCCAATGTACAACCCACCTAGGAATATAAGGATTGATGCCTAGTTTGGTGAGTTTATCAATAATACCTGAGTGGAGAATGGTATCAAAGACCTTGGCCAGGTCGAGGTAGGCTGTATGCACTGCCTTACCCTCATCCACAGCTTTGGTGACTGCCTCAAAGAAGTTAAACAGGTACAGCAGGTAGGATCTCCCCTTGAAAAAGCCAAACTGTGTGGTGTCAAGTGTTTGAAGATTGCCTACATCTTTGTTGAGCAGGTCCATGATGATGCATCAGGCTAATGGGGCGATAGTTCCCAGGGTCTGTAGCTGCTCGCCATTTATGGAGAGGGATGACTGTAACTGTGCACCATTCATTAGGGAGAGTAAACACTGAGTTAGGTGGGATAAAAAAGTTATGCACTAAAATCAAAATGTGTTATAAGTATAAACAGCTCTACGCCATGGAGGACCCCTTTAATACCTGCTGTAATATACTGTACCTGCTTCTTTCCATAGCACAGTGAATAGGTGCATAGACATTGAGACTGACCCCCACTCCATCTTCTCTCAGGAATGCACATACAACTTCTGTGACTGCTCCTACACACACCTTTTACTCAAGAACGTGCAAATAGCCCAAATGACTTCCTCCAACTAACTTTCTCACTCAAGAATACACACATGGTAAACAACAAAACAAAAAAGAATATACACATGGTCTCTGTGACTGCACTGCCATGCCCTCTCAAGAGCAGTAAGAATGTGTTCACAGCCTCTTTGATGGCTTTCCCATTTCATTCATGACAAAATTTTGACTGCTGATGTGTACAATGAAACAGTGTTTAAGGCCAGCACCAAAGAATTCAGGCATGCAAGTAAGTGGCAGATGCACAAACCTCAGATAATAATGCCTTTGTAATTAGTGATGATCTAGCTAAAGGGCAATAACAGGCCTCCAGTGATGACATAAATAATGTAGAGCTTTCTTATCTGTCAGAACCGGATCAAAATATCCCTGTTTAGCTAGCATTAATATATGAGTATGTGGTCTCTAGGAATACTTTTAATGGGGCGAATTCCTCCAGAGATTCTAGTTTGTAAATCGAGATTGTATAACTTCAACAGGTAAGTGTTATTTAGACATCCACAGAACTATGCAACAGGTGCTAGACCAAAATTACCTGCCTTAAGGGATGATGACACTTGGACGTTGACAGCCAGTGGCAGATAATAATAAAGGAGAAGCAGGCAGCCGCTGGGGGCCCAGAGATTCAGGGGGCCCAAGGCCAATAAAATGTTTAATTTTCTTCATGCCTATGGTACAACCTTTTCGCAGACAGGAAGTAGAATTCATTTGAATTGCTGGACAACACAGTACAGGAAGTACAGGTTTGGGCTGATTTGAATAATAATGAATGCGAGCTGCTTGCAGCTGCACTGGGAATTGCATTGAATTATTAGCTGGGGCGGCTTTGCAAAGCGCTGCTTCATTGCTCAATGATGGTTCTCTCATAAGTGAGATTATGCTGTAAATTTCACTGCAGATGAAGGCAGAGGATCGTGTGTGTCTGTATGTGAGTAAGTGTGGTGATTGTGTTTTTTTGGTAGAAAGACATATATCTCTCACTGTCTTGCAAATCAAGGTGTATTTTTTATTGGAAAAGGGAGCTCTGAGTATATCAGATTTTTATTTCTTCCTTTCTTCAGCTGGAGCAATAAGCTTATCATAGTCTTGTCTTACTGCCAATTTGGCAGTCTTAGATACTATCACTTCTATTAATAGGAGGGGGAAACAGGGTAGTTGCGGCTGTGTGGCAGTGAGGAATTTCAACATCTATGTTATGAAAAGTGGAACTTATACAACTGTACTATGTTCATCATTCTCACTGCTACAGTAGCTTGACAATATGGGTCGATTATCAAAGTCTATCCAGCCTGGGAGCAGGAAGGATAAATATCCAGGAAACCCTGGAGAATGGTCCTAGCAAAGCCAGCCCTGGAACTAAAAATGGAATCCAGTTTGTAATGGTTTGTAAAGTATGTACAGAGGACCATGTAGCTGCCACCAGAATGCACCTACAGTCCACCCCTTTCCAGTATGCCATTGTAGAAGCCAAGGCTCTAGTAGAACGTGCCTTGATACTGCCTGGAACAGATTTGCCATGACGGGAATACCAAAAAGCAATAGCCGAGGACAAGCATTTCAACAGAATAGTTTGACATAGGTTGTCCTTTCTTTGTCCCTTCATTAGAAATAAACAGCTGATCTGCTTTTCTAAAGAACGTAGATCAGTAACGACAGCAACTGAGCTGCCTAAACATGTAGATTATACAGAATCCTTTCTCCTTCATTCTGAAAATCTGGATTGAAAACTTGGGGATTGATGGCTTGATTCCAAATAAAGTCTGGAACAAATTTAGGCATAAATGAGAGATTCATTCTTAATGTGACCCTATCTCTATAGTTGACTAGATAGGGCTTACCCACCAAAAGATTTTGCAACTCAGATATGTTTCTTGCAAGTCAGAGCAATGAGAAATACAGTCTTCCATGTGATGGACCTTAAATCAGGCTGATGAGCTAATTCAGAGGCAGACATAATTAATTTTTCCAGCACAAAGTAAAAATCACAAGAAGCGGACACTTTTTTTCCATGTGGCCTCATATGTAAAACTCCCTTCAGAAATTGTTTTACCAAAAACAGAAATGAAAAGCGAGGATCCATTGGCAGCCATGCTGAAACAAAGACTAGATAAACCTTGATACAGGAATAGAAAAGACCAGAGGATACTAACTCACACAAATTTTTGAGCAGCAGTGACATATAATCCCTGATAGGGCCCTGGTTTTTGCCTATGCACCAACTAGAACATCTTTTCAACTTGTCAACATACGTTTTTCTTGTAGCAGACATGTTTGCCTTCTTATGTGGCTCCTGCATGCCCTGATGAAAGAGATGCCTAAAACATATCAGATCACAGAGATTCCTGGACTCTTTCAATACAAATCCCTGGAACAATTAGTCAGAGTATCTTCTAGAGTTAATAACATCTTGGATCTTGTCCTTATTAATATGAGAGCATTGTGCACCATCCCTTGTGCATCTTCATCACTTGTTAGGTCTGACCATAAAACAGTCTTCTTCAAAATAAAATTGAAACCAGAGATCCCTTCCACTCAGGATACCACTACAAATTTCTTTTAAGACAAATTACCTGTTCTTAAGCGATAAAATGGCAAGTTTCAAATCCCCACCAAATGCAGTTAACACCTCTGAATATGTATTAATCTACTCCACTACACTATATCAGCATGTAAACAGCTGCATAAATACAGCTGTACCCTGTAGGAACAAGTGCAGGGCAAACCCCAGAAACAAACCCATATGGTGAAACCATAACATCAATAAGCTTTATAATAAAAGAAAAATAAATTTGACCAAAAGAAAAAATAATTCACAGAATGTTAGAGCCCTTGTCACTGAAATAAACTAACAACTCAGAAGGTTAATAAAATCCACCAAAGCCACATTTGAGGCTAAAATAGCTACCCAAGCCAAAAACAAGCACAAGGCATTTTTTAGGTATGCTAACTCTGCTATGCAGAAACATGCACCACCACAGTATATCAGTATACCAGCATGTAAACAACTGCATAGATACAGCTGTACCCCATAGCTGAGCTGATTGTGAACGATGTTACCTAAACTGAGGCTAAAGATACAGCAAACCTACTGTCTGATAAATTTAGCTCTGACTTTACCACTCTCTCCTCTCGGTCTGTCCCTCAAAATATACCTGAAACTGGATAGCCTGCAGCTATCACTCAAGACCGAGTCCTAAAAGTGCTATCAAAAGCTAAAAATACTGCATAGATGCATCCTGGCAATATCTTAAATGACACAAAGCACAATTTAGGCACACCACTAACAACATTGTTCAATCTCAGCCTCCATACAGGTTTTGTACCAAGCAATGGTGTAGCTAGGCATACTCAGTGTACTCAAATGAGTACATTTTGTTTTTCTGAGAGTATCTTAGCAGTATCATGGCTCAAAGAGCACAGAAGACTTAGAACTGTCAGAACTAGTGTTTATGGTATACAACTATATAAAACATACTTACTTGAAAGACATGCTCCTCTAAAAATAGTCTTTTATGGTTATAACTGAAAGCAATTGCAAATGATGTGTTATATTCCAAATATATAGGGGCAACCATTTAAGGATGGAGTGCAATTTTAAATGATGTAGAGGAACAGCATGAGGTTTTAGTACAAAATATAAATTTCTGGATACATCCCTGGTATCAAGTGAATGGAGAATTGCTACAGACTTTCCCCTGCATAAGGGGGGGGACTTCCACAGATCCAGATAATTACAGACCCTTAGGTCTGACCAGCCTCATATGCAAGTCATGGAAAGACTTATCATGGAACTAATCAATCAGGACATAGGGAACCTCCAAACATTGGACCTGTTTCAGTTTGGATTCTTTAAAGGCAGGCCATGTTTACTCATACTTGTGGATTATTTTGAAAAGGTTACCAAAACAATGGACGAAGGCAATATGGTACGCACCACATACATCAGCTTGCCCAAAGCTTTTAACTCAGTTCCTCGTAGTAGTAAAGCTAAATAACTGTGAATAAACCCACATGTCAGCTACTGGACTCCCACCTGTCAAACAAATAGAATGCATGAAATCAAAACAGAGGAGGTTAGCTCCACAAAGAGAGCAGTCATTGGTGGAGTCCCCAAGTTTCTGTGCTTAGACATCAAAGCAAATACCAAAGAGCTCTAGCTGAGTAAGTTTCTAGATGAATGCACACTAGGAGCAGTCTTTAGTCTTTAAATCCCCAAATGACTTTGCCATCCTGCAGGTTAGTTTGTCCCAAATAATTAACTGGTGACAAAATCATCGACTAAAACTAAATATCAAAAAATGCATTACTGTATCCTTTGTGAAATCATCTAATCCCAGGGGACTATCACATTAACAATACGTCATTAAGAGCTAACACAGTTGTTTAGGATTTGGGAACTTTTGTGGACAGTGACCTAACTTTTGACCAACATGTATTCATTGTTGTAAAAAAGTAATAAAATACTTCTATAATGTGCAACTTATAAACAAAGGAATTATGACTAGATTTAGAGATGTCATTGCATCCCTCTACTCAGCCTTCATTAGACCAGTCATTGAATATAATGCCCTCTTTGGCATGTATCTGACTCCAGACATATGCAACAACTGAAACACCCACACAGATACCTTACTAAAAGGATACAAGACCTAAACAGCTTGTCTTACACAGACTAACTCAAAGATCTGTAACTATACTCAGCATCCTACAGACTGCTAAGAGCTGACCTGTCTCTGGCATACAAGGCATTCTATGATTCAGTACTGATGGATTTCTTGCAGATCAGCAAATTAAATGGCATCAGAAATATCTGGTCTAAGCACATAAACATCTTCTGCAACATCAACAGAATGGTTTGGAGGGATGAATATATCTTGCAGAGGATACCTCTGTTGTGGAACAGACACCTCACCCACATAAAACACAGTTCATCCCTGTCCATATTCAAGCACATCCTGGATCTATGGCTGGGAAACAAAATCTGCCCCAGGACTGCCCTTATACTATTAATCAACAGAAGCAGCTCCTAAATACTTTATCTCATGCATGTGTCCCCTCAAATTATCAAATCCCAATTATTCTCATTACGGGTAATATATAATTATCAACCATGGAATGGGTAAAGGCCAGTCTCTAACCAAATGGGATTGGTTACTTCAAGCACAAAAACAGAAACTGGCTAAGCTTAAAATGACTCTCAAGGGCAGTTAGCCTAGTGCTATCTATGAACCTCTGTACCTATCCTATATCAAAATCCATTCATCCAGTCAGTTAGTTGAAGTTATTTGAGACTGGGATGTATCAAATTCCCCTTGTCTTGTGTGAGTAAGTCTGGTCAGTGAGGAAGCTTGTGGTGATTGCTCTTAGCCAGTTCTATAAGAAAGGAGAAGTAATGTTGTCTGGGCCAAAAGGGGGTCACTACAATGAATTTTGTAGAGTCCTTCTGAATCTTCAGCATTACCCTGGAAATCGGTGCAAAGGGTGAAAATGTGTAAAGGAACATCCCTAAACACAGGAATGATACTGCATCTGTCTTCCAGGCCTGCATGCAATAAGTCCTGGTGGAGAATTTGTTGACTTCTCTGTTTAGAAAGGAGGTTCACAGACCTATTTGAGGTGTTCCCCATAACTGGATCAGTTCCTTGAAGAGTCCTTTGTTCAATTTCCATTCATGAGGGTGTGTCCTGGTCCTGCTTAGCTTGTCTGTTTTTACATTTAGCTCTAAAAGAATGTAAAAAGCTTGGAAGGTTAAACCATCTTACTCTCTTTGCAGTCTGGCTATAATATCCTGGGAGAAACTTACAAATTTATAAAATCTAACAAAAAAAAACATTATTCAACACTAAGAGGTGGTAAGCCTCTTGCCTGTGTAGCAAGTATTTCTACCCAAACAATCCCTCTAACTATATCTAATATAAGTACAACTACACTCCCTACCTCAAAAATTATGTAAATTCTTGAATATTTAGATCTAAATTGAAATAGTCAGCATATATTAAAGATTTACAAGTTGTTTCTAACATATTAGTCCATTTATATTGACATTTGAAAAAAAAAATAGAAACTGCCTAATAATTCTTCCTTAACTTTTTACCCCCAGTTTTTCTATTTCATTTTTTAGCTCCTGTCATACTCCTTTATAAGCTACTTGGACTACTTTAGCAGCTTAATAGAAGAATCTTATTGTTATGATTGCCTAACTGCAAAAAAAAAGTGTGTGTGTATATGTATATATATATATATATATATATATATATATATATATATATATATATACATTTTATATATATATATATATATATATATATATATATATATATATATATATAACATATATTCTGTATGAACCTTATGTAATTATGTTTTTTTCTGTATTGTTGATGATAAAATGTCTTACTAATCTTTGCAACTGTTTGCAACTTATGTAACTTTCTGTATTGTTTTCACTGTAACCATACTGTAGCTTCTTTTTAAATGCTGTAGATACTTGCTGATACAACTTTATAACCTTTTATTTGTAACTGTAATTGGAGCTTTTCTCCCCAGGCCTCCACTGAAAATGGATTACTGATCCAGAGGACTTTCCCGGTCACCAAATGTTAATAAATAAATAAATAAATAATCATATGTCATTAAATGCATGAAAGTATAAGTGCATCAAATCTTTGCAATTAGTTTATGGAACAAATCTTAAATAAATATAGTACAATGATGCAGATTTTGTAATTCTGTATTTTGTTGTTACAGTTACATCACTGTTAATACACAGACGTGTTTATGCCAGTTAAATACATCCAGATTCTGATCTATGAGAGTTAATATTGTCAGTCTAATATTAAGATATTTGATGACTCCATATAACTCTAATTAATCAGAATTCACTTCCGACTATCTTAGATATTGTTTTCTGCAAAATAGAGTACTTAGCACCTTAAGAGCATCACTATTTTTAGTATTGACTGCTCATGTTTTAAAATGAGCTGATTGATAACATATTGATGACTAATGATCAGCTTGATGGAAGGACATGAAATCCATACAGGAGTCAATAACATTGCTGAACCTGTTTACCTACAACAAATAATAAGGATATTTACACTGTTCTTTAATCTATGTTATCACAACCGGCCTTCTTAATAGGTTTAAAATGTATTATAAAGGAAGTACAATGATAAAGAAAAATGTTTCATCAAGTGGAAAGATAAGTCCAAAAAATTCTAGTACCAATAAGATGGTGATATGCAACTGTCATTTCACTATCTAAGAATTTACACCTTCAATACAAAAAATGTAAAATCATCCCCTACTACACATTTTATATCAATGCACTTTATGACATGCATTATATGGTAGTCATTTTGAAAACATATGTGAGAATCGCATATGAAAGCTCATATTTCAATATTGTTAGAAGTCAGTGTTACTGTATGAACTAGAAATCTGCATTAGGTATGATTTAACCCAGATCATGCTGCTGATTACATTGTGGAAACATTAATAGTGTGATGTCAATTATGACATTCCAAGCTGTAAAAACTAATCATCCTTACCATGTCCAACAACACATCCAAAATTATACTAAGTGAGGGTAAAGGATTTGGCATCCCCAATGTAATAAGAATGCTTTAGGTGCTGAAGATAACCTTTGTATAGTGAAGAGAGATGGACCCCTCAATAAAGCTATGAAGACCCACTTCTGAGTAGCAGGTAGATGGATCAGGACTCCATAGAAAGGGGGCAAGTGTCAGCTTAACCAGTCTTGAGGGGGGTGTTTAATTCTTCTGCTGGGCCACCTACCATCATCAGACTCTCCTATACTACCAACCCCCCCCCAAAAAAAACACAGAAAAGTAAGAAGTCTTGAACAAAAGATGCTCATCCTGGGTGAGTTAGATGCTGAAGGCAATTATGACAGGGGATAAATAAGCTGCCATTGCAGAGGCAATGGCTGAAATGCTAAAAAGAAAGTTGCTGTCTCTAAAGCCTAATGATGTCTCAAATGCTATGACTCTAAAAAAGCACTGTGATTTTTGCCTGTAAATTATCCTTATTCCTCCATCCTCCTACATTTGTCAACATTCTTAATAAAGTGTGAGTATTTTTATTCAATAACTAAATTTATAAATCTTCATGTTGCATTTAAAAGTTTTCCACTATGAGATAGCCCTAGTCATTTAAGCATCTAGTATGACATTTAATCCCATTTGAAACATGGTTTACGATCAATGGGCATCACACACACACACACACACACACACACACACACACACACACACACACACACACACACACACACACACACACACTGTCCTCAAATAAACAGCAAACCATTTACTGGATTCCAACTAGAACTTTCTGCCTCAAACCCTCCAATGCCAAAATCGGTTTTGCATTAGAAAAGCATCTTGCATTTAATTCTGCACAGATGTGGGCATGTCACTAGTGATTGATAGGGGAAATGGGCATAGAAACGCCTGATGAATGACAGCTATGCTGATTATTCCATGACATCATGCACACATTTGTAATACCTGTTTAATATTCATAATGGTGGGTACACTATAGGAATGGAATTGTTATAGTGCGAAAACCAGTGCTGTTAAAGAACCTGGCATGTGTTTATGTTATACTTCATTAGGACATATCATTTTCAAGCCTGAGGAAGTCAGAAAATTGCATGCCTCAATGAAATATTCAAGGAATCCTGCAGTATATAAGACAGTCAAGTATAGGGCTGATATAACAAATCATGTTACAAATGGCATTTACATTTATTTTGACCACTGCAGAATGTCTTTGATATTAAAAACACATAACTTAAGACAATGATACTCATCACTACAACCACTTAAGCCATTTTAAGCAGTAGCTGAGTGCATGGGTAAACAACTGCATGAAGTATCAAGATTAGGCGAGCGAGACACAGAAAAGTAAGTAAGTAAGTGGCATTTATTTATGAAAATGTGCTGTAGTATGTGCTGACAGCAGTTTTATTCACATTTTGTGAAAACAGCACTTGTTTACTTTCATTCCAAAAATGCCTTTTGTTAATGTGGTTAATGTGCTGCCATTGCCCCAAATGAACACACACATCCATATTCAGTGGAGCACATATGAATATTTAGCAGTTCAAAGTGCCCGCCAGGAATTGTTGGGATGGAGGCATGGTTTGGGAGGGATTTATTTAGTACTGCTCATCCTGCAAGGCACTCTTCCAATACAAAACCATGTAATCTCACAAACCCTACAGACAATTTGTGCAACTCTTCCTTAATACCATTTTGCTCACTTTCATCTTGTTTTGTATTATATGCATTTAGTGTCCACCCCATTGGAAAGGATCAAATGTTAAGCATAAACCATACAGAAAAAATCGCTACAAACACTTGCAACGAGAAAGGTGAAAATTTCACTATGGGATTAAAAGTGGAAAAGGGATATGGACTTTCAACCCTCTTGTACTTCCTGCTATCATTTCCTGCTCCACGACTGCCAAGAAATATGAAAGGGCTCATGAGCTTGGTGGGAAGAGAAATAGTGCTTTAAAGTTTCAAAATAAGATAAGGCTCAAATTATTCAGTCCCAAAGAGCCCATGCAATTAAGAAAAAATGAAACAGAGCTCAGAAATCCCCACACTGCCACTCTAAAAAGTGCATGTCACCTAATCTCTTAAATAAAATATTATAAGGGCTGTACAAAACAAAAAGTCTCCAACAGCTGAACACCCACAAGATCCATGTGCACAGCGATAATATCAAAAGGCTAAAGGCTAAACAATCAGTGCTGTATATTAGTAGGATTTTGAGCATAAAATTATCCACCCCAGACAATGAAAGAAATCCCCTGCTCTCTCTACATTCCATCTGCACATACAAGGCATATGAGAGGGCTTGTGAACTTGTCGGGAAGAGAAATTGTGCTTCAAAGCTACAAAATAAGGTAAAGCTCGAGCTACACAGTCCCAGAGAGCCCACACAATTGAGAAGAAATTAAACAGAGCTTGGAAATCCCTACTTTGCCACTCTAAAGGGTGCATGATGTCTAATCATTTAAAAAATATTATAAAGGGATGCACAAATCAAGCAAGCTCCAAAAGCTGAACACCCACAAGATCTATATTCACAGCGATTGTATCAAAAGGCTAAACGATCATTTCTGTATATAATATGAGGATTTTGAACATAAAACTACCCACCACAATCAATCACAGAAGTCCCCTGCTCTCTCAACACATCATCTAGACACACAAGACAGCTACCGAATGAGATCTAATAAAAGATCTGAGTTGCGTGGCCCAACAAAACTTGCATCATCACAACACTTACAAAGTAGGAGATGCATCACTACTTGAGAACAGACCAAATCCATTGTTCATCAATTACATTGTTGTTGTTGTGTCCTTTTTGATTTCAGCGAAACTCCGGTCCGCTAATGATTGGCAGTAAATTTTTATGTGCCGAGTTGCCAGCTCTGACGCACAACCTTCAACGAAGGTATGCCCATTCATGCATGTCTCCAGACAGAATCCGCTAGCAGATAAAAGAGAAACATTCAAGCTTGTCAATATATAATGTAATTGATTGCTCATCAATTACATTAAAAAACATAAGACCATTGGTGGGAATGTGAAGTCCACCCTAGATAACTGCAGAAGCCAATCATCAGATGTATGGCTTAGAGAAAATAACATCTACTGAATTCATTGCTCAATGTCAGTCAGTTTCAACAAGTTAATACCCATAGAAAAGTATCCCGTCTGGCAACAAGCAGCAGTACCATAGATTTCCCACTATTAGTTAACAAATATAGTTACAAAAAAACTATAAAGCAATAATCATTGTTTTTCTTTGTTAAATAAATACCTAAATATGAAATAAAAATAATTTTAAATAATTTTTAACAATGTTCTAATTATACTTATTTGTGATATTAGTTTTCCTGCTCAATAGATAAAGAAAAAAATAAATAATCAGAAGAATACCTGTATTAATAGATGGCTTCTAGAGAAGAACATTTAACACCAGTGCAGAGTCTTAATAGGAACAACAACATTTAATGATTGAATTTTTATTTGTCTTTCAGTTTTTTCTTCTGTTCTACAGATTTCCAAACATTCTTATCTGCCATTATTTTTGTAGTACTGCTAGTCCAATCTATTGCTTCCACCTGGTTAAATATTTTGTTGCTAAATAAGTATTTTGTTGCTGAATCCAGTGAGTCAAATATTTTTGTGCCTTCTGGAAAGAAGATTTTTAGTCTGGCTGGAAATAACAAGTGTTTCAATTGCTTCTTTTTAATGCTTTTAGCAAGGGAAGAAATTATTTTCTTTTTGAAATCACAGCTGAGAAGTAATCATTGGCAAATCTAATTACTGCATCTTGATATTTAATAGGCGAGTTAGCTCAGGCAGCTTTTAAAATGAGCTCTTTATCCTGACTTAAAAAAGTCACACAATTATAGACCTTGGCTTTGTTTTTGTTGCATCAAGGTTTTCTGAGACATTTATGGATCTGTGAGCACCTTCAATGCCATAAGACAGTGATTAAGGTAAATTTAGTGTGGAAGGTATCCAGGATGTGAGGAAATTAATTATGTTGTCTCCCTCAGTTTTCTCCGGTAGTCCTTAAATCCTAATGTTGTTCCTCCTTGATCTATTTTCCAGGTCATCTATCTTGTCTAATAAATAAGCATGTTGTTACTGTGCTATTTTTTTAAAAGGTACAGTGTGGTGGGAGAATAACCAGCAGGATCAGAGTAAGGATTCATGCTGCAGCTAAAGATGAAGTTTGACTGTCAGTAAGCACTGCTTCGAAAGGTAACTTGTCAGACAAGCCTTTACAATCAAGTTCAACACACACTCTTACAGTTCCCCTCACAGTCACTTTCAAAAGTAAAGCACAAGCAGTACACAAAAATCCCTGTCATCACTCAAATCATCTTTTCTGAAGTATCCTGTCAGAAAGAAGTGAATGTAAGCTGCCACAAAGTGTACACAACCATTCTACTAAAAATACATTTCCTGCCCTGAAAACATTTCCCAATCCTTAAAACTTACCCACACAAATAAAAGTTCTTACAAGCAGTGCACTTTTACCACCCAGTTCATCCCTAATACATTAAAAAAGCCATAATCTAAAAATAGCGATCTCTAACAAAAAACTTCCAATACTGAAAAAACATTGAGTTTCTTAAAGGGGAAATATCACTTAGTCAGAAAATAAAATACATGAATATGTTTTAAAAGAGCAATAATTTCAGTGTGAAAGGGCTCCCATATGGAGATTTGTCTGCCAGAAATGAAGCATGAAACTGATTGCTGCTCATATGACACCTCAGATCTGCTTTGTCTTGAGCTGTAAGAAAGTCCTGAAAACATCTACTCTGAATGCGGATTTCCCTCCAGGGATAGCCAATCAACAGTTACAGTGTAGGGGTTGGAGGGAACCAGAGCTTTTTGAACTGGTAAATTATTGTATCCTAGGCAAGAATATAACTCATAAAGCCAAAAGCTACTCTAGCAGTGAAAATTATCAGTATCTTAGTTTGCAAAAGGTTTAATATGTGTACATTTGTCAAGCATCTATAAAGAATTACCATGGTAAGCAGCTAATCTATCAGCTATCCTTGATTTTAATGGTCACTTTTGAGTTTCCTTTAAACTGTTGCTGTATTCCTTACAAATAATTTTCTGATAAATATCAGTAAATAATACCTACACATTGCATTTATATACTCCTAATTCTTCAGAATGGGTATGACAGTAAAATACAGTTATTCTGTGAATTAAGTACACACTACCAATATTTTACTTTCTCTGTTCCTCATTTTGAGTGAAAATGTTGAGGGATGTGTGAAATACTGCAAACCTTTCTGCCAGATTGGGCAGGAAATTCTGAAATGGTTTTGTCCTAAGTGGAGATTTGATACGTGGACTGTGAAAATCCCCTTGGTACTGAATTGCAACTGGCAGTGGTAATGCTTTATTGTAGTACTCTAGAATGTCTAGGCTAATTTGTTGACAAAACATAAATTGATACAAACCTTTTTTACTTCATATGTTTGCGATTTACTGAAACGTACTCCATGAAATCTTGTTTTTAAACTGTCTTTAATATGGCTTTGTAGAACTAGTGTGCATTTGTGTGTGAATTAAGTTGTAATACTTTACAATGGCTACTGTGTGTTTGTGTGAAACAGCTTTGAAATATGTTACTTCGGCCAATATTATTGTTATGAATTTTTTGACACAGACATCTGAAAAGGAAACAGTCACCAATATAGCTTTCATTACTGTGTTTAGGAGATGCCTATGGATAAAAATAACTGACTCTGCTCTGTTGATAAAGTTAAAAAGTCTTTAGTCTGTCTTTTCAGGTTTAGTGTGTATTTGCATAAAGCTAATTGAAATACTATAAAGATCAGCATAACTTCTTTTGCTATAGACTTTACAATAACTCTTTGTGGGACACTGCCTCAGAAAATTTTGTTGCATAATCAGGGATTACCAGGATATGCTTACAACCCTTACTCAGTTTAACAAGCCAAACTACAATGCCTATTGCTATTATTTCAAATGGGACTTTCATGATAGGTAAGGATATCAACGAGGTCTTAAATCTTGGGCTGGGTGCTGTCTTTTTACATTTCTGGGCAAGCTGCATAAATCTTTTATATGTCATTCATAATAGCAATCCTGCAAAATATAGTTAAATTCATAGTTTTTTTTCATTCCTAAATGATCACCCAGAATGCCTATGTGTCAGCTTCATCACAGTGTTTTAAAAGGTCTTGGAACTAATAACTAGTTTAGTATGTTTTTAGCATTTTGTTACCCTGTAGAGCAGTTCATTCCTTAGTTCAAAATATGGGTATTAGGTGAGGCTCTCATGTTCTTTTGTTTTCCTATCTACTCTTGCAATATTCTCTCTAGCTCTGCTTAGTGCATTGTCTTCACACTGGACCTTCTTGAACTTGAAATTGAAATGACTTATCTGATGGTTATCCAAGTTAGCTTTATTTACATTAGTTTTCTATTATGAAGTGGAGCATATAGACTCTTCTACAAACACAGGTATATGTTTTTGCCCTTCACCTAACACCATATATGTATCAATATATATGTTTAAGCATATAGCCACATAGCTATGATTTTATTTATTGTTAATTTTCAGTAGTGTTTTGTTATTTAATGTTCTTAGATTTGAAATGTATATACCTTTTTTAAATGGTTTTATTGTTTAATTGATTTGCTGTGATTGGTTGATTCATATTTACTTGTGCTGTTATAAATAAGAGTTTGATATGTACTGCTTGTAACGTCTGAGGAAGCATCAATAAGAAGTGAAAGCGCTTACTCCAAATAAAGTACTTCTGCTCAGCTGTGTATGTACCTTCTTTGTTGTTATCTGATCTACTGACACTTTCTTGGGAGGTACTTCATTCTCAAGGAATGTTTTTGCTTGTTTGTACAAACTGTGTACCACCTCCACCCTTGTGCTTTAAGTTCACAGGAAACATCCCTAAAGCATACACACAGCAGGCTCATCCAGTAAGCAGTCTGAGTCTCAATACACCCACCATTTAAGATAAACTGTGTGCCACCTCTGCCCTTGTGCTTTACGTTCAATGGAAACAACCCTAAAGCATGCACATAGGAGACTCATCCAATAGAAAGTCTGTTCACTCAATCCACCCACCATTTATTTAGAGCAAACTGTGTACTACCTCTGCCCTTTTGCTTTAAGTAAGTGTTATGAGCATCCAGTCTTCTGCATATATTTTAGCCTGCATAGTGACTAGTCTGAAGACAAATGCTTCAGTGTCCTAGTCTGTAAGCAATAGCCTTATAGTCTGTAAACCCTCTTCCTCTGATACCCTGCTGGTCAACAATTACTCTTTACTTCCCATTGACATTTGCTCATACTGCTCTTATTCAAACTATTTCTTTCTGTTATATTTTCTTCACTGCTTCTAGACTTGATACTTCCACTATTTATATCCTCCTGTCTTTCTTTAGTGGAACTGCATGCCTTCAAGGAAGTCACCCTTGGTTCCCCCCCCCCCTTAGGTTCTTATTTCTCCTTGCCAGAGACAGTTATTAAACCACTTTCAGCTCTGAGCTAGTATTTGTGCACAGTCAACATTGACACACTGCAACTGTCTCTTTAGTGTGTTTTTATTTTTCTATACAAGTGTCCCTGCAAGCAAATAGAGTATGTAACAGTGAAGCCTGCAATTTGTAGGGTATATTTTTATGTAAAGTATAAGTATTGTGGAAGCCTAAAACAAAAACTCTGCCCACTATCATAGCTCCATTTTCTTAGACCACAGCAGTCCTATTGGCACTTTCTCCTTTAACTGTGCTTTAGCAGTCTGTTTCCCTTCCTTAACTTTATTTCTCTTCTTGTGTAACCACTTTCATTTCTGAGCCAGTATTTTTCCAGAGCTGCACTACTGCATTCTGGCTTAAATTTTCTCATTATTTTGGTGATCTGTGGGATTTGGGGTAGACTTTGGACTTTGCATTTCAAAGCCCATAGAAACCTCCTTACATTACACAGTTGTTCAAACAGTCAAGTGCAATTTTTTACTATCATCATTAGTCGGGTCAAGGTGATACTTAACTAACTCTCCTACTAAAACTGTGTCCTAGAGCAACAAAATCAAGACTTTCATCTACCAGTACACATGCCTTTTAAACTGCATTGTTCCTTTCATTTATCTTTATCAGCAAATGTGTGGCTCTTCAAGTTAAATCATTGATTGTTTTTTCTGTGTCTCTTTGCCAAGTTTTCAACGTGCTTAATTTGCCTTAGCTAATGTTTCCCACCCACTCCCTCTTATACATTTATACTTCCATAGCACCACCCACATATTCCTCAAACCAATACCATCAGTTCCCTTCAGAAGAAAAACAATCAATACAATTACTTCCAATAGTAACCACCCACTGTAGTTTAGCACCCAACACTCTCTCAGACTTTCTTAATCATTGCCCTCTATATCTATCAAATTACATCTCTACAAACAACCCAGTACCCTACTAACATTTTCTAATCCTAACTTACAAGAAAGGTAAACCCCAAGTTAAATAAGATGACCTTAACTGAAATTATTTGACTATTCTTCCTCACTCTAATAGCCTTCATCACGAATTATCAAATCCGCCTCCTTCAAATACTTACAACTTCAATATATATTAACATCTATCCAGCCTGTCTTTCTCCATAACACCCTGTCTCTACACACAAATAATATTTGATTTATTCATCTATAAATATCTCAAAACTAAGTATCCAAATTTACAATCAAATACCAAACCAAGACCAAAATATAACTGGCTACACACTTCCCTCTGTAAAATATCGATTCAAAAAATTAACAGAGATATTCATCCCAACGCAGGTCCCACAGTTCATAAAGCCATCACTTCCAACCTCAAAATAAACCAGTCAACCAATACATCTCAGCAAAAAACAAAGCCCAAACTCACCTTACTAAATATGAACCTAAGAAGTTTGTGCAATAAAATCCATGACATACATGCCTACCTTCCCACTTACACTCCTGATATGGTCATAGCTACTAAAACCTGGTTAAAAAGAGAAATAAAGGATAATGAAATCACCCCCAGGATACAATATACTCAGGCATGACAGACAAAACAAGAGTGCAGGTGGTGTAGCTATCATCTATAAAAATTCCCCAACCATCACCTTATTTCCACAGGAAATACCAACATTTAACAGTGCAAAAATTCTAATAACACTCTTAAAAATTAACAATAGGAAAACTATATGTTTAACAGCAATTTATATACCACCAGGGAATAACATTTATACTGCTGAAAGCATGCTGTATTGGGTATTCTAACAAACTAACCATGAAACTATAATACTTGAAGACTTAAATATAGACTGGCAACTCATAAATTCCACTACCCCATGGAATCCATAAACCTGTACTACTTCAGACAATTAATAACCATACCTATGGCACTCAACATTAGACTGGATTCTTAGAAACAAACCAGACAAACTGACAAAAGTAAGCTGCCTCTCAGATAGCATAAGTGACCACATGCCAACATATGCTATACAACTCACCATAACCTATGGTGTTATATTAGATGACAATCAGAAATATGACCACCATATACTCAACACCATTAAATCGACACACCAGAAACTAGGCCCCCTTTATAAGATCAATGGATTCCTTACAGATACTGCAAGAAAGACTCTAGCCACCATCTTATTGCCAATTCTTTTATATGCTGCTACTATCCTAATAAACTTAAACAATACTCATAGAAAGAAACTTGCTTCCTACTACAATAAAATAGCTTAATTTGCCACCAATCTCCCTCATAGGACCCACCATTGTCATAGCTTAAAGCAATTAAACCGGCTTGAAGTACACAACCACCTAACATATTCCTAACTAACTACAGCACACAAACTCATTCATCGTCCAGAAAAATGCCCTGCACTACAAAACTTATAACTGCCCTACTGTCCAGCAAGGGACCTCCATTCTAGTATTATTACTGCCCTACTGTCCAGCAAGGGACCTCCATTCTAGTAAAAAATTCTTATTACTTACAAATAAGTCAAATAATGTAGCAGGAGACTTATACTACTCCCAGTATGTTGCTAATAGTATATTACATGTGAGAATAGTATACCCACAAAATAAAACTCTCTGACAAATTCAATAGTTTTAAACCACTGCTTAAACATCTTAACCAGTCCTGGTCCAGCACATGATCATCACAAGGTTAAGACTTTGTGTTCACTGTACAATTCACTCCAAATTCTCTCCTTAAAAACAGTACTTTCAACCTCTCACTGAAATGAAAAAACAATTTTATACATAACTGCTGCCTTATAATCCAAGTTCCATGTGGGTTTTCTCTTTAGTAACATCCACCTCTGTAAAATCTTAGAATGTGTAAATGTAACTACTGTTTGTGTATAAATGTAAATAGAAATGTTACCACACTGTGTTTAACTGGAACTTAGTATAATGTAATGTAAGCAAATAGAGCTTACCTCCCTGGGTCTCTACTGAAAATGGGTATTACCCAGTTGGACTTTCACAGTAAACAAAGACAAATGCATAAATAAATATTACTTTAACAACTAATTTAGTTTTGCAAAACATAGTGCCAGATTTAAGTAATTCTTCCATGAGAGACAACTTAAATTTACTTTGTGTCTTCTAGTCCTATACCCTTTTCTTTACTTGGAGTGAGTATTTCTGGCAATATATCCTGTAGAAACTTCCCCAGTATCTTTTAGTTAAGGAACATCATATATTGAGTTAGGTGCTAGAGCTACTGAGTGTAATATTTTGCCTAAAGGGGGGTTGTATTTATATTTGTGTTATAGGGTACTTTTTTTGCCTCCAAGTAACACATTGTTTAAATCTTCTCCTTACTAGTTGGTTTATGTTTACAAATACATTGTGATCTAACTAATGTTATCATGTTCCCCCAAGTCCAGCAACACCTGTAACTCTCTCCCTCCCTCAACAATAGTACATTTAACAAGCTTACTTACAGCATGGTGGCAAAAAGGAGACTCTGCAGTTCTAGTACTTAAATGTTCAGCAATATTATATACCATAGGCATGCTTTCATGTACATCTTCTTGGCAATCATGGTTTTTACATGTACAATAATTCTGAAGGTAAATGTACAGTATTTTGCTGAGTGTCTTTAGTACATTTAAAACAAACCAGCTTGGATGTTCACATTTTACTGTTTCCAGACAAAGAAACACGCTTTAGTACAAGGCTTATTTTTCTTTAGTAAAAAGCTTATTTTTAGACCTTGACATATGCAAGAGTGACTTGGGGATTTTAATTTCAGTTAACAGCAGACATTCTCTTAAAACAACTAGCTGTTTTAAAAACTTAGGTTGGCCATTTTCTTAAATTGCTATGGAGTGCCCTTTTAAATATATATTCAACTAAGACTTTTTGAATTTTGTCACCTGTGACCTCACCAGTCCCTCCATACTGAAGTCCAATTTTTTTAAGGAAGTGCACCTTGGGTAATGATACAGTTCTAGCCAGACTTTTTTTTTAGTTATGTCCCTGGTTGACCACTTAGTTTGGGACAGTTTTTCAAATCCTACCAAATATACCTCCAAATCATCTTCCATTGTATTTTTTCAGAGATGTACTGATGCTGGTTGGGTTATTAGAGTAGACACGTGTTGTTGTAGGCTGAGGAGTTATTAGTTAGTAGTGGATATGTGCTGTTGGAAGCTGATTTGGTGTAGGTTAGTGCTAGCACTTGCTTCTTAAAGAGCTATATTAGAATTCATTAACATCTTATTAGAGTTCACAGAAGACTCAGTTCATCTTTTCATTCTGACCAGAACATAGTGGGCATAGTTTCAATAAACAGAAGTTTTTTTTTTAATTTCACTGAACATTTTCACTAACAGAAAAATTATTCTCAAAGCAACATTTATGACTGCCATGAGGATCCCATTGCAACAGGAAATCCCCATATGCTCACAGGGGTTTTTATGAATTTCATACAGTTTACCATATAATTTAAGAGGAGCTAGTAATCCAGGTCAGTATTTATCACTTTCAGAAGTATTACTGCAGTCATTCAGGAAGGCTTGCATTCCTTTCTGGGTGGGGAAGGAACATTGAGTCAAGAGTATTTGTTTTCAGACAGTTTAGAAACTCACATTTTATAATTAAATTAGATTTCTACCCACTGCATCCACAACTGCAACACCAAGCCATGCTTGCAGTAATAAAACAGTCTCTGACACCAGCTTCTTGCTTTACATTGATATTTAGTTATAAGAAAGAATATCAAATAACTTTTCTTGCCAAAATAATGGCGACTAAAGCACAGTTGTATAAATTGCACTTATATATAACAGTAGATGTTTGAGTTTCTCAATGCTGCAGTAGCCTTTCGGCTGTATCTTTTTCTTCCTGCCTAGGAAACAGAAATTAGCCAGCTTCTAAAAGATCTGCCCCCCCCCCCCCACACACACACACACACACATATACATTCACTTTGACTGCAGAATGGTTAATTTCAAGGAGGAAAACCAGCAGGCAGAGTGATTTCTTGCCCATACAAGAATAAAAGAGACTAACAATCCTGAATCAAACAACCAATAATAACAAAGCAGAAATAATGAGAACCCTACTTTATATCCCATCTACAGTTATATACAAAGAAGGCGGATGGAGGGTTGGTGCAGCTACAGCAGCAGTGAGGAATTTGAACACCTGCTGTTGTGGCTAAATGCAACTTATACAATTGCACTATGTTCATTATTCCTACTGTTACAGTAGCCTTTAGGCTGTAAACATTAATCACCAAACACTATCCAACCAGGCAGGAGAAATTATATGGATCCAGATGCCTCGGGAAAATGATCCTAGCAAAGCTAGACCTGGACTTTGAAAAGGAATCCAGTTTGTAATGCTTTGTGAAAGTATATACAGAAGACCAAGGATTTGTCTCCAGAATGCTTCTAGAATTCACCCCCATTTCAGAATGTCATCAAGGAAGACAAGGGTCTAGTAGAATGTGCCATGGTATTGCCTGGAGCAGAGCTATGGTGGGAATAACAAAAAGCAATAGCTGAGAATAGTCATTTGGAAATTGTTTGGACACAGGGTATCCCTTGATAAGAACTACTTAGCTGATCAGATTTTCTAAAGGGCTTAATTTTGTCAAGATAGTACCTGAGCTACCTATGCATGTCCAGAGAATGCCAAATCCTCTCTGTTTTTTTATGTTCTGGGTAGAAAACTAGGAGATTGATGTTTTGATTGAAAGTAAACTCTGAAACCACTTTGGGAATAAAGGAAGGGTTTATTCTTAAGGAGACCCTATCCCTGTGGAAAACCAGATAGGGCCATCCTCCATGAGAAAATGCAACTTAGATACTCTTCCTGCAGATGTCACAGCAATGATAAGCACAGTTTTCCAAGTCAAGAGCCTTAAATCAGATTAATGGGCAGGTTCAAAATGTTACAGAGCCAATTTCTACAGAACAAAGATGAGATCTGAAGGAAGAGCAACATGTTCATGTGGAGATCTCAGTTATAAAACTCTTTTCAGAAACTGTTTCACAACAAACAGAGAAGAAAGAGCAGGATCCATGGGCAGACTTACTGAAATGGCCCCATGATGAACCTTTATAGAGGAACAGAGGAATAACAGAGGCCAGAGGAAAGTAGCTTTTACAAATATTTGAGCACTAGTGTTGCAAAATCCATGATGGGCTCCCTGGTTATTGATTAAGTACCAACTAGAAAAGTGCTTCCACTTACAAATATCGGATTTTCTAATAGCAAGATTTCTTACTCCCTTTAGTACCTACCACACATCCTCTCATGAAATAAGAACCTAAAGATATTAGAACTGAATCATCCAGGCAATGAAGTAAGGATGATTGAGAAAGGGGTGTATCAAACTCTCCCTGTGTGAGCAGATCCAGTCTGTGAAGAAGCCTTTGGCAATTGTCCTTAGCCAGTTCCATAAGAAAGGAGAACCAATGTTGTCTGGGTCAAAAGAAAGTCACCACAATAATATTTGAGGAATCCTTCTGAATCTTCAGGACGACCCTGGATATCAATAGAAGGGTTGAAATGCATAAAAGAACATTCTTGTCCAAGGGAATGAAAACACACCTGTTTTGCAAGCTTGCTTGTAAGGAGCCCTGGAACAGAATATGTTTTGTTGTCTGTTTTGAAAGGTGATAAACAGACGTATTTGAGGTGTTCCCCACAACTAGATCAGATCCTGGGAGACCCACTCATTTTATTTCCATTCATGAGGGTCTGTTGTGGTTCTGCTCGGTTTTTCTGCCACTTTGTTTTGCTCTGAAGGAATGTAAGATATTATGAGTGTTAAGGAATGCTGAAGAGATAACTCCCAAGCCATCACTGCCACCCTGCATAGGGGAAGTATAACCTTGCACCTATTTGCTTATTTATGTACCACATTACTGTGGTATTGTCAATAATCATTTGAAGAAGACCTGGAGATCATCAGTGATGGACTTCAAGGAATGGATGACAACCAACATTGCCATTAAATTGATGTGTTACAGTCTATCTGAAGGACTCCACAGACCTTGAACTTTTATTCCCAACCAGAATCTCATCCATTTGGTTAGAAGTCTGAGAAATGAAGGAGAGATCCGGGTTCAATTGAAATTTGTCGCCACCAATGCAATCCCCTTTTTATAAAACCCCAAACTGGAATTTGATACTCCAGAGAATGCAAATGCTTTTAAAAAGTATTAGATCTTTCCCATGTACAATCTGGCAATCATGAGAATCATAGAAGCCATGAGCCCTAAGATCCTGAGAAACTCTTTTGCAGAAGCCTGAGATGGATTTGAGTAGCAGAAGGAAATTCCAGATGAAAATCCACCTTCTCTTGTGTCAAAAAGGTCTTTTGAAGAGAAGTATCTAGAAACCCAGAAATACAATCATATGAGACAGAGTCAATAAATATTTTGCAATATCTTTCTGGAAGCCAAAATTGGACAAAAGAGACATAGCCCAAGATAAGACATCTAGATAAAGACTCTGCAAAGACAAGCAAGTTGTATAAATAAGGAAAGATGTGAATGCCATTTAGCCTGCATTACGATATGACATGGACTAGACATTTTGTGAATGCCCTTGGAGATGTATGGTGAAAACTGATACTATGCCCCAGAAACAAAGAAACTTAGACATTTCCTGAAGCCTGCAGTTATGGAAATGTGGTAGTAAGTATCTTTTAACTCTGGAGATATCAAGTAACACATGGGAGGAAAGAGGGGTAACAGGTACTGTAAGGTCAACATTATGAATTCTGGAACTTTCACATACAGATTTTGAAATGAAAGATCTAGTACTAGTCTCCAAGATACTGCATTTCTTGCTACAAAAAAACATTCTGGAATAGCAGTCTTTGTTCCTTTGACTTTTAGGCACTGGTTCTATGACTCCTTAGGTGTGTAAAGACTAAAGAATTCTTTGGTTTGGTTTGGAGGGTGTAAGATACTCCCCTGAAAGGAGGCTTTTATATCCAGTGCCACCTATAACCCTAAAGGTGCCACATTTAGATCCCAAGAATTTGGAACAGTCTTTTGCCAAACAGGAATGCTGATGACCAATATTTGGGACAAATATATATATATATATATATATATATATATATATATATATATATATATATATATATAAAGATATTGGCCAGAGGACAGGGGAGAATAGAACGAATGATAGCACAGTCATTCTGTACTGTTAGTCTGTCCCTTTTTCTGACAAGACCCCTGTTTCTTGTTGTTATTACCTTATGGCCATCTCTTTTTGCACTCTGTTTTCCAGTAAAAAGAATGGCTTTGTTTGTTTGGCTTTTTTTGTGAAAGAGGGGGCCTATACAATTTGTGTTGGGGTACTTGAAAGATCATAGAAACTCTCTAAATCAATTTCCCTCTTTCATCATATTGCCTGAGAACTTGGGTAGCAGAAGAGCCAAACAATGCCTCTTTGTCTAAAACAGAATCTAGTATTTCAGACTTTACCTTATCAGTAGACCTTTGGTTATGTACCCAAACATATCTTCTTATTTTTTTTTTAATTTCTCCAAGTCTTTTGGGTTTATAATACAATGACAGGAATGCACCCCATTCCTAAGTCAAAGTATGATTAAAGTTCATGAAATTACTATTGTTTCAGTCTTTGATGTTAGCCAGAAGTGCTCTTCACAGCACCCGCAATGGTCCCAGTAATGACTCCTTCTGCAGTTCGTATGGAGTTACATGTATTGATAACACATCTAAGTATGATTGTAAACTCTTTTTTATAAGACCCATCACTCCTACTACAATTGGAACTGACTGGGCATTCTTCTTCCACATTGCCCTTGTTTCTGCCTGCAAATCCTGGTATTTTATGACTTTGTGTCACTCTGTACATAAGACACTGTAGTCACTGGCTGTAGCAACTTCAATGATCAATGCTACTTTTGTCTTCTTTTCATGGGCGGCTATATCTGGATTTCTTGCATCTATTTTTTGAACTGTTGGTAGTGGGTGATCCCATGTAATATAAACTTCATAATTTTCTATAATGCTTTGTGGCTGATTTTCTCACTGTTTTTCAACAACTTCAGTATTATAATGTGTCCACAATCCCCAGTGCAACAGTCTCGCCACATTATTATGCCTTTCAGTATACAGTCCTTCTGCCATTAGTATGTCACAACCAGCAACAAGATGTGTGAATGTTTCCAATTCTGTTTGTCTATTTCTCCCACATGTTCAATGGACTTTGTAAACCAATGTGTACGCAGTCTGCTGTCTTGAGTTGCCAATATTAACCTTTTGTCTTTTGGTTTAAATTCACCTCTCCTTAACTAATCCTGAATTCAATCCTGATCAACATGAGGTTGTTCCAGGAGTTTTCTATATCTGCAGCTATATTTATGCATTTTCTACATTTCTTGCCTTTTCATCTGATCCTTCGTCTTTCTTTTGTTTTGGGGCACAATCATTTGCTGCCTGATTTTTATCTACTTCTGGTTTGATTTGCATTCCTGCTTCATGCCGATATATATGCTTCTGCTAAACTAAGCAGGGAAGTCATCTTAGACTTATTCTCCTCATGTTTCAAAACTTTCATTACATTTGGGTCTTGTGAGGTCAGCAGATAAGTACGCAGTCCCATGATTGCAAATACATACATATAATCCATTTCAAGGAGGCTCATACCTTCCGCAGAGCAGGCAATATATAGCTCTTGGTATTCACTTACTTTTATAAATCATTTGATGAGCATGAAGCAACCTTTTTGTTTTCCTGTTCAGCTTATCCAACACCTTTTGGGGCCAGTCAGCTACTTCAAAACTGTAAGTTAGGACATGAAGAGCAAAATTTTTTATTTCTTAGACTTTGTTCCTAGATGTCAACGCTGTTTTCAGTATTAATTTAAGTCTTCAAAAATATTACTTACTACGTTTTATTCACATTTGTTCATGTTTTATTGTTGATCCTTCATCAATTCCCAAATTCCCTCTTGCTCAAGTTCTTTTATAACACATTCTTGTCCCAAACTGATGTTTTATTGGTGCTGCAGCTTTAAAGGTTGCTTTTGCACATTTATCAAGACCAAATGACATTCTTTTATCATCTGAAAAAGTTTTGACCACTGGCAGTTGTGCTTTCAGTACCTCATCTGGTGACATATACAGTTTTAAATCATCTACAAAAAGAAGATGAAAAGTCTTTACACCTTGTTGTTTTCTGGGACCAAATTGTAACCATGACCTAATCTGTTAAATAGACAGTTTAATGGGTTAAGGGCAAGACAAAAGAGCAGTGGTGACAGACAGTGACCCTGGAATATCCACCTTTGAATTTTTATCCCTGGAATAATACTTTTTCCTTTACCATGGCTTAACTGTAAAGTGGTTTACTTCTGTTTCATGGTTGCTGTAATGTAATTGATCAGTATAGAGTGCATCTTATACATTATTAAGCATTCTTTTATACATGAATGTGGGATACTATCAAATGCTTTTTTGTAGTCTATCCATGCCATGCTTAGATTCTTCCCCTTTTTCCATTTCTCCATTATGATATTTAACATCGAATGATCCTTTGCTCCACATGACTTTCTTTTATCACCTTTTTGTTCTATTGACATGACTGAGTTTTCTTCTAAATGACTATAAAGGCTGTCTGCATCAATTCCAGTGTATAGTTTATACGCCATCGGAAGGCAAGTTATTGGTCTATAGTTTTTAGGATGGCTTGCAAGTTCACTCTTAAGTAAGGGTATTGTTTTTCATGTTGTTAGCCAGGCTGTTGTCCATGTTTTTTTTTTACCTTTCAAAAATCTCTAGATTTTGTTCTTTATATTTTCACGCTTCCTCAATTGCTTCTTTTTCCAAACAGACTAAGGTTTCTTGGTCTATATAATGTTTTTCATAAATCTGTTGTATTAATGAACACAAATTTTTATTTGAAGTTTCTGACAGCTTTTCTTGTGGAAGTATTTTTCTTGCCTCTAATTTCCCTCTTATTCTTTTTGTATATCTTCTGTCTGGAAATTCTGGGCTTCTTACATAATAGTAACAATACATAATTTCTTTCTTATCCTTAATAGTCCACTCTGTCATCTTTATGGCTCTTTTTTGGCCTATCAATTTTTGTGGTTTTGTTGACAGCTGCTTCTTTCTACAACAGGGGGCCATCCTCCCCCTGGGCATGGCCTAGCCCCATTGTAGGAATGTTTCCGTGTCCCAAGGGATCCTACACTGTCATTTTTTCCAGTCCTGGCACCAGTGCACCTACCAGGATTGGGCACTTTTTTATCTTGGGTCTTGTGCACATTATTTTTTAACCTACTTCTGTCCATAATATGTGCTATATAAAATACAGTTTATATGTCAGTGTCATCTAGGTGACATTTTGTAAAAAGTAGGGTCCAACTTATGACGTTATTCACCAAGACTTGAGGATGAATTCAGTTTCACCAATAGGTTCATAGGTGTGTACTAGGCTAATGGCCTTGGGGCCTTTATAAACCTAGCCCATAGGATTACCCTGGCATTGTGCCACCCGACCTTAGTTCTCAGTGCCTCTGTCGAGTAGAGCAACTCGAGTATCCCCGGGGTGCATTTTCTATTTCCCATCCACTCATCAAGATTCCTCTTGAAGAGGGCCAGTGAGGTGCTCTGTTTGTCATGTATGGGAAGTCAATTTCATAGTGTGGGCAGTCTCCGGGTTATGAACCTGTCCCTCCAGCACATTCTGTTGATTGTGGTAATGAGGTTGAGGTCTCTGGAGCATGTGATGCGCAGGGATTGGGATTTCTTTAGATGTAGCATTTCTAACAGAGCTGGGTCGGACATGGCTTTGTAAGTCAAGAAGAGATGGCCTCTAAGTAGGTAATATGAGACAGATAATAGTTGGAGTTTTATGAGTCTGTCCATATAAGACAAGTGTTTAAGGCCTAGGATCCTCTTTGTAGGTACTTTTGCGGCCTCTCCAGTTGTTGCAGGTGTCTAGTGAGGTACATGCCAAATGGGGCATTGTTCTCAATGATTGGCCTAATGAGGGAAGAGTAGAGGGAGGCAATGACCTCTTTCTTCCTGGATGCAAAACCTTTAGTAATGAGATGTGCCACATAAAAAGACTTTCTGACCACAGTGGCAATGTGGTGGTCAAAAGAGAGGTTGCTATCAATCTGTGTTCTCAGATCTCTTATAATTCCTTCTGTGTTCAGCAGACTACCATCATTGTGGTAATTCATGGCAACCGGGTTTTCCCCACAGGGGATGATGACACATTTTTTGGCATTGAGCTTAAGGCCATGGTTCTGACACCAATCGGTGGTCTCAGTGAGGCCTTTCTGTAGGATGTCAACATCATCTGGGGAGTTAATAATAGCTCCCAACTTGCAATCGTCTGCAAACTTTGTCAGCCAGAGTCCCTTCATGTTAGCCTGGACTTCAGAGAAGTAGATACCAAACAGGAGAGGACCCAGGACCGAACCCTTTGGGACTCTACTCATGACTAGTCAGCGGTCTGATTTGGAGTCAGCTACTTTCACACTGTGGGTTCTACCTGTGAGCCAGTTTGCAACCCACCTATTGATATAGAGGTTGATGCCTAGCTTAGTGAGTTTTGCTGTGATTCCTGAGTAGGGAATGGTATCAAAGCCCTTGGCCAGATCAAGGTAGGTTGTATGAACCACCTTGCCTTCATCCACAGCTCTGGTGACAGACTCAAAGAAGTTGACCAAGTTGAGCAGGCATGATCTACCCTTCACAAAACCAAACTGTGTGGGATCCAGAGTTTGGAGATTCCCTATATCCTTGTTTATCAGGTCCATGATGATGCGTTCCATAGCTTTGCATATCAGACTCGTCAGGCTAATGGGGCAATAGTTCCCAGGGTCTGTAGTTGCTCCTCCTTTGTGGAGAGGGATGACTGTAGCAGTGCGCCATTCAGTAGGGACAAAGCCTGAGGTGAGGCTGTGATTGAACAGGGCACACAGGTGAGGTGCCAGTTCACCCTGTAGTTCATGTAGAACACAGCCAGGGATATTGTCAGGTCCCATAGAAGCTGTATTCTTGGCCTTGGACAGTGTTGTTTTAACCTGTGAAGCAGTAATACTGGGTGCCTGGCAATCTACTGGCATTGTGATTGGTCCTTTTGGGGGGGTGAGGGTGCAGTAGCTCACAGTGAATCTGGGTATTGCCATGGAGATTCTTTACATAACTATAGAAGGCCTTGTGGTTGTATTTACTATCTGCTGCAATTCTGTTTTCATAGCTAGCTTTAGAGGATTTGATGAGGGATCTCAACTTTTTGTTGAAGCTGATAAGGGAGTTTTTCCAGTCTTGGCACTTCACCTTATTCCGCATCAGTTTCCTCCTTCTGTTGTAGAGTTTTTTTTATGGCAGGGAACCACCAGATTGGCTTCCTTTTTTTGGAGAAGAGCATCTTGGTACTATTGGGCATGGCGAGATCCATGCATTTGTGTACGTGTTTATACAGTGCATTGGTGTATGATTCGGCGGTCATGCAACTATTGTCCATTTGCATAGGCTGTGAAGTTAGCCACCTCTGTTTTTAGGGTCCAAAGTTAGCTTTGGAGAAGCTTTTCATGGTGTTTAACTTTGCAGAGGGGTGGGGGTGGGGTGGGAGGGATGTGGATTTCCAAGGTGATTAGTTTGTAGTCAGATCTAACCAGGGAGGAGCTGACTATTGGTGTAGAGCAACGGTCGCCCATGTTAGTAATGACCAGGTCAAGGATGCTGGTACCTTTAGTTGGGGCAAAAACAAGCTGGTCCAGGGAATTGGAATTAATGAATTCCAGGAAAGTTGGGCAAGTGTATTGGTACATGAGTAATTTTCCCAGTTAATGAAGGGGTAGTTGAAGTCACCCAGTATGGGAGTGTTAGTTTGGACCCTAATATTCTCCAGGGTGCTTAGAAATGTGGAGTGTGCGTCTTGGGACATGGTTGGGGACCTATAGCAGGCTACGACCTGAATCACTGTCTTACCCAGTGTTAGCTGCACCTGAAGTATCTCTGATGCATTATGTTGGGCTACTAGTCTGGAGGTGTGCGCATCCTTTATAAATATGGAAACACCACCACCTTTGGAGCTTCGGTCCACGTTCTGGGGCCATAAGGTGTGGAATGAGTTATAGCCTGGTAGTGCAGGGGTGCTTTCTGCTGCCCTGAACCAGGTCTCTGTTATAGCACAAATGTCGATGTTCTCCACTTTAAGGAGTGCTTCGAGCAAGTGCATTTTGAGATTTAGACTTGTAGCATTGAGCAGCATGACCCTCAGATTGCATTTGTTTGTGCTGTTATGGTGGTAATTTGGTCTTTGGAATACCACCTAAAAAAGGCACTATAGGGGTGGCAAGAGCTTTGACCAGTATCCAGAAGTCCAGGGGTGACAGATGCTGGCCATCTCTGGGAAAGCATCGAGGTCTGTCAATCATGTCATCCCAGGCAGACAGATACTGGATCCCCTTAGAATGACACCAGAAACTTAGCTAATTGTTAAAATCAATCATTTCTGCTTGTACTGTGGTACCATTCTGGGTGATGGTAAGATGCTGCTCAGGGCTAGGGTCATACCTGCCTGGGTTACACGATATGAGAGCTCCTCCATGTCTCTTTTCACGTAGTCTCTTTTGCTTGTTGATTTTATCATCTCTCCATTCAGACCCTGCTTCTCAATTTTTAATTTATCCAAATCATTTGGGTTTCTAATACCATGAAGGGATTGGACCCCATTCCTAAGTCAAAGTATGACTAAAGTTCATAAAATTAGTATTTTCTCAGTCTTTGATGTCAACCAGACATGCTCTTCAGAGCACCCGCAATGTGCCCAGTAGTGACTCATTCTGCAATCGTACGGCATTACATGTATTGGTAACATATCTAAATACAATTGTAGATTATTTTTTATAAGACCCGTTGCTCCTACAACTACTGGAAATGTCTGGGTATCTTTCTTCCACATTGCTCTCATTTCTGCCTGCAAATCTTGATATTTTATTACTTTGTGTCTCTCTGTACACAAGACACTGTAGTCACTGGGTATAATGATTTCAGTCATCAATGTTAACTTTTTTCTTTTTTCATGGGACAATATATCTGGTTTTCTCACATCTATCTTTTCAACTGTTGGCAATGGGTGATCCCATGTGATGTAGAATTTATCATTTTCTATGATGCTTTGTGGTTCATGTTTCCATTGTTTTTCAGCCACTTCATTATCATAATGTTTGCACAATCCCTAGTGCAACAGTCTTACCACATTATTATGCCTTTCAGTATGCAATCCTTCTGCCATTAGTATGTCACAACCAGCAACAGGGTGTCCGGCTGTTTCCAATTCTGTTTTACAAAACCTACATTTGGATGTTTCTCCCACCTGTTCAATGGACTTTATAAACCAACATGTATGTAGCCCACTATCTTGGGCCGCTAATATTAACCTTTCATCTTTTGGTTTGAATCTGCCTCTCCTTAACCATTCCTGCATTCGATCCTGATCAACATGAGGTTCTTCCAGAAGTTTTCTATACTTGCAACTATATTTATGCATTTAACACATTTTTTACCTTCTCATCTGATCCTTCACCTTATATTCTTTTTTTGTTTTTTGGCACATTCAGTTGCTGCTTGATTTTTATCTACTACTGGTTTGATTTCCATTCCTGCCTGATGTCGATATGCTTCTGCTAGACTAAGCAGGGAAGACATCTTAGATTTATTCTCCTCATGTTTCAAAACTTTCACTGCATTTGGGTCTTGTGAGGTCAGCAGATATGTCTGTAGTCCCATGATTGCAGATCTATACATGCAATCAATTTCAAGAGGTCCATACCTCCTTTGGAACAGGAATGTATAATCCTGGTATGCACTGACTTTTATAAATCATTTTGTGAGCATGAAGCATCATTCTTGCTTTTCTGTCTAATCTGTCTAACACATTTTGGGGCCAGTAAATCACTCCAAAATTGTAAGTTAGGACAGGAAGAGCAAATTGGTTTATAGCTTGAATTATGCTCCTAAATGTCAATGCTATGGCAGAAGTGACCCTTGAGGCAGTATCTGCACAATCATACACACTCTTCAAAGCATGTTTAGATTCCTGAGGTAGGGTCAAAACTGTTTGGTTAAAAAAGAGATTTCTTATGAAGAAGGAGTGGAAGGTAATGCCCTTAGAATGTCCATATGATGAAGCATATATTTCTACATACAATCCTGAAAATTCAGAAGTGAAAGAAAGAAAACATTATCTTACCTATACAGTCCAACATTTTACCTTCTTTGTCACCAAGTGAAGGCTTAGTGTTAAGGACCAACCTGTTACCAACATGAGACATAGCTGAAATTGCAGATGGGTCAGATCTAAGATGAGAGAAAAAATTATTAGCCTGAGGGACAATTTAACTGCTGTTTTAGGGACTGATGGCTGTGTATCAGGATAACTACAGGCATTATTCAACACATCCTCCAGGGCTGGCGGAGTAAGTTGGATTGGAGAGGAATGATGCATATCCATCTGTAACACTTCATAGTATTTCCTCAGTTCAGGCTAAACATCTATTTGTTCCCATAAAAACATCTAATTAATTCTGGCAATAGCCTGATTAAGAGAAAAAGTTGTAATGAATTTTCATCTTTCATTCATTACTGTTCATAAAATGTGCCTCTCCGTTGATCTCTTAATTTGTAGACTGGTACAGACTTAGGTATATGTTCAGAAAAAAAAAACAAATATTTTATTTGTAAAATTTAGTTTATACCCTTTGGGCCTGATTCCAAAAAACATGCTGTCAGTGTAAGTGACCAGTTTCATTTACTGACACCAATAGGAAGTCTTTTGGTATTTGACCCTTATAATAAATGGTTTCTTCTTTTTTTAAATACCATTATTAAATGATTATTTAAGACATAGTTAAAATATATTAACAGAAAAGAAAACAAACCATATTAACATTTTTCCATTTTCATACATTATACATCACATCTTCTCCTAGCTATCATCAGTCAAGCATTACATAAATTGCTGAATTCCTGCCTTCCCTTAAACCTCATTCATTCTCCTCGTGAACATTATTCTGCATGCATTGTTTCCTCATTTTCCACATATTTCTATGTAATTTGCTCCTTTCCTTTTCTAAAGATCCCTCTACCAGTTCTTTTATCTTTTTTGTTTAGTTTTCAATACTTCAGATACAGAAGGTTTAGATTTTGATTTCCATTTTCTAGCAATTGCTTTTTTGGCAGTCAACAAAATTAAACTTAATAAGGCCTTACTATCTCTAAGCAATTTAGGTGATTTCCTTAGTTACAGCCATTTCCTCACCCAATATTTCTGACAGAGTACTCTGTAGAGACTTTTTAATATCTGCCAACTCATTACATTCCCAATACATATGTTCCCTGTTACCACTTTTTCCCCATCACACCTCTGATATTTGCTATCTACCTAAGGAAAAATTCTCTGAAGTCTGCTTGGAGTATAAAAATATCTATGCAAACACTTCCAAGCAAAGATCCTAAACCTTTTGGTCTTTGTTGTATACTTGGGAGCCATACATATGTCCTCCCATTGTTCTCTTATAATTTGCTTTTCCAGTCCATCTTTCCAATCTTTTTTAACTTCCTCATTGATTCTTAAAGTTATTATGGAATATTTTATATTCCCTAATAATTATCCTTTTTTAACAGCAGCTTCTGATCTAGAGTTGTCTAAAACATTCCACCAGATCAGGTCTTTCCCCCTATGATTCCCCTATCCCTTTCTCTTTATATATACGATGATATTAATCCCTGGTAGAAAAGGCAGTCTCTTGCCTGCAGTCAAAACATCTTCTTGGCCTCATCCTACTCTATTACCTTTCCCTCTCCAGTTATTTGTTCCCAATACACTGGTTCCTTTGCCAATTTTCTCCATTAAATTCCAGACCCATCTTGCCTATTATCTGTACCCCTAATTGCAGTAATCCCTATTGGCAGAATCTCCTTTCTCCATTCTTGTGTTAGCTTAGTTCGTAGTATACATTCTGTTACTTTATGAATATAACATTATGTATGACTGTTGTTGTTTTCCATAAGGATCTGCATCCAAACTCCCACTCTTTCCTTATTCCTTCAATTTCTCCCTTGCTTTATGATCACCCCTTTCTGCTCTGAAATGTTGTTTTCTGCTTGTGTTATGTATAACAGCCTTAACTGTGCTGCTCTAAAAATTCCCTTCAAATCAGGTAATCCTAAACCACCTTGCTTTATTGTGAAGATCAACATATCCCACTTAGCTCTTGTCCTCTTCCTCTCCCAGACAAATTGCTTCAGCTCTTTATTAATTATTGTCTACAACTTCTCCTCCGGTTGATAAAAATATGCCTGACCCATATATAAAGGAAAAGGGATTAAAAACATTTTTACTGTTGCATCTTACTATCCATATCCATAAACAAGAGTTTCCAGTTTCTCGGCTTTTGTATTATCTTTATATTCTCTACCCACATCTTACTATCCATATCCATAAACAAGAGTTTCCAGTTTCTCAGTTTTTGTATTATCTTTTGTTTAGTCTCTTCCCACATAATTCTTGCCTCTGAGCTTTCATGTATTCTCCTAATTAACCTTATTGTTTCAGGAAATGCAATTGCTTCTATTGCCCTACTGTCAAATGCTTTCTCTGCATCAAGACCCACCAACAACAGTGGTATTTTCTAACATTGTGCTTCCCCTGGATCATCATTGTTCTATCAGTGTTGTGAAATGTTTAGCTCCCCTTCAAAAAAACATATTGATATATATCTAATATCAGACTGTTTAATTATTACTGTATTAGCATTCTATTGGAACTTTTCTCCTCGGGTCTCCACTGAAAAAGGGAATCTGCCCAGTCGGACTAACCCGGTTAACAAATGTCAAATAAATAAATAAATAATCCTTACCTGATGTAACAGAAGCCTTTTTAACCCATACTCCTAAAATACTTCATCTTATAGTGTCCCCAGAAATACTGGTATTGCTGAACCAGTTCATGTGTAGGTACATGGCTTATGGCTCTAGCCTTTGTTTTACTTTCATTAATTTACTGTTCCTCAACAGAGAGATCTCCTTTTCTAGATTTATCAGGTATGAAATAATGGTGTTGTTGTGTCTTTTGGCTTTTCCCGGTTAAGAGTCACCACAGCGGAACTCCGGTCCGCTAATGATTGGCAGTTGATTTTTACGTGCTGCATTACCAGCCCTGATGCACAACCTTCAATGAAGGTATGCCCATTCACACATGTCTCCACGCAGAAGACGCTCTAGCTGAGAATCGAACCGGACAGCGTCTTACTGTGAGGTGACAACGCTACCGCAGCACCACCACTGCAGGTATCAAGTATGAAATAATATCATCTAAAAATAAAGTCAGCTTTTCTTTATTACCATACCAACTATATCCTTGCATTTCTGAGTCCCTTATTTTCTTTGCCAAAAGCTCTAAATATAAACTAAACAACAAAGGGGAAAGAGGAGACTCCTGCCTGTTCACTTTGCTCAAACAGAACTTATCAGAAAAGAACTTTCCCATTATAATTCTCATCTCCGAGCTTTCATATATCCTCCTAATTAACCTTATTGTTTCAGGAAATGCAACTGCTTCCATTGTCCTACTGTCAAATGCTTTCTTTGCATCAAAACCAACCAACACCAGTGGTATTTTCTAACATTCTGCATCCCTCTGGATAATCATTGTTCAATTAATGTTGTCAAATGTTTGCCTCCCCTTCAAAAAAACATATTAATCCATATCTATCAATTTTAGCAAAACCCTTGCCTTTCTTTTGGTTAGTATAGACAAACACTTTACAATCATGGTTTAAAATTGAAATTAATCTATATGAAGCTGGGTCTGATGGGTCTTTACCATCCTTAGTTAATACAGCTACCAGCTTTCTTCCAATATGTTGGTGCTTCCCTCCTTTTAAAATACTGTTAAAATCTTCCAGATCTTTACCACTTTCTTCCCTTTTAACTTCCAAACTTCCACAGGAATACCATGTATTCCTGGATACTTTTCTAAAGATTGAATATACATCACAGTTTCTATCTCATCGCCTCTTAACTGTTAGTTGCTGAGCCTCATCTATCTCTAAACTTGGCATGATTAAATATGCCATAAATATTTACATTTGTGCTCTTTCTTCTTTCCACATTTTTCTGCGTTATACAAATTTTCTTAAAATTTCTGAAATATCCCTAATACCTCTACATGATCTCTAGTTATTTTTCTTGTTATAGGCTCCCTAAGGTTAGCAAAAACCTTTTCTATTTTGTGTTGCTTAAGTCGTTGTTCTAAATTGTGCTCTGGAGTTATTATCAAAAATAGTCACTTAACAGCAGTCCTTCCATACTCATGCATATTACCCAGATACTCCCTTATTTTATCTTTAACACTCTGCATTTTTATCTCTTCTTTTTCTATGGGATTCCCCTTATTCTGCAAAACTTTAACCCCTGTCAGCTCCTCTAAGTAATTTATACTGCTTCTTAACCATTTATCTTTCTCATTTAGTTCTATCCTATTTTTAAACTCCATTTTCATTTTATCCCACTCAAAAGCTACAGCTTCTGAGATTATTTCTATTTCCCTAATAACTCTCAAATAAGTTCAATACTCATTTTTTTTAATTCCTCTCTTTCTAACATGTAGGTGGGAATGTGACAGTGTCTCATTTTTACTTCATTATCCTGCATTGTTATCTTTGTTTTTATAAGTACATGATCTGAAATAGTTACTGGATGTGTGTAGACGCTTTCAGTTAAATGCATATATTCCTGGGAAATATCATTTCTATGTCACCTAGCACAGTTACTATATGTTGGGAAACAATACATAAATTCTGTCTAAATTTCTACTACTGAATTCACATCTTCCTTACCAAATATTTTCATAAACTTCTTTGGACATCTACCCTCTTTTGTTATATATATCAAATGTTTTCCTAATCTGTGATCTGTGTACCTTATCCTTTTGCAATCTGTATTTAAGACCAATGTGCAGTTTCTTCCAGACATCAAAAAATTTGGAATCAATCACATCAATAGGCCTCATTTCAATGACTCAATGGCAACTCTCATTATAAGACCCAGCTAATGCTTGTAATATGTCTACTTACCTACATGTATTAAAAATGATTAAATAGTGCCGTAGTTTTTGTTTTTATATTATGACTGACAAACCTCAACTTCATTACTGGTTGCAAAATGTTGTACATTTTGTTTTTTCAAAATACCTAAAAATTAGCATTAAGAAACGTTTGAGTCTTATTAATTTGTAATTTTTTTACTTCTGCCCCTCATAAAGAATATTTATGAAAGACTCTGTGACACTTTAACCGGATATATTTTAATGTCTTAGTCCATATTTATTTGTCAATAACTGATTAAATAAACCAAAACTCATCACTATGCTTTGAAAGACCTTTACATATCAATGAGATCAGCCTAACACTAATCATCTGTAATGCTTATGACTCTGCATCTAAGAAAATGTTTCCTCATTAGTTTGTCCATTGTATAAGCATATTGTAAAGATAACCATGTTGATACGTGATTGCAAGTCATCATTTTATTACTTCTTATAACAGCATCACACAATCTCCGTATACCTCCTAAAATGCAGGTATTGTTGGTAATAAAACATTGTTTCAGCATATTCTTACTGCACTAAAATGAAATGAATGTCTCCTTTCAATAGTATAACATTTTTATTATGGCTCATACAGCTGGAAGCTATACTTGTTATGTTTCATTCAAATATGTACAAATTGTTGTGATGCTTTTTTCAGTGCAGCCTAACTTTAAATTTCAGAGCAAAAAGAAAGACATTCCTCGTTATGTTGCATAACCAAAAAAATCAGGTGCAAAGTATAGTACATATGTGCATATTTTTATAGCTGGTCCTTTAGAGTGCAACAACAAATAGAAGTATATGTCACTGCTACTAGCACATGATGCCCTGCATTTTTGTTTCTTCAACTATTAAAGGACAGAACAGTTTTACAGTTTCATACCATCACCGTCTAGGCTCCAGGTCAAGCCTACTAGTGTGCATTTTTAGTATCACTTATTATACTGTGCATAAAACATAGATTTTGACAGTTTGGAGTATTTCACAGACTGTAGAAGAAACTGTCAATAACCTGCAAAAGGTTTACAATATTCTTTTTCATGTTTTTTTCAGTACTTCTTTGATATTCTGCCAGCAACTTACTTATCTTAATAGTTCTCCAATTTTCACAGTGTACTGAAGTGCTCCTCAACAGAACTTCA